>NC_068973.1:862500-1233750 GCF_016808095.1 Vigna angularis
TTATGTATATCATATTCAGAAGTTTACTTCTTTTATAAATATAAACATTTTAATTTTAATAATATCTTAATTAATCTTTAACTTTTATCTTATTTATAAATAGATATTACAAACTTATTATAAGTGATGATTGTTTGAATTACAATGTTATTATATGTTTACATCTATCGATCATAAAAATTCAAATTATATTTTTAAATTAAATTTTAATATTTTATAAGTACTTATGTCCTGCTTTTAAGGGCAAGTTAAGTGTGGCAAGTCAGAAGATAGTAAGTGAATTAAATAACAAATTAAAATGTATTAACGATCTAAAAATGTTAGTACATGACTCAATAAACTCTATCAGCATAATTAACACTAAAATTCAAGGAACAAACAGATATGGTTAAAGGTTAAATTATTTATTTGCAAAAGAGATTTAAGAGAGTTAATTTTTTAATTGAAAATGTGTTAGGGTTGTTAATTTAGAAAATCGAAGCTAAATCTAAAATAGGTCTTGTTTTCTTTTATAATTATGTACAATTAGTAGATTTTATTTTTCTTGGGATAAATACATTGTAATGGGACCAATCTGTTTTTTCTAGAATACTGAATAACAGTAAAAGATAGATTTTTTTTTTCCAGAAAAGTCACCTCACATTAATTAAAGAAAGGAAATTGAGAATTGAAGAATGAAGAAAGGAACGTAGAAGGGGAAAATAAACAATAAGCAACAAAAAAGGATAGATAGAGGCTCTTTCTTTTTCTTTTAGAAAAGTCACCACACAACAAAGAAAGAAATTGTAAGAGAAATGAAGTTGAAGCATTAAGAAAGGAATAAACAATATGAGAAACATATAAGAAAGTTAAACCATTCTTTTCTTATCTTAAAAAAAAAAAGAATTTGGTGTTTTCTAATTAGCTTTACTGCATGCTTCTTTCTTACAAAGATTGAATAAGACCCTTCGCATCATTCTACATTATTAGGTGCAGTCAAATATAAACTCAAATCAAATTACAACTTTAAAGTATAAATCTAAATAAAATTATACTCTAAAACATTACAATAAATGTATTTAATTGCTAACTCAAGTAAATTCCACTGTCATAGCAGATTTTACTCACATGTGATTTTTTCAATAGATCTGAATGCTGTTGAGGTTTCTTCCTGCATTCCATGGTTAATATAAAAATGATTGTCAGAGATGTTGTTTGTATACATGTTTCTTTCATTTATAAACTAGGCTTGAAATTGTCATTTAATTATGCAGGCCGCATCTATAATGGAGCATCCTTTATGGTAATATAAATCTTTTTATTATCAATTTCTTTTTATTAAATTTTATAATCCATTTATATAAGTTTTTGTGCTTGTTAATCAAATTTTGTTAATCAAATTTCGTAATCTGATAGAGTTTTGAACGAATCCGGCATGTCTCAAATTTCATACATTTCATATTCCATATATAACAATAATTTATTTATTTAATATATATTTTATAGGAGTAAAATGAAAATGGCAGCAAAAGGTGGGGTGGGGTGCAGGAAGGAAGAAAACAATGGAGTGCGAGAAGAAAACCCCATGCTGATTCCTGTCATTCAGTTACTCGTAGGTTAGAATGGACTCATTGGGCCCAAACGGGTCAAAAGTTGGTCCAAGATAATACAGATATTCATTTGAATACCTTGTTCAACTAGAAGATTTAAAATATAAAATAAAAGATATTTAAAATTATAAAAAAAACACCTTAAATACATAAAATAAGATTAAACTTAACCTTTGTTATATACACAATCAGCTTCAAATTTACAAAACTTTCATCATTGACAAATCTGAACCTAAATCTTAACACCTGCACATTTCGCTGAAGACAGGATTTAGATGGAGATTCTTGAAGAGTTCAAGGCTTAAAGTTAGTAATCAATTGGAACCATGATCTCATCTCTATTTCTCTACTATTGTTTTTTATCAGCATAATTATATCCCAGTTGAGAGAACGAAGAACTAGCTCTTAGGCAGCATCCACTGTAGTATTATCCTGTACAATCTGCAAGAGAAACATGTTTCAGATAGACACAAGTAAAATAATAGGATTATCCAAAAACACTACCTGAGAGATGTATTCCTTCACCCTGTCATTCATGGGTGCATCTAAAGCTCTCTCAGCTAGCTCATAATATAGGGTATTGCCTTCAGGACCATTAACTTTGTCTTTCTGTAAATACCTACAAAGTAAAGGAAGAATAAATAACTACAACATTGCTTGTCCCTGGAAATCAGAAGTGTCACAAAAGGCAACAGATATTGTGGTTTAAATCCATCACATCAAACAAATTTCACCTTTGCTGAACAAGAAGTTCCAATGCCTGCTTAACATTTCCAAAGACTGGATGACTTCCTTCATTTTCACCCAAGGCCAAACCCATCCTCCTTAATTGGCTCCATAGAATGTCTGCAGTTCCCTCACCAGGAGTTCCATAGTGTTAACTTTCACTAAAGTTTTAGGCCAATAACAAGCAAAATGAAAAAGAAAGCAGAACCTTGGTATTTACAACATTTGTCTAGAGACATCAAGGTAGTAGTAGCATTGACTTCAATATAAGTTTATGAGGTGGATAGAGATATATACATGTATAATTTTAGCATTGTGACACTAAATTAACAATAGCATACCTTCTGGAATTTTGCCACCAGCAAGATGTACAATACTAATCACGACAAAAGTGAATCCAGATAGATGAGCAGTTTTCGCATCCACAACATATTTTTCATATACATCAGGAGGAAGTTGACTTATGAGAATGTATGATTTTGGATCTGCCCCACCTGAAAGAACAAACATCATAAAACCATTAGAAGAAAATGAAGATGGCAAAACCTAAAATATTGTTGGAAAATTCTGGGGAACACAACCAGCTTTGAACAAGTATAAATCAATCTGTGCTCAAACTGTCATTAAAAATTCACAAATAGAACTCAAAATTTTCAACAACCCGATCATTACAATGGAGTGTGAGTTATAGGTTTTGTTTGATTAATAAAATAAACACCTATAAAAGAATAAAATAAAAGGACAAAATTGATTAAGCTCTTAAACAACTTATGCACTTCATCGTTCATAGAAGAGTTCTCATTTAACTTCTCCAAGAACTGATTTTATCTTGAAATGTGATACACATACAACAAATCATATAGAAATTTGCACTTCATTTTTTGTGTTTGCTCTTTGTCACATCATTTATTATATTTCTAATGTCTCTCTCTTTTCATTCTTAGAACATCGCCCCTTAGGTGCTTAGTAAGTTGCTTAACAAATTTTCCCATAGAAACATATTATGTTACCGCGCATTACTTGAGTGAGTTGTTTAAACAAGCAATGTCAAGGTTATTAAACTCGAGAGTCTACACAGACTCTATTTATAGATTTTTCTCAAACTTGTAGGAAAATGTAAAAAGAACAAATAATAACATATGCACATAGCATGATACTTTTACACAACAATAGTTCAACATTTCAACTTCATAACAAAGACAAGAATCAGACTACAATAATAAGTTATGATAGTACATTAGTGCAAAGTAAGATTAAAGTCATATATATGACCTACTTATATATAAATTCATAAAAGCACAAGTCCTTAAAATGAAAACATTTCAGAAAGGAGCTCATTTCTACAAACAGTTTGATTCTTAATAAAATACCAATACTATAGGACCAATGAAGGAAAAGAATTATACAGATATCAAATTCGTTAACTCACTTGCCGACTCGAGAGTTTATGCAAGTATACAACTAAAAAGAGTTTCCTCAAGTTTACTTAGAAAAGTGTTCGATAGTATGTTAACTCGTTTTCTCTACCTAGGATCATAAACTCATAATTAGTTGTTCGTATTAATAACGATGCCTCTTTTAGCATGGAAAAGAAGGAAGAAGCATTGAAATAGTGAGGAAAATGATGTGCATTGTTTGGAAATGAAGAAATCAAGGCACGAAGGAATAAAAAGGTGAGTTTTAATATTAAATTTTATTTCACAACAAAATTTACATTCTCTTTTTTAGTTTTCAAATATAATTAAAGGTAAAATACGTAAATGAAAAATCCCTTTATATATATATATATATATATATATAATAAATTACATGATTATTTGATAAAAAATAATTCTTTTTTAGCATACTCATAAGATAAGTTTAAGCTTACAAGAGAAAGTGCATTCAATTTCTTTGCATGAGTGATGGAAAAGCTATATCCTAACAGAACCATAAATAGAATGAAAAGAGAAAAGAAGAAAAAAGCGAAATGCTCACTCTGTTGGGATGCCCGAGTTTGGGCTTTGGATGAAGGTTGTGCCCTTTGAAGCTCCTTCATTTCATACCCAAATACGGAGGAAAGCTTGTCCTTAGCTTCATTGATAACAAAGGCAGGAAGGCTACGCTGATGGTAGTTCTTCGTAACGACTTGAGTGAGTTCCTCTCTCTTAATAGGGCACCCTGAAGTATGATGGGTTTTGAAAAGCACATACCTAATCACTTCCCCAACAAGCTTATCCTTTTCCTGAAAAACAATTCAAACAAGAGCATACCCTAATTCTCAGAATGCCTGCATTTTTAAAAGAGGGTGATGCGAAGAAAGGAAAAAGCCATTCACCTCCTTTGAAATCCCGAATTGAGCGAAATCTTCTGCATCATTCGCCATACTTCAAGCGCGTGGTGAAAAGGGGATGAAGATGAGGAAATCCAAACCTCAAAGAAGGTGAAAAGGTCGAATCTTTTTACCGTTTTTTTTCTTTGAATTCGACTGTGCTTGGTGGTTGCCAAATAAATTAGGGATGTCAGCGCCTCCTTGGTGAATCTACAAGTCTTCTATCTTACAGTGGCGGGAGAAGATTCTTATATATTTATTATTATTATTATTATTATTCATAAAAATTTAAATATTATTGATATACCTTAATTAAATTCCAAAATTGTTTCCATTTAAACAATTTTCATTATCTATTCGAATATTTGAATGTTGGTCGGATTTAAATTTAACTTTTTTTATAATAATTGAAATGTTTAAAAATTGTGTTTCAATTGAGATTTTTGTTTGTTTGAAATTTGAGTCACTTCGTATATTATATAAGAAACTCTTCTTGAAAAAAAAAAAATGAAACTCTAATATAGGACTTTTAGTCTCCATATCATTAGACTTTAGTCTCTAATTTTTTTAGTTTTCTCTTTCTTTAGCTAATGATGGTATAATTAAAATGTCTATATAATAATAATATAGTATTAGAAACTAAAATAAAAATTATGTATTTGTAAAAGACTAAAATAAGAAATCATCGTATTTTTGAGGTCTAAAATAAGAAGTATATATTGTTATTTTTATTTCATAAAGAGGATTATAGTTGTTTAAAAGAATTGTTTATTAGAATGATGATTAAGTACTAGTTCACTTTTTTTTAATGGATAATTTGTTTAATAGTTCTTCAAATTTTAAAAAGTTTTAGATTTTGAATGGTGAAGAAATACTATTTGCACGTATTTAAAATATTATTTTCTTAAAAGAGAAAATCTATGTATTTTAAATATTTTTCATTTTTCCACAAAAAAAAATACCTAATTCAATTTAAATTATATATTTTTGTTAGTTTTACTTGACTTGTTGAATGAGCTTTCAAAATGACCTATCGACCTATTTAGATCATTTTACTTCTACAAATTAACATTAATAAGATCATAAATTACAAACAATTTTCTAAGTAAAAAAAGTACATTCGATTGATTATTGTAAATTTTCAATAATACTAAATATTAACGTAGTTTTTCAATAATGACAAATATTTTCATAATTAAATACAACGAAAAAAATGAATTGTATAATTAATAAAACTAATTTAGTTAACATTTTTTAAAATAAATTATTAGTGTCAACAAAAATACGCTTAAATGTTAATCAACTTTAGTGTAACACGTAAATATGTTAATTATTTAACTTATTGGTAGATATGTTGTTTTGGTTTTTAGTTCAGATAATACATTATTTGTTTTCCAAAAAATTATATCAATTTTCTCTTAGTTGTTGCATTTTTTTTAGTTTAATTCCTATAAATATATTTCTTATTTTAATATTTAGTGAAATCACAAATTAACATAGCAATTCTTTTTATTTTAAAACTGACAACTTTATTAATTTCATAGCACAGTTATCACTATTAAAATTAACACAAGGGTTAAAGATAGTAATTTAAAGGAACTAAAATTTTGTTGGGTTAATTTATTAGATTTTATTCTATATATTAAAACCATAGGGTTTTAAGCCTTGATTATTTAATTACTTAATGTAGATTAATATTTAAAAGATAGTAACTTTTGAATTAATAGATAAACAAAATTTAATCTCAATGTTAAAATCATAACCCAATTATTTATGATATTATTTATAATATATTAAACTGTTTGTATTTTTTATTAATTGATTTTTTTTAAATAGGTAATGTCACATGTATGGTTATATAGATTTATCAATATCTGCTAAGTTTTAATGCTAAATGAAAGACAAAAATAAAATTTCTCTGTGTAGTTAAAATTATGAAAACTAAATTTCTTATTTGGATATGTTAGTCAAACTTGGACAACTAAATTACAAAAATAAATTAGATTGTACTAACCTAAAAAACGAAAATTAGAAGTAAATATAAAAATTAGTTTATTAATTATATTTTCTCACCTCAATGCTAATTATAATTATATTTCACTGATATATATATATATATATATTTAACTATATTATTTTATTAAATATAATTACATTCGGCGACGTCGTTTCAGTCTTTCTTGGTTTAGAGTAACTACAATTGGTAGTGAGAATCTGCATGCTCAATTGTGCGATTTGGAACGAACGAGAAAGATGAGAAAGGAAGACACGTGCGAGCGTATGGAGAACGCTCTGCGAGAGTGCCACCGTCGAATTCCGGCGGGTCCAAGTCGCGACTCAGCGTGTCGCCACCTTAACCAGGCGTTGGCCTTGTGCCTTGTTTCGTCGGCGTGTCCCGAAGAATCGGAGGCGGTGCGCACCCTTTGCTCCACCGCCGGCACCGCTCTGAAGCGCCAGCAATGCCAACAGGCTCAGTTTTCTCTCTCCCTCTGCCTCTCTTCTCACCAAAAATAGCTTATTCCCTAACCTAATTTTTGCTACTCAATTCTGTATAAATTTTTGGGAATTTTTAGCAACGCTTATTCATTATTCATATTGATTTAAATTTGATCTGTATCCGGCGGTGAATTTATTGTCTAAGAAGAAAAATTGTTTGTCAGTGATATTTTGTTTGAATTTGCTTGATTCAAATAAAATTGGAGATATTTATGCAGCAGAGTTGAATAATTTGAAAGCAGACTCATAATTTATCTGATTCAAGTGAAATTGGGGGAAGCATTTTAGAACATATAAATAAGTGTAAAATAAAACAATTTTTGTGTTGACCTTCAACTCAAAATTATTAATCAAGCATATAACTTAATTAATTAAAGTAATCTATATTTTAAAATCTATTATTGATTTATATAATCATTATTTTCACTTATAAGAAACTTTTATATTAATATTGTATAAACTTTTATTTGTTTATTTTTCAATGTAACATGTTATGAATACATTTTTATTCTCATTTTAACGTATTTCTAACTTAATTTATTACGAAAAATTGTTATTAATATTTAATTATTAACCCATTAAATTGTGTAATTATTTTCTTTTTACCATCAGACATATATTATTTTAGTTTGTGCAATGGACTTGACTGTCTATTTTGTACAATATATATAATAAGTAAATATTTTATATATAAATTAAAATTTGATACAATATTTTAAGTAAATAAATAATATTTTTATTTATGCTAAATACTTATATCATGACAGTCATTTTTAACCATTGATTTTTTTAAAATAAATATTAAATTTAATTTAAAAAGAAAGATAAGTGATATATATATATTAATACATTTAAGAGGTTAACTATCTTAATAGCCACAAAAAATACTCTGATTTAATGTAGTTATTGAGTGGATTACAATTATTAAAAATACTCTGATTGTAACCACTTTAATTTTCTCCCCTTGGATTGACATTACATTTTTGTGTTCTTCGGCTGTAATTTTTCCTTTACAGAGAGAATGATGCTGAACTAAAAATGGAGACCACAACTACCTATTTCGGCCATTAATTACGACAAGCTTCGATCAACTTCTATTTATCTACATAGAATTTATTTATTTTCCAGTAAATAGTCAAACAACTCATTAAAAGTTTAAAGCAATCTGTTACAAGGTGGGGGAATGGAAATTCATCAATGAGTTCGATGCTTGTTTTTAGACAGGTAGGCAGGCACACTAGGAGCCTATGGTCTCTGATATGCAAAAAGAGCAACCATGATCAGTCATTGATGGCTATGAATACCGTAGGGAGAACTATAGCATTAAGATGGTGAAAAGGAAAGAACATGATTCTTTATTGTTTTACTGTAATTTGCTCTGGTTTTATGAGGCTAGATCCATTTCCACACACCTATTATATTTCTCAAGATTTTTGTATTTGCTTCTTAGTTAAATTGAGATCCTTGTGCCTACACAAAGTGGGTGCATAAATTGAAGCCAATAAATTCTCAACTGCATTAGAGACTCAAATAGAAATCCAACCCCCTCATTTATGTTGGGCATGCTTAAAATAGCGGTGAGTCGGTGGGCGTATGTTGAAGTCATGCTGAGGAAATATTGGAATCTATTACACCTTGGAGAGGTCTTATCCCTAAAAATGTTAAGGTGTTAGGATTTACAGTGAAAAATTCATTCCACTATGGTTGCCAAAAACATGCTAGAGTATATTATTAATCAGCCTACTTCATGTATGTGATTTCATAAAATCAGTCACTGCATAGATTTAGGAGCATTAGGGTCACAGGTTGCGTTGTCCGATTAGATGTTTACTTTGGTGAAGGAAACAAAGACTTCCATTGGAATTAATAAGGCATGCAAAGGGACGGTCCACTTTACTCTAGTGGGACAGGCACCTTCGTAGTTTGTTGAAATATTGTCAAATGTGGTATTAATTGCTTTGTTATCCTCTTCATCTATAAATACTCACATCTCTGATATCTCACATCACTGCATTTCCTAGTGCTCATAAACTTTAAGTTTCTATCAATATCTTGTAGTTCAATTCAAACTTCTAAGCAGCATGGGGGCACTCACTTTCACAGAGGAGTTTACTAGCACTGTCCAGCCAGGAAGGTTGTTCAAGGCTTTGATCCTTGATGCTCCAAACCTCATTCCCAAACTGATGCCTGAGGCCATTAAGAATGTTCAATTGGTTGAAGGGAATGGAGGTCCTGGAAGCATTCAGGAGATAACCATTGCTGAAGGTCAGTTGCACCATTTCACACTGATTTTGACTTTATCATTTTTTGTTGTTATTTGTGACTAATTGTGTGTCATGTGAAGACCAAAGAAGATAATAGACACATGGTAGTTCTAAATCATATAATGATTTCTCTAACCATGTGATCTTAAATCATATAATCATTAGTTATGTGCTCTAGAGTTGGTTTTCTAAGTATATTTTGAGATAATCCCATATCTCTTTTGGTAGGTTTCAAACAGAAATGACTAACAGAGATCGTTATTGGTAATGCCTTCAATGCAGGTGATAAGATCAAACACTTGAAGCATAGAATTGATGCAATTGACCCTGAGAAATTGACTTACAGCTACGCAGTGATTGAGGGGGATGGTGCACTTGAAAAAGTGGATTCAATTTCACATGAGCTTAAGTTCGAGGCCACTGAAGAGGGAGGTTGCAAGACCAAGAATGTCAGCACTTATCAGCCCAAAGCAGGGGTTGATGTCAAAGAGGAGGATTTCAAGGCTGCAAAGGAAGAAGGCTTGGCTCTCCTCAAGGTAGTGGATGCTTATCTTGTGGCAAACCCAGAGGCCTATGCTTGAAGCCTTGAACTGATCTTATATACAGGGCACCTTTGCATCGGATTATAACATGTTGTGCTCTAAATTCAGCCTATAATCTGGTTGCCAAATATGATATGGCTTATAATAAAATTTTATTTACTTTTGTGGGCACTGATAGCCAAATATGGTGATACATACGCACTATCACACGATTACTACTTAAATGGTGGGATGATCAAACACAATGGTTGATTGGTACACTTTTTTTTCATTTTTCCCTTTAATTGCTTCCAGAAATTGACTATGTTAATGGTATCAGTCATAAAAGTGGTAAATAAGAGGTTTATATGAAAAATCACACCACAAGAAATATTACGTAATCGAGCCACGAGCTTTCCACAAGCCATGAAAACGATGTTTTCGTAGTAGTTTGGCTTACTGGAACTTGGACCATTGCCTTTGTCTCGAAGTTTTTTCGAATCTGAAAGGAAACTGATCTGTGATTGTTCATTTTTGGAATTTAAAAAACAATGTCTGCTAAAACTGCTTTAGCAGATTGTGACGTGCAAACTTATTACTGATTAGTAAATATAATATGAAACAATTTTATCATCAGAAGAATATTACACTTACATGAAAAATCCCTTTCATGAAAGTTCCGAAACTAAAATTGACCTGTTAGAACTGTCCAAATGCATAGGGTCAATGAATCCCATAACCTTATGCTTCCCAATGCTGCTTGGTTACGCCAAAATCGTTTAAGTGTAATAACTATGAAGACCAATGAGGGGTTTTAATCAGAAACTTCAATTTCTTATCCTATCAACGTTCCATCAATTTATTGGGACATACGGATAACTTTATTTAATTGGGCCCCTATCATACGATAGAGATGCAAAATTCACCACGGAATAATGTGATATTCTAGCTCATTGTGCACCATAATTTGGTTCTCTCGAGTCAGACTTTGACTTGGCAAATGAAAGCTACAAATTTTGGTTAAACACATGGCTTCTGTTCCTGCAAGAATATACTATTATCGTATAAATCAGAATTTTGAAATGAAGTTATCAAGAAATTATACTTTTAGATGTTTCATATTCTCAGAAACCTGTGTGACAGTGTTATAAATTTTTAATAACTGATGTTTTATCCTGTTACAAGAAACAGAACTTCATGCCTTTTCTGGTTAATCTTACAATTGTTTTCATATTTTTCATTTGGTGAAACAAACCTCGAAAGCAACGAAGCATAAAGACAGAAAATGAAAGGGGGTCTGAACTTGGACATTATAAATAACAGTACCAAAACATTGATCCATGCCAAGTATTTTTTTTTATACCATTTACTAAAAAATCAATATAAAAAAGTATTACAGTTTCCTCTCTTAATACCGTTTTAACTTGTCTCTATTTCTTTAATCATGAATCATAGGAAAAACACCTAAACTACATATATAATTAAAATACTTGGTTTTTAAGTGAAAACTAATATCCTTATATTTTAGTTTTTCATCAGATACAAAATAAAATTTGCTGCAACAACATTTAAGTTGATTTACCATATCATTTTCTTATGAATTTTTGTATTTATCTGTTTACTTAAATATTCCCATAGACAAAATCAACAGACATAATTATATCATAGCAAGTGTCAAATATTTTAAAGCAAAATCTGTCTCTATATATTAAAGTAGAATCGCTACCCTGTTGATTGTTCGTGCATTACCTGTTTCTAATAAGACAAGCCTTCTTCCTAATAAGAATCAAGATCCAAGAACTATTCTTTCTAGTGATAATTAACTACCAAACACCTTGTGCCACAATCATTACACTAAGATAAACTCTCTTTTCTGCTAATGAAAGATTAACCAATCACCCTGGTTGTGTATTTTTCTTTTCAATCAGAAGTTTGTCACAGTTTTTCTTTGTTTTCTCTGTGTAATGATAAGATATTGTCCGTTCTGGATCAAATATTTACGAATTTGTTTTTGATATCACTTCAAAAAGTCACTTATTAATGAAGGTATTTTATGTGGAACTTTGTTTGTGTCCTAATAGCTAATGTTCTTTGACTAATAGCCTCAAGGCATATTGATTGTTCAAAAATGGTGAATGACACCTTGTGATTCAAACAACTCATGAGGTTGGTAATGCAATATTTTCACTTGCAGGAATTCATGTCCATAATGTTTGCAAAAAGGTCTTATTCTGCCAATAGCCGCCCATGTGTATTGTATAGGTTTTATACAATTATTTGGAAATATGAAATACAAAACTCATTAATCATTCACTCATTGATTTGAAAGTCTTCCAATAAAAAATGCCATTCTTAACTGTCAAATAAATGCCCATTTTCCCTAAGCTGCATCAATAAACATATTCATTTCCATCAAAGTGATCATTCCTATATAACCACAAGACCTGTAAAGTGCTCTCCCTTGGGATCCAACTTTCACAACCTTGAGTTTTCTGTGACCATGGTAGGAACAACTTTTACATATGATTATTCCTCCGCTGTTGCTCCATCACGCATGTTCAAGGCCTTGATCACTGACTCAAGAACTTTGCTTCCAAAGCTCTTACCACAGTTCATAAAAGAGGTCAACGTGGTCCAAGGAGATGGGGAAGCTGGAAGCATTGAGCAGGTTAACTTTTCTGAAGGTTAGCAAAAACACTTTAACAAACTAAAGTGAAAGTAATGGATTACAAAGTAATATTGTACCTATTTGTATGAATATATCTCTGTGTATAGTAGCTGAAAAATTTCTTGTGTTTTGATTTTTGTGCAGCTGGCCCCTTCAAATATGTGAAACACAGGATTGATGAGGTCGATAAGGAGAAATTAGAGTGCAAATACACTATGATTGAAGGGGGACCATTGGGGGAAAAGCTTGAGTCCATAGCTTATGAGGTCAAATTTGAGGCCACAAGTGATGGTGGTTGCCTCTGTAAAATGACAAGCAAATACAATGTCACAGGGGATTTTGAAGTCAAAGAAGAAGAGATAAAGGAAGGAAGGGAAAGCTCTCTTGGAGTCTGTGAAGTGGTGGAAGCCTACCTGCTTCAGAATCCACAAGTCTATGCCTAAATTTTCATCTGTTTATGTTAATGATATTCAATTAATTCAGTTTTTGAATGATTTAGTATTGATAATAGAAGGTTTTCCAAGTATTGACTGAATTCCTAAGTAAGTCCTTACTCTTGAAAGGCATACTCAGTGATAATAATTCTACCTAGTACTTGGAAAATCAATGGCAAATGCAATTATCCATTAGAAATTTGTATTTTTTTTAGATCACAGAATTCAACCCCTCTCTCATGTTTTGTATTTGTCTTACCAAATGTTTCTGTATTTAGTTTCTGTTCCAGCCAAATTCTACCAATTTGAACCAAAACCCATGAGCACTAAGTAGTAAGCAATTGGCGAATCTGCACCTTAGAGGCCGCAAACAAACACCATAAGAAAGATGATTGAACTTTTTTCTTGCAGAAGGTTGATTAAACCATGGCAAGGAAAAGCGTTTTGGAGTTGTGTGGTTCACAAGGATTTCCAAATCCAAGAACAAAGTAACATATTCAACCAATTAGGAAATCCAATGAATAAACTTACAATTTCGGAACTTCAAGAATTTATTTTTGATACGACTCCAAAAAATATTCTATGTGTATATAAACTCATATTCATCTCTTGTTTTATCCAATGAACGTACGATTTTGTCTGTAACCTAACACATGTAGCTAGCATTGTTAAATAAATGGTTTAAATAGACATGTTAAAATCAATCTGGTAGTTATAACTAGAGGGTGATTAAACAGTAATTAGACTGGTGATAAATAAAAATTCATTACAATTTATATAAATATAGAATCTAAATAAAGTAGTTGGAGGAGTAAGAAACTCAAATTACCAAACAGACGAAAAACATTAGCATATAGACAGAAAAGAAGAAAACAAAAAATTGAAATAAATTAGAATTTTGGATAGGTCAAGCAAAAACAAGAATGATACCATTTTGCACACATGACTAATGTTATAAAGCTTGTGGACTTTACTACTTTAGGTACAACCTTCAAATTTTATTACCCTTTACATTCATGATTTGTCCAAGTCCATTACGAGAAAAATGAAATATTTTTCAACCATGGCTAGTGATGAGAAAGTAGAAAACAAAAGTTGGCATGCTCAATTCCCTTCAAAATTAGGATATAGTTGGACATACATCTCTATAATAATTTATAGGAGAAATAAATAAAAAAAACTAAATTAAATTTTTCAAAAGTACAAGCTGATTTGTGGAATGTTTCTCATATAACTTTTCTATTTTTTAAAAAAAGTACTCCAACTAATAATTTTAGTTTGTAAATGTTTATGAAGAAATTTGCGGAAACAATTTCTTAAATAACATTATATGACAAACTAATATATAACATCTCATTTTTCTATATAAGTTTTTTAGAAACTTTTTCAATAAAATAACTGAAAACGGGGAAAATAAGTTGTCGCAAACACCATTTTACCAAATTTTGGATTCAACAGCGTATACTATATGAAATGGTCAAATATTGTTATCATAAAACCTCTTAATCCAAACCAAACCATGAAATAAGTTGTTGAAACATTACTGAAATTCAAAATAATTTAAACTTTAAAATTACATAAATTGGAATAATGATATTCCAGGTTAAATAATTTTAAATTATATCCCAAATCATTTGATGTACATAGAGAAAGAGTGCAAGTGTATTAAGTCTTAATTTTTTTTTTACTAATATATTTCTATTAAATTAATTATAAAATTATATTTGCAAATAAAATTTAATTAAGTTATTATGAGTAACTATTAATTTTTCCAGTAAATTATTTTATTAGTAAAAATATTTCATTCTTAATTTTGTATAGATATATGTATTTTTTTTTATGCTAGTTGAGAAAATCTGAAGCCACCCACTTCATTATTCGATGAGATGTGACTTCTGTTGATTATCAGATTTGAAAATAATGCTGTCACTGTCATCAAATTTCATTACAAACTAAACTGTCATAAGCACTGAAATGCTCCAATTGAATCGAGACAGATTAGAGCATGAAAACGTAATCTATCAAGTGGAGAATTGGAAGGTTGCAAAAATCTTGTTATAATAAACATGATTATATATAGATTGCAGGCATGCATCAGTATCAAGACTTGGATAACGATGAAAAAAAGTTGAACTTTGTTTAATTGAAGTATCACCAAATCCACTACATGCTTTACATCCAAATCCACTAATGCAAAACTATGAAACTTTGAGTCCTCCTGTGGCTGGCACTACCAAAATTTCCTTACACATGAATGAAGAAATGAAGCTGTACAAATAATGTGCTGATAGGAACATGCAAGAACGCAAATCTAAGAGATGAAAAAATGAATAATCCTCACAACCGTCTTATTGGAAAGAATGTGGTCTGATCTTTGATGGAAAATGGCCATTCACTTCTTCATCAACATCAAGCAAAAGGGCACTTAAGAATAAGAATCTTGTTGTATTGAGAAAGAATTATCACTGCACTGCAGTTTTTCCACTGATACTCACAAGGTAGAAACAGGAGGAAGAAGAATCATATGAGGGGTTTCCAAGTTCAGGACAAGGTTCTGGGAGCACTGAGTCTGAAAATCCAGACACATTTGAGCATTCCCATGTCATGGGAGAAACAGAATTTGTTGACAAGGTTATGTTGGAAAGGCATATGTTTGTGAAAGGGGATTCCTCTATTCCAGCAAAGTTTCCAGCAATGCTAATGTTTGTGCCTGTGACATCCCTCAATGTGATGTGATGCAAAAGTGGGAGTGCATTTGGATCAAAATTGTCATCAGGATGAGAACCACAGTTACCAGTGGCAGCAATTGCTGTGTGGACATTTTCCATTTCTATGTCTGATATAACAATATCTTTCATATAACCACCTCTTCCTCTTGTGGTTCTAAACTCAATGCCACTGTTTGATTTCATAACATGAGCATGCTCCACTACAACATTTGAAATGCCACCAGACATGTCACTTCCAAATGCAAGAGCAGAGCCAGAAAATGCATGAAGATGCACCCTTCTGATGTGCACATTCTCAGTTGGCCTGCCATAGGCAATGCCATACTCATCCCAGCCACTTTTAAGAGAAATTGCATCAAATCCCATGCCAACAATACAATCTTCTATACACACATATTCAGAAGAATCTGAAAACAGGTATTGCACAAAGGTTACCAAAGTCACCCTAACTAAAGTTTGGTAAGGTAATCATATTTTAGAAGCAATGTCATTTCCACAACAAGGACCAAAAGCAAAGATAATGATAACATGTTTGTTACAAACCTGGCACTATACCAACAGTATAAGGGGATTCTGGAGGAGCAGAGATTGAAACATTTTGAATATGTACATGGCTGCATCAAATTACATACAACTAAATCAACACGACCCTTGAAAAATAAGTATAATTTCATTTACTGTTTAGAAGAATAACAGAACAGAACATATATAATATACCTGCAATAGACTGGGTGTATGCTATAAGCTGGGGCATTCAAGAATGTAAGATTTGAAACCACCACATTATCAGATGCCACAATTTCAACCAGATGAGGACGGCTATGGTTCAAGGAATGGGAGCTATACCACTCCCACCAAACCATTCCCATGCCATCAATGGTTCCATTATTACCTGATGAATCACACAAAGACATGAAAATTCAATCGAGAAACAAACCAATGAAATCTTGCAGGAAAGAAACAGAATATTGGGAGATGACAAAACCTGTTACAACCACATCATGTAACATGTATCCATTTATCAAGCTCTGATATCTTCCCCCGGGAACTTCAAGGCCTCGGCCATACGAAGGCAAGGGTTCAACAACATCCCAATGAGATGGATCCTAAACAAGTAATAACAGCATGTAAAAACCGAAACCAGATACAAACGCACCCCTATCAGAACATGAGCCATCACTACACGCAAAGGATCAGCAGAAAAAGGCAGGACCAATCAAAAGTTAGTGGAAAGAGAAGCAATACCTGAGATCCAATAATGACAGCACCTTTTTCCAAAAAGAGGGTGAGATGGCTGGTAAGATTGAAGCTTCCGGTGAGCCATTTACCGGGAGGAACATAGAGCTGAGCGCCACCCTTATCGGCAAATGACTTGAGATAAAAGATGGCGTTCTGGAATGCAATGGTGTTGAGTGTTCTACCATCTCCAACCGCACCAAACTCCAAAATGGAGACACTGTGTGGTCTTGGGTCTAGTGTTGGGTTGGAACCACATTGCCCACCATCTCCGCTAACTCTCACGGCATTGCTCAATGCCACCAGCAAGAGCAATGCCACCTGAAAGAGTGTACAAAAAGCAAAATGCAACCCATTGATTCTCAGGAGATATCCTACAACTTCAATAATTAATCACACCGAAATCCAAATCCAAATCCAATCACAATTCAACTGGCATAGAAACAAATGAATAATCTCATCATTGACCAAACAATTCACTTCACACACACACAGACGCATCAGATGACTAAGAACTTGAAAGAGAATTCCAATCTGAAAGAAGAATGCAAGTTTATCAGATCAAATGGAATGAAATTTGATCCAACTGAATCCCCCATCATTGGCATAGATCATCTGCCACATGCGTGACCAAACAACAGAACAAGACCCAACATTTATCCATCACTCATACTTTGACTTATCTAAAACCAAACCAAAGATTGGAATTTGAGAATGCCCTCTTACTTATCAATGACCCCCAGATTTGAAACAAGGTCTAAAGTCAAAAGGAAAAGACCACAAACATAGCAAAAACAAAAACAAAAAAAAACCAGAACAAAATAAACCACGAAAACGTACTTACAAACATCTTCTTGAGTCAAAGCTGGCAACAGGATCAGACTCCAAGGAAGACAAGAAACAAGTAACCAAAAGCAAAAAAAAAAAAAAAGAGAAAGAAATTGCAGCAGAAGCAGAGAGAAAAGAGAGAGAAAGAAAAAAAGAGGAAGAAGAAGCGGCCACGGGGAACAGAAGCAGCTTTATTCCAGTTTTGTGAGTATTATTATAAGCATTAATCTTCGCACAGAAAAGGAGAAGATTAATAGTCCTTTCCTACATGTAACATGGTGATGTATATACAGATATTTACTAACAATTTCATTTTTTTTTCTAATGACAGCCTTTGCTTTCCATGCATATACTAATTAATTATCTTAATTCAAATATAGAAAATAAACATAATAATGGTGAGAGAAAAAAAAGTGTGGGAAGAGAGAGAATAACAATAAGGAGACAAAAAAGAAATCAAAGCAGAAAAACAGGTAAATTAATTGTAATAATTGGCTATTACCCCTGTTAATGAACATGATTATTAACGTCTCTCGCCGACAAAATCGTTCGTAACGGCCCTCATAGATTGTGCCTGCAGTGCAGAAAGAACAGTGTATGTGTGTGGGGTGTGTTTTCACATGTCAGAGTTTTACCAGGCAAAGTAAATTGTTTGAAGTGTGTTTTGTTTTGGCACGTGTTAGCAAATGAGTGAGTGAGCAGAAGACCGAACACTGAACACCTAAGATACAAAACAACGTTAACATTATTATTCTTGTTTGTTAACATTAAGATTTCTGAGAGGCTGATTAGTGGGATAGGGAGTGATAACATTCAAGGGTTTTGTATTTGGGAGTGACACGTGGGATGAAATAGGAGGATGTTGAAAGGGAAAAGTGGCTCCCCTGAATGACACGTGGAGAGAGTAGGATGCAAGGGTGGGTGAGTGAATGAGAATAAGTTTGGAAATGCATGTGGATTGACAGAGCAGAAATGGGGGAGGGTGGGACCCACATCAATCATGCCAAAGATGCTAGCCTGGCTTCACTCACTTCACTCCCACACCCTTCACTTAAAATAGGTTTTCTTGAATTTATTAACATGTTTAATTTATTTCAAGATTAATTGATATGGTATAATATTTTTTTATAACTTTTTAATTTCAACTTTGGAAAGTTAGATTCTGACTTCTCTCATGAGCAAATCATTCTACAAGAAGTATTGTTTCTTGATACTGTTATTTTCTTAAAAATAAATTAAATATTAGAAACATGTTTTCCCAAATTTAGATTTTTGGAAAATTGGAAATGTTTTCTCATGTTAAACATTTTAAAAATAAATTGACGTATGAACATATCCAAATAATATTTTCTATCTGTGTTGTAATTTTAAAAAATAATATCATGTAAATACCACAACAATACAACAATAATCACTGAGAATTCATTTCAATCAAAATGAATAAAATGTGCAAAATGGAACAAGTGGAAATATTTTTTTTTTTCATTATAAAATAAATGTAGAAAATATTAAAGTAGAAGGGCAGAAAGGTCTATACCCATACTCAGATAACACTTTCTCTTTAATACGTATTAGTGTCACGTGCTTAGAGAGAGAAGTGAGATGAGTGACGAGAATCAGAGAGACAAAGGCTTGCAACGCTCTGTTAGGGTTCTGACCCCTCTTGCAGATCACCACCACCACACACGGCGGAGCAACACCAGGATGCAGAAAACAAACGGTCAAAAGCTCTCAAATGCACTCAGGTAAACTGTATAATACCTCAAAACTTTATTAGCTTGTAAATGAATGTTACAAAGACTATTTATACACAACCGCACACACAGTAACAGAATAACTTCTGTTTTGTTTATTTCCAACACTCCTCCTAAACAAAACGGTAGAAAATAACATGATTCTGAATAAAACCAAAATTTTCAACCCATTTCACCGATTGATCGGTGAAAGCTTCAATTTTTCCACTCCGATCTGCTTTCTAAGTTTTAGAAAGTGTTCCCCTTTCAGTGCTTTGGTTAGAATGTCTGCAATCTGGTCTTCAGATCTGCAGAACACCACCTCTAGCTTCTTCTTGCTAACTTGCTCTCTGATGAAATGAAATCGTGTCTCGATGTGTTTGCTCCTACCATGTGATGTAGGATGCTTAGTCAGGTCAATGGCTGACTTGTTGTCAACAAGCAGTCGGACCTTCCCTCTCCCTTCAATCTTTAACTCCTTCATCAGTGAGTCAAGCCAGGCTGCTTGACAAGTGGCTTCACACGCCGCAATGTACTCTGCTTCACATGAAGACAGAGCTACAACAGGTTCCTTAGTAGAGCTCCAGGAGATAGGTGCCCCATCAAAGTAGAACACATATCCTGCTGTACTCTTCCTGTCACCCTTGTCCCCACACCAGTCAGAGTCAGAGTAAGCAATTACTCTTCCCTCTCCTCCTGATCCATACTTAGGCAGAAGAATTCCATATTCAGTGGTACCTTTTAGATACCTTAGGATCCTCTTTACAGCATTCAGATGAGACACTCTGGGGTTTTGCATAAATCTGTTGACCAAGCTCACACTGTAGCTAATATCAGGCCTTGTATTGCACAAGTACCTTAGGCTCCCAACCATTCTTCTATACTCAGTCGGGTCAACAGCTTCTTCCTCAGGATCTTTCTCAAGTTTTATGCCAACCTCTGCTGGAGTAATAGCAGAGTTGCATTGCTCCATGTTAAACTTAGTTAACATGTCTATAATGTATCTAGACTGATGCATCATCATACCTGTATCAGTTGTAGTGAATTCAATCCCAAGAAAGTAACTCAGTTTACCCAGGTCACTCATCTCAAACTCCTGTAGCATCTGGGCCTTGAACTTGTTAATTCTCTCATCACTGCTGCCTGTAACCAACATATCATCTACATACAGGCACACAATTACCATATCCTTCTTGTCCTTCTTCTCATAACACTGAACATATACTCCATGTTCAGACACACACTTTTCAAAGCCTATGCTTCCCATGAATCCATCTATCTTCTGATTCCAAGCCCTTGGAGCTTGCTTAAGCCCATATAAGGCTTTCTTTAACTTGTATACCTTGTCAATGTGCTTCTTGACTTCAAAACCTTGAGGTTGAACCACATAGACTTCCTCTTCCAGGTCTCCATTTAAGAAGGCAGACTTTACATCTAATTGATGTAAAGCCCAGTTGTTTTGTACAGCCACTGAAACTACCAGTCTCACTGTCTCCAATTTGGCCACAGGTGCAAACACCTCTCCATAATCAATTCCAGCTTGCTGTAAAAATCCTTTAGCCACCAACCTAGCTTTGTATCTAGTCACAACCCCTTGAGGATTTATTTTAGACTTATAGATCCATTTTAGAGCTATAGGTCTCTTGTTAGGAGGTAATTCAGTCAATTCCCATGTCTGGTTTTTCACAATTGACCCAATTTCCTCCTGCATGGCCCTGTTCCATCTCTTATCCTTTACTGCCTGTTCAAAATTCACAGGTTCAGCTTCTGCTATTAAGGCAAAGTGAACAAAGTTGCCTTCTGATGAGACTGTTGCATCATATGCTAGGTCATAGTCTCTCAAATGGGTTGGCAATTGAGTAACCCGAGAGGACCTCCTAACACTCTCCTCCCTCCTGCATGCTTTTGATTCTGCTGCAGGTTCACTCTCCAACACAATGGTTGGGTTCTCTTTTTCTTTATCCTCCCACTGCCATTCTCCAACTTCATCAACTTTCACATCCCTGCTGACTGAAGCAGCACCTGTTACAGGATCATACAATTTGTATCCTCCTGTAACATGACACCCAATCATCACTAGTGGAATTCCTCTATCATCCAGCTTTTTCCTCAACTGTTCTGGAACATGCTTGTAGCATAGGGACCCAAACACTTTCAAATGCTTCACATCTGGCTTCACTCCTGACCAAGCTTCCTCTGGTGTGACATCATTAAGTCTCTTTGTTGGAGACAAATTTAATACATAGGTGGCTGTCAACATAGCCTCACCCCATAAGAAACTAGGTAGCCCCTTGCTTTTCAGCATGCACCTTACCATGTTTAGAATTGTTCTATTTTTCCTCTCTGTTGCCCCATTGTGTTGAGGCGTGTAGGGAGGAGTAACCTCATGAACAATCCCTTCTTTTCCACAATAGTCTCTGAAATCAGTGGAGATATACTCTCCTCCTCCATCTGTTCTCAGTGTCTTCAGTTTGTTCCCACTCTGCCTCTCAACCATATTTTTGAACTGCTGAAAATGTTGCAGTACTTCCCCTTTTCTCTTTAAGAGATAAACCCAACATTTTCTGGTCCAGTCATCTAAAAATAGTAGAAAATACCTGCTGCCACCAGGTGTCTCTACTTGCATAGGGCCACAAACATCCGAGTACACCACTCCTATTTTCTCTGCAGATTTCTGGAGTAAAAACCTTTGAAAACTGCCACGGGTCTGTTTGCATTGGACACATTCCCTGTAAACAGTTCTTGGAACATCTACCTTTGATAAGCCAGTCACCAAATTCTTCTGACTTAGCATTGATAGATCTTTAAAATTCAGATGTCCAAATCTGAGATGCCACAGCCACTCATTTTCCTCTTCTGCTGTAGTAAAACAGTGATGGTTTACTGCCTCCATCACCAATTTAAACGTTCTGTTCTGGGAAAGTTCAGCCTGTATCACCTCTTTTCCCTCTTGGTTGAAAATGCTCAGGCCATTGTTTTCCATCTTCATCACATAGCCCTTTTGAAGAAGTTGTCCAAGACTAAGTAAATTAGTCTTTAACCCAGGTACATACAGTACCTCTTCAATAACCACTTCTCTACCATCTTCACCCCTCAAAGCTATTCTGCCAGAGCATTCTGCCTCCAAATTGCTGTTATCAGCAAATTTGATCCTTCTATTTTTCACTCTCTGCACTCTCACAAACCAGTCTTTTCTCCCAGTCATGTGAGTTGAGCAGCCAGAGTCAAGATACCACACAGTGCTTTCTGGTTGCTTCTCATCATCATAGGCCATCAAAATTACTGCCTCTGAATCTGATTCTTCTTGGACTAGATTAGCCCTTTTAGGTTTATTCTTGGCCCCTTCACCTTTCCAGCACTCCTTTGCATAGTGACCCAGCTTCTGGCAGTTATAGCACTTCACCTTTTTCTTATCAAATTTCCATTCTCCGTCAGCATTCTTTACTTTCTTCTCTTTTCCAGATTCAGTGAACTCCTCTCCTTGCTGATCCAGAGAATCTTTTCCTTTCTTTCCTCCTTTTTCGCCTTTCTTGAACCCCTTTTTACCTCTCCATTGTGATCTGGCCTGCAGGGCCTGCTCCTGACATTGCCTGCGTTCATTGAGACGTAACTCATGAGCCTCCAGTGAATGCAGTAACTCCTCACTGTCAATATCCTCTCTTCTCCGGGTTTCTTCAATAGCAGTCACCACATAGTCAAATCTGGGAGTAAGGGTTCTCAGAACTTTATCTACTATGTACTCATCAGTTACCTTTTCACCACAAGCTCTCATTTTATTCACCAACTCCTGGACTTTATCAAAATACTCAGCCACGGTTTCACTTTCCTCCATGATCAGAGTTTCAAATTTCCTCCTTAAAGCTTGCAGTTTAACCTTTGCATTTCTATCTCCATCACCGTAGGTTTTCATCAGCATTCCCCAAATCTCCTTTGCAGTGGCTGCATTAGAGATCTTGTTGAAAATTTTCTGACTTACACATTGATACATCAAGAACCTGGCCTTGCTGTCCAGTTTCTCCAGTATCTTGTGTTCTTTCTTCTGTTCTTGGGTTGCCTTTTCACTCAACACAGGCACTCCTTCTTCAATGATTTCCAACACATCTTGAAAACCAAACACAGCCCACATCTTGATCCGCCAATCTGCAAAATGCTTGCCATCAAACACAGGTAGTGACCCCTGAATCCCTCCAATTCCAGTCATCCTTTCTTGCTACAGTCTTTCTGAATCTTTGATCTTAACCCAGTCAAAGAACCCTCCTTTTCAGCAGTTCTGGATACACACACCTCCAGAATACAATGCTCACTTTCCACACACCTCAGGACAACAACCTATGCTCTGATACCATATTAAAGTAGAAGGGCAGAAAGGTCTATACCCATACTCAGATAACACTTTCTCTTTAATACATATTAGTGTCACGTGCTTAGAGAGAGAAGTGAGATGAGTGACGAGAATCAGAGAGAGAAAGACTTGCAACGCTCTGCTAGGGTTCCGACCCCTCTTGCAGATCACCACCACCACACACGGCGGAGCAACACCAGGATGCAGAAAACAAACGGTCAAAAGCTCTCAAATGCACTCAGGTAAACTGTATAATACCTCAAAACTTTATTAGCTTGTAAATGAATGTTACAAAGACTATTTATACACAACCGCACACACAGTAACAGAATAACTTCTGTTTTGTTTATTTCCAACAGAAAAATCGATAACTAAGCATCAAAAACTATTTTCTTTTCATTTGATTAAATTTGAGTTTTCTAAATTTGCACATAAATTTGCTGATATACATTATAAAATAACCAATATTTTAGTTTGCACTATATATAATATAATGCTTTTTCATAACTAAATTTTATAAAATAAATATTTTTGAACATATAAAGTATCTTCTAATTGCAATTTAAAATAAACATTTCTTAATATATAAACAATACACAGACATTATATTAATCATCGGTGACTTCTTTTAAATAAATATTAAAAAAAATTAAAAAAAAGCTTCCATTGAAGAAAAAAGTTTACAATCATAAAATTAAATTTTAAAAGAAAATTTCAATTCAAGATTAATTAGTTTTCAAATTTTTATAACTTATAAAAGAATGGTAATTAAAAGACGTTTTGTTTTAGGTTCCGTTTTATCTTAAAAAAATCTATATTACTAGTTATTTATAAACTGAGGTTTATTTTTTCTTCACAATACATATTAATCTCTTCTTTAACATACAATATTAAACTTATGTAGTTAGAAACTTAAAAGCACTATACAACAATTTATATATATATATATATATATATATATATATATATATATATATATATATAGATGTATATGAAATGAAAAAAATGAACCAGTAGCATATCTAATCCTGTTAGAGAGTGGAAAAAAATATAATAAAAAAAGTAAGATTATTTAAATTAAGTGAAAACAATGAAAAACCAAAAAAAATTGCATATATATCTATCTTAATTCATTGTCATGTTCTTGGTTGCTCCTTAGTCATGTCAAATCAACTTAATTACAAAAATGTTAATCTTAACCAACAAAATTTTTTTTTCTTAAAAGAAAAAAATGATAAATAAAAAATAGAGAAAAGATATATATTTTAAATGGAACTTTCCTATCTTCCTTTTATTTTAACTGTATACACATTTTATTTTTAATTTTTTACAATATATATAATAATAAAAAAAAATAAAATGTGATGCTTGCTTCCTGGCATTCTTTTACATGTTCATCTGAACATCATAAAATAAGCACCATCACAATTATAACCTTCTTCAGAGTCAAAAATATATCATTAATCAGGAGAAGAAGATGGAGAGGTGGAGATGAAGAACAACTAATTAATTTATTAATTATGAATTGGCAATAAATATGACTAAGATGCAATCAACATATAGAAAATTATATGTGGTTCAACCCTACTTTGTTTCTTTCTTTTGGTTAGTCTTGAGAAAAGAATCCACACTTCTCAACAACATCATCATACTTCTCTCTGTCCCACAGACTTTTTAACAGACATCTTTAGAATAGAAACACAACACTTTTTAAGACTGTATATTTATTTAATGAATCTTTTGTTCACATCTTCTCTAAATGAAAAGGACGAAAAACAAATAAAAAAATATGACAAGTAGGAAATTAAGATGCTAACTAGCTAAATCAGATAATTAATTCCAATCAGAAACATATCAAAATGATGTTGATTTTGAATGATTCCACTAACTCATGTGGGGGTAGTGTTTCAACAACACAGAACCAATTTCTATATCTAAATAGACAAATAATGGTACATGACACATTTTTACATTCAGTGTGAAAAAGAATCATTTTTCCAAAATATATACAAGCAAATAATAATTAATGCACAGTCCTCAATAAACCTGTCTGCAGATTGGATTACTGCATCTGCATTCTTCTAATCAAGGTGCCACAATCTTCCCTCACTGACTAAATCAATTTGCTTTTGTTGTGATAAAAGAACCTTATGATAAAAGATAACTAGGTTTTCTTATGATTGTTGTCCTTCTTGTGTGATGATGTTTTTTTAAGATAATAACATAATGGGTACAATTTAGTTCCAATGATACTTAGTTCCTAAGGGATATAGATATGACAGAATCATGCAAATAACATTAATTTCATTGACTATAAATATTAGCTAAAATTATTATTTGTTTAATTTGGAATCACATGTTCTTAGAGCTTATTTGAATCTCTCTTCAACCAGCTGTAAATGGTCAGTTATATATAGGTTTGGTAGCTGTGTGTGAAAAAGAAAATAAATCTGAGATAACCCTATTCTCTGTTCAATCTCTTTGTAAAGAAGAAATTCAAAGTTCTGTCAATAATTGCAAACTAGCCTTTGCTTTTCTTTTTCCTTTCCCACCATCTGGGTCAAAGGTGTAGATCACATATCAATTAGCCACAACCCTTTTCATACAAAAATGTGTAAAATACGGAGTATTACATGGTCAAATCCTTTAGCTGAAATGAATTGTATCTAAACATATTTTAAAGATGATAAGTGCATGTGGAGATGTCAGAAAATTTTAGCAGTAGAATGTACGTTGGTGCAACTATTTCAGTGATGGAGGAAACTGAAGGCAAGAAAATGTGAATGTATCAGCATTTGTTGTGAGTTGTGACAATGGACATGGCAAAGAGAGGACGTTGATTGTGGGAGAAAACGAAAGGGTGAGGATGAGTAAGAGTGATTATGGATAAGAGAGAATGGGTGGGGGCAACATGAAAAGTTCCACATAAGCACAAGACATGAGGATCCTATAGGACTAAAATAAAATATGAGAACTGCATAGGTCGTTTTCTGCAGCAAATTATTACTGGTGTGTGCAGAAAAAAACAAAAGACAACACTGGAAAGTGAGCTTTCTGTCCAAATTAAACACATGCCATGATAAGAGTTAAACCTTATTAGGCTAATGCTGCAATAATGAAGAGGACCATGCAACAAGCCAAAGTTGGAGTCTCCAAGTCAAGTACAACTACACTTCTCTGTTTTCCTTTCCTATTCTGTTATTTCAGTCTCATTTGCTGCACATCCTTATTATATATGTATTGAATTTTCAATTTTAACAGTCATGTTTTGTGAGTGCAAATTTCTTTCACACTTTCTGTTATTATTTTTATTGACAAGTCTTTATGAAAATACACTCAAATATTATGATTGAATGAAAATTTGAATAGTACATGTTCTTATTTTTTGTATTTTCCCAATTACTTTCATTTAAATTTACCTAACAAAATCCTTCCGAAAACTTAAATATTTCTTTTATTTATCATCTTGATTCTTTTATCTTGACTTCCTACATGTAGTAAATCATTTCACACCTTGCATGCTCTTTTCATTATATTTTTTGCTTTCTTCACAATCACTTTACTTTCCTTGTGGTTGACTTATTCTTTCCATTCTCGGTAACCAATTTGTTTTTAATTGGATTCTTTGCTATCTCACTGGCTAATTTGTTTTTCTTTTTGGTTGACTTCTTCTTAACCCTGACCCACTTGTCCTTTATTAGATTCTTTATTGTTCATGTGGTCGACTTGTTAGTAACTAAGTTGCAGCCAATAGGTTGAATTCCTTTTGAGAGATCGCTCCATTCCCACGTATTGTTGTACTTAATCGCATTGATCTTTTCATCCATTGCAAGTCGTTACTTCTTATCTTGCACCACCAGTGCAACTCTCAAATCCTTCTCTTCTTATAATTGTTCTTACCATTTTAAACATTTGTTCAAGTTCCCGACGTTGCTCATATAAAACTTGTTTCCTTCTCTCTAAACTTGCCTATAGCTTTGCATTGCCTCTAACTTCTTTTACAATTCTTTGTCACAAATCATTTTCACACTTTTTGTCAATCTTTCTAAGCTATCCAGGCACCCCATTAAGTTGTTTGGACTATATTCCATCAACAACAACATCGCTTCCTCTTCAACTTCTTCGGCAAGATTGGTTGTCTATTCTCTTTCATTTCAGATCGATAATCTTTTACGAAATGTTCAACTTTACCACAACTAAAGCACTTAATCGATTTGTACTCATTTGCGTAATGGCTATACTTGTCACACTAGAAGCACTCAACGCCTGAGTTGCTTGATTCGACCTCCTCTCCATTAACATCATCCTTTTTCACGCCAATTTTGTTGGTTGGATTGTTATTTCTCCTCTTTCTATCCATGACTTCTACTCGGATCGCTTCCTATACCTCGTTGGTATTGTCTTCTCCCTTGAGTGTTCTAAGCTTCTCCCTTTATGGTTGCCTTTGCTTGAAGTGCTTGTTTAAGAGACTTCTTGTTCTTCTTCCTTCTCCGTTGCTCATACGCTTCAAGTGATCGACAAACTCTTCAACCGATAACATTGACAAGTCCTTAGACTCCTTAATAGAGCATACTATGTTCTCAAAGTTATCGGTTAACGACCTCAAGATTTTCTCCACTACTCAACTAGTGTGGGCAGTGTTTCTCTGTTTCTTTCGAATTGGTTTGCCATTGTTTCAACTTGAAAGATGTACTTGGCTACTTCATCCTTATGCTCTTCAACTCTCCCTTGAAAGTTTAATGTCAAACCTGTTATCCCTCTTATAAACCTTCTCCAAAATGTGTCGTGTTTTTTTTTTGAAAATTTTACACTTACAATCTTCTCAAAACCAGACTCATCCACAACTTGGTACAAGATGTATAGAGTTACTTTGTCCTTTATAGGTACTTCTTTCAATGCTTTCAATTGGACATTCGACCAATTTATGGTGTTGATTCATTCTTCGAAATAATTTGAAGTCACCTTCCAATTTTTCTTAGAGTCAAGAAGAGCTTTCATTTTCAGACTAGTTGACCACCTTTGTTAACTTGGACAATGACATATTATTTGCAAGATTGACCATCTAGCTCTCAAGCTCTTTCTAAGCCCTCGAACAATGAGGATTTTTTTGACAAGTCTTTCTTAAATATTATGACTTGTTATGTCAATTTTTAAATAATACATGTACTATTTATAGGTCTTTTACCTTATTCCTTCAATCATATACATTTAATACATCTACTACCAAAATACAATTAATATATGCACCCAATTATTATTAAAATATTATTAATGAACTTCTCGTCTTAAACACAGTTATCGAACTACTACGAAATTAGAATTTAATGAATTTTATAATAATTATTAAGAAGTACCTTTATTTTTTACATTTTTCTAACTATCCTTGTTTAAGTTTATCTAACAATTTTTATTCTGGTTTTTGAAATAATTATCATAAAAGTTACTAAATTTATCATGTAAGAAGTCTTATTTTTATTTATGGTATGTCCTGTTTATTTATTCATTCATTTTGAAACAAAATAATAATAAAAACAGTAAAAGTGATATTGTAGAATTGTAAAAAATATCATTTGTTGTTTTATAGATATTGAGATACGACCAGGGAATTATGGGGGAAAAAGATATACCATAATAAGGATAAAGAAAGTAAGAAAAGACAGTAAAAAGGAAAAGTTTCCATGATGTTCAAGTTTTAATAGGCAGCAAGAGTTAAAGCAGACTGATGGCTTTTTGGCAGAAAATTTCTGATTCTGGTACTGGTTTCTGAGAACAGGCATCATGGGTGTCACATTTGTGTTGTACTTCACAAGATCTTACGGTTTTCCTAGAATCTTTGTTCTGCTTTCATGTTGCACCATCTCATTATGGAGTTAGATGTGTTATGAAAAGGACCAGTTTTCATGGGTAGAACTTGTGGTCAAGTGTGTCCTTTGATTCCTTTCTATGTGCATGATGATATTAGGCACCTTTTTTGGATGCAAAACAGGTAAATATATTGCAGTAGCAGTGGTAGTAAACATGCAATATATATTTACTCTTTATATATATATAATTCATTTGGTACTAGGATGCGTGGATTACATTCTAAGGAAAATCAATACACAGACTGTCTATAAGCATGCTGTACTACGACCACCTTTGGTCCACAAAAAATATGACATGGTCTGAAGTGGGATCAGCAGATTCACATCAACACTTAATCCTTTCATTAATGTTTTTTCACATCATAAAAAGTGTATTTCAACACAGTTTTACGTTTTCCAAACATGCAAAAAGTGAAAAATACTAATAAGTGTGGATTAATAATTATATATGGTAAATCTATTATTATCTGAAGGCAGCATTGGTAAGAGACACATACTGAGATAATATGTTAAAAGAAAAAAGAATAGGGACAGTTTTGAAGTACATGAGTCTGCAACAAGAACATGAATTCAAGTGTTGAATACACTACAAATCACAAAACCTACTGCTGCACGCTCCATTGCGTTTTGGGCCAAACAGGTATTTGACTTGTACTGGCTTTTGATACTTTGGTCATGCCATGGACCACACATGTTCAATGTACTTCCATCACTCTTTACTTTGCCATCAATGACAAACCACTCAAACTGCACATCTTCAAGTTTCTCCAAAAACACTCAAATACTGCAAATTATACTCAAGGATATATAACTATACTTAATTTAGCATTTCTGACCGTTCTTGTTGAAAGCTTAAAAAACATGAATTTGGGTGCAAGTCAAGCTAAAATTGATATTTGGTAAATTTTTCTTTTCAATTATTCAATTTTGTACCTCTTTCCTTTTTCTTTCAGTTAACTTTGAATCTTTGCTAAAATGGTTCAAGATTATTTATGTTAAATTATTTGTACTATTTTTTAGTTTATTTATTTATTTATCATTATTTTTTTATTTTTTTTTCAGTATAAAAATTATTATTGTGTTATGTGAGTGGTATCATATATGTCACGTACTAGTGTCGAATGTCATGTATAAATAATAGTGTCACTATATTTTAGAATGTTACGAAAATCACATCATTTTTTTTAATATGATTATAATTGAATTTTTCGTGTGAACTATATGTATATATAAATTTTAGTTATTAATTTTAACGCAATTAATTTCATGATAGTTTATAAAATTAATTGATTTATCTTAAGCCTACGATCAAGTAGTATTTTTTGCAAAATTTAAATTGAATTATATTGAGGGGTTGCATTAATACATGTTTTGAATAAATTAATGAAAATATAGCACAAGAAGGAACATTCAACCTCAATAATTTTACACCATATCATCGGGAAAAAAAAACGAAGGAACCAAAAGTTTAAAATGATGTAAATGAATAAGATCTTTAATTGAAAGTGCTCAAAGTTACATTATTTTGATGATTATTGCCATATTTCGTCACACTATCAACATATGTCTTAATAATTTCCCCATTTGGTATCACACTCCCTAGGCTCAATAACCTTAATTGAGCCATCAGAAAGTCCAATTGCAAATTGATTAGGCTCATCAGGATGAGCTGCAACAACTATAGGATACACATTTTTCCTACAAAAGAAAAGGTTAAGATTAGTGTAAGAAAATGACATGAATTCATATATATATATATATATATATATATATATATATATATATATATATATATATATATATATATATATATATATTCTCATATGATATATCTCAAATATATATATAAGGAGATAATAAATTAATGAAGTGTTGGAAAACCTTATTATTGTGGGTTGATGTAGGTATGCTGATGAAGCAAGACGACATTTGACCTTGAGTGTGTTCCCATCAAATATTCCAATATTTCCATCAGGGAAAGTAGCATAAACTAGTTGGCTATTGCATGAATATGTTGCACATGATAAGGAACCGATCAACCACTCTTGTGCTACCCACTATAATCCAAACATCAAGATGTCACTAACTCATGTAAACAATGAATAAATTTAAAAATTAAATATATTTTGTTTTTAAATTTGAACTTTGAAATTAAAATTCATTCATAGTTTCAAACTTTAATATACTTTAATTTATAAATTTAAAAAATAATGAAAGAGTTGTTTTAATCTTATGACATGCATTTTTTGAACTCATTAAACTGTGATTCAGATTTGAACTTATTAAACTGTATTTCATATTCGTATTTGAGTTTAAACGTGTTAAAATGACGTAAACAGTTCAAACATCAACATGAAACATGTTTAATACATTAATAAAATTGAATATAATCAAGTTAAAAATATTATATTAATTTATTTTTAAAATTTTAAAATTAAAATATATTATTGACAAATTCTAATTTCGCATCAAAATTTAAAAATTAAAAATATATTTAATTCTAAATTTAATCATAGTATAAGTTAGTGTGATTTCATTGTTTTGGAGAGGATGAAAGGGAAAATAAGTGCTTACGCTTTGAATCAATTCCATTCTAAAAGCATCATATATTGCAAGTTGAGTCTCATGGCACACCAACAAGCGTATTTGATCATTGTTGAATTGCACTTGAGTATCACCAACAAGTGTATTTCCATTAGGCATTTGGATTGATACTGATTTTTTCTTATGCCACGAGTCAATGCTCCAAAAAGAAAGCTACAAATAACACCCAAAAACAATTTCTTTATATTGTGAAATTATAAATTAAAAAAAGCTTTCCAAGAAAAATATGAAATAGATTGAACAAACATACCTGAGCATCAGCGGCTGATGAAACCAGTATATTGAGTCGAGCTGAAAAAGCTAAACCAGTGATACACTCATGATGACCTTTCAATTTAGATTTGACCTAAACAAAGAGAAGTCAAATCAATATGTGATTCTAATTAAACGAGGTTAATTTCTAGAACACCTTTGAGGTAATTACCTCATTCACCCTGACATTATAAATATGAACTGTGGAATCATTCATCCCAATTGCAACAATATTGTTATCTTTAGGATGAAAAGCCAGACAGGTCGGAATAGGTGGAGGTGGCATAAAAGTTGTCATAACCTAATAACACAGCAAAAAAAATTAAAATTGTAAGAGAAAAAATATTAATAATATAACAAAGTATATTAATAAATGAGTTTTGCTATCACCTTAAAAGTCATCATGTTGAACAATGAAATTTTTCCTCCACATGCAGACATAACATAGGAATCATTCTTTGAGAGTGCCATGCAGGGAAATATTGCTTCAGAAGAGTTTGGAACATCGTTAATCATCACAATACCATTATTCGGTTCCCAAAGTTGTGGAACAACACTTGCTGTGGCCTTTTGAACAAACATAAGAAAAATTAGATCTTTATGTGAAAAACTGTGTAGGAGGTAGCAAAAATAAAGACATCATATGTAATAGAAACTCAAATATGTAAATACGTATGTGTTGTGTATTTATAAAACACCTTGGTTTAAGGGTACAATATTACCTTTCCATTTGGATTCAATTCATTACGACTCCATTTCCACAACCTCTGAATCCCTTTTGAGCCAAGAGCAATGAGACTAACCCCAGAATTTGTGTAAATAAGGCGAACAACCTTGGTAAAGACAAGATTTTATATCAAACAAAAACATATTAATTAAAAGTCATAGGTAACACAAATTAAGAATACTATGTAGAAAAGGAAAGGTTGCAAGAAATACCTTGTTAGTGGGATCTGCATTATCTGTGAGAGTAATTGTTCTACACTGAATGGGGTCAATTATTTCTGTTGTTTCCCAAACTTTAGCCTTGTGCGATGCATAATCCAAACTTCCTTTCCTCTCTATGCATCTAGGAATAGAATCACTCCCATTCTTGAAGAAAAAAAGTAAAGATCAAGTTAGTGAAACACTTGCAAATTCTAATTTGCTGAGGTTGAACACACTATACTGTATATAGAACATGGAATTTATAAGTAAAAAGGAAAAAATAATGGATAATGTGAAAAATAAACCTTTGTTCCAAGTGGAGCTTTAAGTGTTTGATGAGATCTAAAGTATTTAATGCCCTCAGAATTAGAAAGGACTTTGAAACCACCATCTGATGTTGTAACAGCAAGCAAATTCCCTTCCTTATTGAATCTCAAACGAGGGAGATTCTGACACAAGGAGTTTACTGCATCAAACAATGTTCTAAAAATGACAGAAAAAATTGGAAAGTACAAAGACTACTCACAGGAAGACCTCCTTCAGCATCTGTACTAAACAAGACATTGACATTATCCATATCCCAAAACTTAATCTGATTATCTTCACCAGCACCCAAATAACGACCCTTTGTTGTGTCAAATTGCACAATTCCATTACATTTCTTTCCAAACCCAAAATATCTTCTCTTTGGTGATCCTTCTCTTTCATTCCACTCAACTAGGAAACAATCTCCATCTTTACTTGTCCCACAAGAGAACAGTCTAAAATAGGAAACAACAATCATAACTCATTACAAAATTGATGACATATATATATATATATATATATATATATATATATATATATATATATATATATATATATATATATATATATATATATATATATATAGATATATATGTTGTGTTATTCATGATTTTCTTACCTATTTCCGACAGTACTATAGAGCATTCTGGTGCACCACTGTCCAGGAGCATCGTAGTCCAATCGAGAGCCGATGTTATCATATAACCATGCCTTGATTTTCCCATCAATAGAAGTTGAAAATACAAACTGTATATATATATATATATGACTAGACAGATGTTAGTTCCTAGATTATATTCCACAAGCTTTATTTTTTAGAATTCTTAATTTATCATAGTACAAAAGTTCTGCATTAGGTTTCATATACTTAGTTTGAAAATTTAGATGATAACCATATTTTCTTATCAACTTACAACAAACAAAAGTATCATAGTTTAGGGTGATACCTCAAGATCAATAAGAGAAATTTTACCTGAATATTTTCCTTTTGATGAGGACAGATACAATAAACAGGTGCTTGATGACCTTCAAAGTTGAAAAGCCTTTTTCCGTTCAAATCCCATACCTATAACATTATTTCACAAAATAATATAATTAAGGATAATTTAGTTTGTCTATAAACTAATACATAGCAAAAACTAATTATTTACCTTTATTAACTTGTCATCTCCACAAGTTACAATACATAAATTCTTGTTCAAATTAGAAAAAGCCAAGTCATTAACACCACCGACGTGAGCATCGATCTGTAGTGAAGAAGAATACATCAGTAAAAAAATTACAAAAACTATATTAAATTATTATTGAAATTTACACCAACATGCCTCTAAAAATGGTTGTAGGTGATTAGGTGCTTGATAGATATATAAATGAATCAAATGTTTTGTAAAAGCAACCCCTGAAAAGAACAAAAAAGTTTTATTATTAACCACTAATTGAGAAACAAACTATAGAACCAAAATTTCTTAAAGCATACTTACCAATAAAATCTCCATCACCACTCCATAATACACGATTAATGGATACAGACGGGTCTTTCAAAAGTGCATTCTGTGTAAAAGTGGAATTCAATTAACTCTAACTATCACATAAACATATGGCAATCTGAATAAATAGAAATTCAGTGTGCAAATAAACAAATGGAATAGAAGATGAAGAATAAATCATGTTGATTTTGAAGTTGAGTAATAAGTGTAGCAATTGAGCATATTTAATGACTTGTGAATTCATGATTAATGAAAGTAAACATCTCCATCATATTACTTATGATTTCCTATTTTGAATTATAAATAATCAAAACAAGTACTCCAACTTAATGTGATAAAAATAGTCCTTTGGATATTTAATGGTGAGTAAATGGAATAGGACAAAACAAGTACTCCAATTAATGTGATGCAAAAATAGTAAAATGGAATAAATTAATGTTACCATTTTATTGTTTGCGTATATTTATGATGAAATGAGGAAAATAAAATAATTCATTCATTGGATGCAATTCATCACGAATGGTAGAGACAATAATATTTTATATATAACATTACATTCCTCTTCATGTTATCTTTTACCATAAATTCAAACAACAGTTCCATACATGTTGAAAATATTGACCTTTTCTCTCTAATAAATAATAAATGCATATGATAAAAAAAATGCTCCACATTTTTTTCCATTTTCATAGATAATTTTCTTATGAAATTTACAATACATAATACATAAAAAAAAAGACATCTAAATAGGTTAAGAAGGATCTCTTAATGAGTTAGAGAAATGTAATTGTTATAATATTTGCTTAAAGTCCTAAGTATAAGATGCAAGTCAATAAGCTACAAATAAACAATATTTTTGTAAAAAAAATCTTAAAAACTACGCAATTGAACAATGCAATATAAACCTGAAATAAGACAGAGCAAATAGAAATATTCCATATTTTGAAAGGATTTGATAAAATTCTTTGTTGATGTCCTGCTTCCCAAAGTGAAATATCACCATTTGCACAACCAACTGTTTCATAAATTATTTTTCTAAGTCAGTAATAGAATTGAATTCCTCATAAAACAAGACATTAAATTGATTATTCCAACCTACCAGCAAGTAATGAATGAAGAGAAGGATGAAAATCCATTGTTGTAATTGTTGAACCTTGTTGCAATGTACAAACAACAATTCTAGGAAGATCATCAAAGATGGAAGATGTTTGTTGCGGTGTAGCATTGTACGTAGCCTACATAGATTATTAAGAGTTTTAATTACATCATACATATGGAAATCCAATTGCATGAAGAAAAAAAACACATGTCAAACTTTTGTTAGCACCTCTTCTACATGTCGTTGTGTAGTTCGCATTTGTGTCATTAGTTGTCCTTGATCATTGTGTAGATAATCCAACATTCCAAGAGCATTGGAGGCTATAATAAATTGAATAACATGTCTCCAACATTTCATCAAACAAACATTTCAAGAATTAATAACCCAAATGCATAACAACATGGACAATATGAGAATTATACTATTAAAAGCTAGATATTAGTTAAAATTATATCAACTTATAAGTATCAATATACAATTGAAAAAAAAATTATGCAAGGGGGAAATCGAATTATTTCTTACACTTGATGAAACAAAAAAATATTGTTAATTCTTATACAATTCATAAAGAAATTTGTCTATCCACCAAAGTTTATTAGATGCTAAAAAAATCTTTTTATGTTTTTCATTTGTTTATTTTAATAAACCTAGAAAATAATGTACCCTAATAAAAGAAAACATCTTCAAAATTAAAAATTAACCCAAATATACCTTGATGTGTGGGAGCAGACAATGAGGAAGCAACACCTACAGGTATTTGGGAAGATGTGGACTGAATCTCATTCAATGTCCATCCCACTAAAGTATTAACATTAGATGCAGATTGGGATGGTGTAAATGGCTGCAGAAAATTAAATAATAAATAATAAATAATATTGAAATGTTTGTATATATAAATAAATATTTTATTAATGAATATTGAAACTACATCCATACCCCAACATGTTGTCCAAGTGAGGGAGATCCATTTGCAGGTGAACAAGAATGGTTAATAAATAAAGTTTTAATGTTTGGATTTGGCATTGGATTCTTGCACAACTGATGCTGCCAATTCACACTACATAGAAAATATTGACAAACATTCTTAATCATCAATTATAAAAAAAAAAAAAAACATTGTAAAAATAATGTTGTATAATGTTGAAGTCACACACTGTTACCTTTGATTAATCAAGGTTCTTAACCGAGATGATTTAATTGAAGGAAATGTGAGTTTATCTTGAAAGATAGGATTTGCTTCAATCAATCTTTTAAGCTCTAATACCAAAATATTTCGAGCTGATTTAGTGTCACCATACTTTGACAATTGTGCATTTTCCCTTAATTCAAGTACAATAAAACAAAAGAATATCAATTCTCAAATTCTTAGCCAACAACATCATATAATATAATATAAAATTAAATTAAATTAAATAGAAAACGAAATATTTACCTAAAATTATTGAGGGTTAGAAGATTTGTGATCTCTTTGAACAAGTATTCATTGAACGATTGAAAAACTTTCAAATCATTCACTAGAATTTCAACAGCTCTCACTCTGTCTCGTCTGAATGAAATTAGTATGAAAAAATATTAAAAAAATACTTTAACATGGACTTATAATAAGTAATTACAAAAAAAAAATAACATTAATTAATAACCTATCTAGAGCTTCTAGATATTTTTGCTTCCTAATCTCGAAGAATGTCATGATGGAGTATCGATTGTCATCAACTTTTGTAAATCCAAATAGGTATTTCTCAACATCGTCCCACTCTCCAGCCAAAACTTTCTTTTCAAAATATTTAATATTGAAGAACAAACCTGATTCTTGTTCTAACCTGAATCCATACACAACACAAAAAATAAACATATTTTTAAATGTTTATGGTCACGACAACATCAAGAATAAATAAATCTATAAACAAATCTTGTGTGTCTCCCAAAGAAAAAAGGCTTTACTTGTGCACAGTGTCTTTATAATTCTCCTCATCAAGATATTGAAGAATGAGAAACATCAATTCTTGGTTTAAAGATTTCATTTTTTCCTCTAATTTGTATGGAATTAGAAGAAAAAGGCAAGGATTTAGAACAAAGGTTGGAAATTGAACACGACAAACAAATAATAGCTTTTGGGTGCTGAAAAAAAAAAACACAAGGATTTACAACTAGGGTTGAAAATCGAACATGAAAAGTATGAAATTATAACTATGCTCTTTTGATGTGTTTTTCAGTGATTTTTTGTTTCACAAATGTTGTGAGTGATCTATCATATAAACATCATAGTTTATATAGTAATTGTTGATAAGGAAACAAAGAATGAGAATGGATTGACACATTTGTATACCATTGGTCAAAAACACTGCATCATTCTTTTGTCCCTTTTCTAAATTATAATTACTTCTTTGACTTCTTCACGCGTTTCTCATTTTCTTTTCTTACATAACTGAACAAAAACTATTAATGATTTCTGAAAATATATCACACCTAATAAATAATACTAAAAAATGTCTTACTTTATTTAAATATTTTTAAACTTAATAGTATTTTAATCAGCTCATTAATTATAATTAATGCTTTTATATTGTTATTAATTATTATACTTATTAAAATACTTTTTACAACATTAGATATATTTAAAAACAAAAAAACTCATGTTAGAGATACAACATTGGCTATATTTTATTTCATCATCCTTTTCTTTTATTTGTTATCTTAATTATCTTTCTCAGTTTTTTATTTTTAAATTAAGTTTAAATTTACAAGAAAAAATTAATAGTGTATTTGAATGAGAATTATTAAAGGGCATTTATTTATATAAAGAATTTGTAATGTTTTATATAAAAAAATCTATATGTTATTTAGATAATATAACTTTAGGAGAGGAATTTATTAATTTTTAAAATATACCTAAAGATTAAGAATTGAAATAATAGGCTAACTTTAAAAGTGGAAGTTTAAATAAAGTTCAAAGTTTTTCACATATACGTAAAAAATAGATAATAAAAGATAATGAATGTTTCTATTTTTCAAAGACTTTTGATAAATTAAGTTTTGCAAAATAAAAAGTGTAAAGATTTATCGAAATAGAAAGTTTATAACATTAGTATAAAAGAAGTCTTTTACGTTATATTTAGAACTAATTATATATATTAAGAATTCAGCTTAGAAGTGGAAGATATAAATTAAGTACATTATTCAGTGCATAATGTAATTTTTTTTACTTTTCTAAAAAGTCTGACAATAAAACAATGAAAATTCTCCTTCAAAAAACTCTTAAGACATTCTTTAACTATTGAATTTGATTAAAAAAATAAAAAATAATAAAAGTCAGGGTAACGTTTTGCTTACTTAATACATATTGTCAATTCTGACAAATAGGAAGTTTTTTACTAAAGAAAACAGAAAACTTCTTTCAATTTAGATATTAATTTATGAATTTAAAATTATTGGTCTCTACAATAGTTTTTATTATAAATAAAAAATTATAATTAGTTTGTGAATTAGATCTAAATTGGTCTTTAACATTAAATACTAAAAGAATTAGCATCTAAATTAGTATAATTAGTATGTAACACCAATAATTTTAAATTTATAAATTGATATATAAATTAATCACTATAATAGTTAGTTATTTTTTGTCTTTAAAATTGATTGCTATTTAAGAATTTTCTTATAATATACTATTATGTTTGGAAAATTTTGTATCCAACTTAACTTTATCAACCATGCATGTATTCAAGATCATTCTTTACCAAACCTTATTGTTCTGGTAAATGAAGTTTAAAGTTGAGTCAACGAATTTTATGGATGCACAATTTAATTTCAATCAAATTTGAATGCACCTTAAGATGATGATAAAAAGGCAAGCATGGCTAAAAACAACAAATTTGTTTCATTTAGGGATGTTGTTTGGATTAAAGAAAATAAGAAATACCTATTAGTTATTAATGGATAAAATAGGTAACAAAATGTCAAATATAAAGATTGAAGTTTATGTAAATTATATGGTCATCAAGTCAATGAAAGTCAATTGTTAAGCTATCAATCCAACAAATATATCAATATCAATTTATGTTGAATCTTGATAAATGTGTTCTTCAATTTAAAATCTAATAAACTTTTAGTGTTCAATGAAATACCATCACGAATATGTCATCATCATTATCAAAGTAATTTATGTCACCATTATTATCAGAGTAACTATCACCATCATTATCAGAGTATGTAACTATCACGTCACCACCCATTACCACAATAACTATCACGTCACAAGTAACTATCACGTCACAACTATTATCACAATAACTATCACGTCACCACCATTATTACATTAACTATCACGTCACTGTCACCATTAACGCCATTTATTATGTCATCATCAATGGCACCATCATCATTGATGTTATAGTAACCAATAAGCGTTAAATATGTTCTCGTTGATGCAAAATTAAAAATTGTCTCTCTAGTACAAACTTTGATACATTTTTGTATCAAAATTTTAAAAATAAATAGATATAATCATCAAAACCTAACATTTTTACATGTTAAAGGTAGTTCCAAAAGATAATGTAAACTACTTAAATACCAACTTAAAACAAGGTTTGACACATTAAATAAATTTAATGCAGATGAATTAGAAAGACTATATTAATTTATTTTTAAAATTTTATGATCAAACTATATCAAAATTTGAAATAAAGACGAGTTTTGATTTACATTAAAATTTAAAAACTAAAAGCATATTTAAAGATAATGATTTCTTTTAACCTTTGTTTTCAAACACAAACATCTTATCTTGTTAACCCTTAAATCATTCAGTTATGTAAATGATTTGAAAATGAATAATTGTGTACACATTGGTCAGAGAGTTGAGAAATTTTGTGATTTTTTAGAAGATGGAATAAATTTTAATTGTCAGTTTGTTCAAACATGATATTCTCTTGCTTTGGTGAAATGGCCTATAAAGGATTTATTTAAGCAAATGACGCTTATTTCACACTCCAGTGAAAGAAGAGTAAAGTGATTTCAATTAGTACTTCAATATGTAAATTTATAAATTTATGTCATTCTACTGAATTTATAAACAGACTAAAAAATAAAAATTAAAAGGTAGTGATTCTCACCATAATAAAAATAATATTAACTTTATCCAATTATAATTAATTGTTTAAAAAAGTGGTGGTAAACCAAATTAAATTTTAAGAGTCAATTATATATAGAGATAATTATCTTTAATTAATTAAATGTGCAAATATAATTTTTAAAATATTGACTTTACTCTTTAAATCACATAAAATTAAACTGTGTTAATTATTCAAATATTAACATAATTATTTGGATTCGGAGAAAGTTAATCTTACTTTTACTATTTTGTTAGAGTTGGTGTTTTCTATTTTTAATATATTTTATGAGCTTACATAATTTATTTATATGTGTGTCTGTAGAGATAACCAAAGAAACTACGCTTGATATTACAAATCATACAAATATAATTTACATATTGATGTTATCAATTATTGTGTGAATTATACTTAAAATAAAATATTTAATCTATATATAAAAATATATTATATTCAAATGTTAAATCATTCATAATATATATATATATATATATATATATATATATATATATATATATATATATATGAACAATATTTTAGAATTTATACTCAAAGATTTTCACATTCACTTTATTTTCTTTTCAAATATACTCAAATTCACTTTTCTAAATATATTTTTCAAATCCAAACACACACTCTTAATAAAAGATAAATGTGACTTCATATATTAAAGAGGAACAAGGAAGAAACATGGATAATTTGAAAAAAAAAGAATGTTTTTGAGGTTGATTAGTATACGTAACAAGAGCAACAACCCTAGTAAGCAATAATTATGTGGTAGCATCAACACCTATTTTTTATAGCTATAAGATACAATTTGTCTAGTATAGTAGTATATTGTTATTATTATAGAAACTTTATGCATCAATAATGTATTTTTTTCAATTGTTTTGCTGAAATAATATATTGGATAGCATGAATTCAGATATAACCGCTCTTTTTTAACTATGTGGCTATTATTAATAATATCTTTTATTGAAAGATATATATTACATTTTTTTTAAGTTCATAAATATATATTACAAAATAATTTACTGTTCAAAATATAATTTCTCTGATAAAAAAGTGGCTCTACTGTAAGGAACATGCACATTCTCTCTGAGAGAATCTAAGCAGTATCATAGCTCATACAAATCCACAATGAACATGTGTATTTAGTACAGAATGACTTTAAATTTTTGAAGCTAGAATCATGATGGCTGATAAGGAAATCTATTCTGTGATCTGACCTCAAACACTGGTGAACCATACTTAGCTTCTCCCTTGTGATTCTGCACAAGATTTTGTGTATCAAAGTACCAACATGTCTCCCAATTGTGATGAACATGATCTCTGAGATGAGGATATCCTTGGTACAAGTATTTCAATGGATTGAAAACAGGAACTTCTCTCTCAACTTTATGCAGAAATCTGCTTCCATGTCTGTAATCTGCAGGATTGTACAGTGGAGACTCTTTCTTTGACATCAAATTTGCTCGGAGACACTTCTCTATAACCTTAGCCTCCTCCTTCAACATTTCTCTCATCTCTTTAATATTTCTCCGAACTTTGTAAGATCGTGTCGACCCATTGGAATTGCCAGGGACAGGGACTTTTTTAGATGTATATGGAATTCTATTGCACTCAAAGCAGAAATTTTTAGATCTTTTTGAGTCAAAACCTTTCCTTTTTGCAGCATCAGACAGACACATATATGCCTACAGAAATTATCCAATCAGCGTTTAATTAACTTCTTTACTCAAGAACACCGTGTATCAGAAACTCACCTCAGATATAAGTTTGAAAGCAATTTCAGCCTTTGGATGTTTGTTCTTGTCCGGATGAAGTTGCAGGGCTGAATCAAAAGCAACAGTTCTTGTTATACAGGAGAAAAAAACCATGAGAAAAAGAAGAAAAAAAAGGAGTTAAGCCTACCAAGTTTATGGTATTGCTGGCGGATGGTGAGCAACCCTGCATTTTCTTCCACCTATGAGAACCCAATATGGAGAGATTAATTAGCATGATCATATAAAAGAAGAGAGAAAAGTGGTAGTATAGTATGTATGAAATACTCACTCCAAGAATGCAGTACCAATCTATGAAAGGTGGCTTAGCAGGGTTTGAGAGAAGTGTATGAACACAGCCAAGTGAACGTGTGGAAATGGAGCAAATCTCCAACACTAACTGGGTTTTGTGATCTGATTCTTGTCCCATTCTGCTGTGATCTGAAGTGCAGAGGAAGAAAGGTGTTAGATATAGAGAAAGATGATGTTTGTTTTCAATGTCAGTAATAAGTAACTAATAACGAATGGAGTCGTTTGAAATAAAGAGCATGCATTACGGAGTAGATTTTTTTGAAGTAGATCAGTTGGTGGGAACAACAAACAGGTAGAAAGAGATGGAGAGATTAACGTTAATCTCTCCAAATGGCACAATTTCACACATCAAGACCTGTTTTATTATTTATTATTATTAATATTAAGGCCTATGGTATACAATAATTCAAAATCATTTCTGTTTCCGTGGCTATTTGTTGCGAGTTTCAACCAATAACACATCCTGTATATGAAAATACATTAACACCAATCAAGTAACTGATATTGTTAAATGCTACTTTGATTAAGCATGCAATATGAATAAACGTATTGTTTTATCACCATACTCATGGTGTAATGCAAAATTTGTGGTTTAGATTAATGTAAATATACGTTTAATGAATTGATTTTATAACTAACAGAAAGGTTTTAAGTTTTAATTTTACAAAATTAGGTCAAAGGCTAAGTTTAGCAGAGACCTCAACAGCTAAAGCATAAGAACCATGGTGAAAACTTAGAAACCCATATTAGCAATATAGCAATGATGAAAATATATATAGGTCCCTACCCTTATACGAAACTTCTGGTTGTAGGTAGATGTCTATATTGCTTTTTACTGTTTGATTAATTTGAGAAATGAGACTTACTAAATGAAAAATAAAAACCCTATTCAAGAGATGTATAAATTTTTAAATTTTTAACTTAAACTAGCAACAACAAAAATTTATAATATAGACTACCTATGATTAACTGTTGAAGAAGGCGTGGGTCTGATTTGGTAATATAAGATATTAGATATAATGGTTGGTAGCATCCTAAGGTAAAAAAGAGAGAGGTATGTATGTATTATTGGTACCTATGCAAACAACTATGAAGATATAAAAGAGCAAAAGTTTGACCTACACCTTGAATGCATTAAGAATGGTTTGTTCAACACTTTATGACTTTTTCAAAACTTCATATCGGTATCCAAGGTGAATTTAATGAAAAGGAAAATGTTTTGAGTGTAAAAATCGAAACTATATTTTAATTTGAGTAATTATATGGTAACACAAAATAATATAAAAATAAAATGGTTATAAAAAATAATTTTTTTGTATTTTTTTTTAAAATAAAAAAAATTAATATCAAATAAATGTAAAAAAATTAAATGTGTGAAAGTATAGTTTTTTTTTAAAATATTTTTTATTAATATTAACATATTGTTAGTAGGTTGTTTTTAACTATCTTTGATAACTCCTTTGAATCAATAATATATGTTGACGATAACTCCTTTGAATCAATAATATATGTTGACATTGATGAATATTTTCTAAACAATAAAATGTTGACGAAAATAATTTGTCTATTAATAATTAAACAATGATAGCCCAACACTGCTTTCATGTGTGTCCACATAAACTATTGAAATGAATCATTGATTCTAAGTACAACTCCCTTTTCTTGAATTCAGAAAAACTTTTAAAATTATGAATTATTTGTATCTGAAATGTTTCAATTTCAGGATATGTTTGCCACGATTTTTCGTTAGGTTCTTAACTTCTTCTTTTTCCTAGTTGAAAAACCTTTTTTTTGTAGGGTAAAGCGTTTTTTTTAATAATTTTAGAGATGTTTGTAATAATTTTAAAAATTGAACCAATCATTGAAGCAAGACATTGATTCAAGGTTTAATAATTCGATTGTGATTGAGTTTTGATTGAATCAATTTTAATAAATAGTAATTAACTAATATATATAAAAGATCATTTGATTTTATTTGTATCACACAAAATAAATACAATAGTCTACTAAAATGTATCATAATAAGCATATTAATTGATAAATTAACGTACTTTAGCAAAAACAATTTTATACAAAAAAAAATAATATAAAGAAAATGAAAAATTAATACATTATATTAAAATAAAACATAAAAATATAAACTGATATTTATGAAGAAAATAATTGATATCATAATATATATATATATATATATATAAACTTTATTTAATAAACAAATTTAAATTATATTTGAAATTTTTTAAATCGAAAACATTAAATCACCAGTACAATAAGTTCAACGTATTGGTTTTCACCAATTACATCTTTTATTATTTCTCAATTAGCTATGACAACGGGAAGTCTCATTATCTAATATTTATTTCTAAAAAATATATTTATCTTTATTTTTATACTTATATTTAACTAATATAAAATTTTTGTCATACTTTCATCCTTACGTACATTACTTATTAATCTTTCCTTACATCATATTTGTAAGTAACTAGAAAATAAAATATTATAGAGTAGATAGGTGTATTAAAATAATGAGATATATTATTTTACTTTAAAACAATCTTATAATATAAATATAATTTTATAAACACTTCTCATTATTCTAAGAACACTTCATCTCTTTAGAACTCTATTCCTCATAGTTCTCTGACTTCTCTCTACAATCTCTCACTATTGAGTTATTTGTTCGACGATCAGGAGGTGCCTAGGCGATCCTGGCGTTGAAGGCTTCGTTTTCGACCGATCAATTTCTTGTTCTTCAGCTGGTAAGTTGTTTCCATTGTTATTCGTACTTTTTTGGACTGTGAACATGCATAGTTTCTGCTTTGCATGTGGTTAGCAGTTTCCTCCTTCATTTTCTAGTTAAATTCAAGCTCTAAGAACTGTTTTCTATCACCAATTAGTGAGTTGTAGGTTTCTGTTGAGTTTCCTTGCATTGTAAGGCATTGTCAGAATATCTCTATGAGTTGGGCTGTTAATCTCTGAGGTAAGGGGAGTTAGAAACTTTATCTCAATTGGTTGTATGATATGTATGTATGATAAATTCTGAATTAGTATGTTGTTTTGGGACACTGTTTGTATGCTGAGTAGATTGAATAGTATGTACTGGAATGTTTAATGTATGAAACTGTATTGTGATGTTTATGAATTGAGTTGGATGAATTTATCAGTGGTGATTTAACTGGTTGGAGGTATTTTATGTGAGAAACCGGTTATGGTAGGGTTTAGATAGAAAGTGAAGTGGTAAATTGGAATTTGGGTCTCTAAGTTGATGAAATTGAGGTTTTAGAGTAGGATTTGATGCATAAACACTTTAGATTGATGTTAGTAAGGTTTAGAATCACTTAGTCAAGTCTAATTAAGCATATACAACAATCTAGGAGTGTTAGAAGTTGGGAAAATTGAGTAAAATTGGTAAGTGGTGGTTGAGTTGCATAATTCTGCAGAATTTCGTTCTGCAGATTATGCAGACTCGCTGTGCGAATGGATTCGCATAGCGAGTCACCTTGGCGAGGTGCTCTCTGCCAAGGCATTCTCACAACGAATGGGTGTGCTGTGTGAATGGATTGAGAGGGTTGCTCTTTGTTTGTCGATCCGCATAGCGAATCAAGTCGCTATGCTACTAGTTGGGGTCTGGAACTATTATTCTTTTTATTCGAATAACGAATGAGTTTCGCTCTGCGAGTGCTTGAGGAGCATGAGCCACTGTATGAGGTTCTCGCATAGCGAGCTGGGACGCTATGCGAGGGGTCTGGAGTCTGATTCGAATCGCGATTTATTCGCATAGGGAGAGTAACTGCTATGCGAATGGTTTAGAGGGTGTGTTCTCTGTGTGAGGATTCGCACAGTGAGCTAGGTCGCTGTGCGAGAAGCCTCTAGTTTCGCTATGCGAATGTGTGCGCTGTGCGAGGGTTTCAGTTCTATTTCGATTTTCTTTTGATCTTAAGTTGTTCTAAATGAAACATTGAGTGTTGTATGAAGTAAGTTGAAGTTGTATCATGTAATATCATTGGTTATTGATGTATGTTGTATTTCAAAGTGTAAGTTGGTGATTTAAAAGTGTAAGTTGGTGATTTCAAAGTGTAAAGTTCAAAGTATGGTTAATGGACGTAATTTCATGATCCTTAATGAGAGGAGACATGGTGGTGATGCTGCTGAGTAGTTGGCTTAGTTTAGTTTGTGTATAGTTTTGGAGTATCCTTTAGTATGTATATATAAAGTTTAAATTTGTAGTGGTTTTTGGATGAGTGTAAAGGTAACACTTTATATTTTAGACGAATAACTGTATACTTTATCATGCTTGTAGTTTCTCTTTAATATAGTTTATACTATATATTTTGGGATGTTACAATATTATTTTTTTTACTATTTCAATATTAATTAATTAATTTTTATAAAAAAACAAAAATCATGAAAATAAAATAAAATATTATTAAATATTCATTATCACAATTATGTATAGTAATTTCTTCAATATCAAATATTTAAAAAAACATTGGTACATTTCAAATTATAGTACAAAATAAAATTTAATGACAAAGAAAATATGGATTAAATTTACAAATTTTAATGGAACAGAGCTGATAAAATTAAAAAATAGTTTTAAAAATTATAAAAAATTAAAAATATTTAATTTAAAATTATTTTAAATATTTCTTTACTTCCTTACTCTAAATTGTAATGAAATATTTTTTTATACAATAAAAAATATTATAATACACCATTGAACAAAACTACATAAAAAAAATTAAACTAATAATAATTGAAATTTGGGATATATATTTAATCTGTTGAAACTTCAATCTATATTACAGGTGATAAATAAAATTCATAAAAATAATATTAAATTATTATATTATAGTAAATGAAATATATTTTTGATAAAATTATACTTAGATAATAAGTTAGACAATAAAAAAATTATATAAAAAACATCAAATTAGTATTCTATATTATAAAAATATTAAAAACGAGTAAAAATAGTATTTTAAAAACAATTTGATATATCATTAAAGGAAATCAAATAAAAGAAACTAAATATATAATTAAATTTATGATAAGATGAAAAATATATTAAATATCAAATGAAACTCTTTAGATATCAATCTAGTTAAATTATTAATAGATAATAAAAATATTTAAAAATAAATAAAATTTATTCAATTTGAAATAAAAATTAAGAATCAAAGAAAATAAAAAGTAGGCAAATAAAATAAAAGGTATGTTTTTTTTATTATTTGAGAGCCAAATATTCTTATCTCAAAATATAAATAATAAATAAAAATATTAAAAAAATAATATTTAAATGTAAGATATAAAAACTATTTGATTTACTTAATTAATAATACACCATTTGAATATAACCATAAAAAAGTTATGATAATAGAAAATATATATTATGTAATTGAATTTTGTGAATATAAAATAAATCAAACCACTGTAAAATTGGAGGAAAAAGTCTGTTGCGAAAAAATAAAAGATTATAAAAATAAATATTGGAAAAAGAAAGATCAATCACAACATTGAACTATGATTGTGGAAAAAAATTATCAAAAAGATAAAGTAATAATGGAACATGAGTCCAACCTAAGTATAAAGGATTAATATTCATGTTAATAAAAAACTTTAAAATAATAAATTTATGGTCTTCATATAATCTTAATTTTTTTTATTTTTAAAAGAGTTGATCTCATTAATTCTCAACATTAAATTCAATTTATAATATTTAACTATTTTCCGTTTTTCTTCAATATTTTGTTCTCATATTATTAATTGTTATTAATTGTGTTAACCTAATTAATTATTTTATGTTCTCATGTGGCATCTTACTTTTTTAATTATTTTTTCATGCACACCGACACAGTAGGAAACTAGTACATACCAAAATTAAGGTACTCGTAGGTAAATACGTACGTACAAGTCTGAAAACAGTATTTTATGTCCTCGTCCCAATCTTACATTCAGACTTTCCACACGGAGAAGTTTAAGACAAAAATATCTCTGTCATTGCCAACTTCAGATAGATTTAATTAGAAGAGAATAAGAAAAATTAATTTCATGAAGCATATTATATTTTCAGTGTCCTTTAATTTTTATCATTAAGATTGATATTATGTTTAAATTAAAATATTTTTATGCATTATCAACCATTCAATTACTTAATATTTGCGCAAAAAGATATTGGTTTTTGTAAAAATAATTAATTTTATATTATTAAAATGATTAAGTACTATAATTAAACCTAAATTAAAAATATATAACATAACGAGTAGTTTAACTATTTTATTATAGTTTTTCACTAAAACAAAAATTGAAATAAATTGTTGAAATATAATGTAACATTTTAATATAAAAAACAAGTAATGTAATTTTTTGTGGATGAATTATTTAGTTCCATACACATCAAAACACCACTCATTTTCAGCTTGCAGTGATTTCCAACCACGAAATGAGACATCCCTACCTTTTTTGTTCTTTAATCTTATCCTATATAGTCACATGATGTTATGAGAGACAAAAGCCATATTATAAATATAATAACCACCAAATTGGGATATAATTTTTTTTCTTCATATTTTGTTTATTTCATAGAAAGTGTTAATACTAATATTAATATTAATGATAAGTGTAATAGTAAATGATATATATTTACATCTATTTGACAATATTATAAAAAATAATTATAAAAAATAAATTTTATATATTTTAAAAAAAGATAATATTAAATAAATGTAAAAAATTTATCTATCAAAACAGTGACCCACTTGAAATTATTTTATGATACAGTGATTGTTGGGTTGGATCCAACAACCAACCATTTATTCAGATTGCACCGCTTCTTTCTCGTCTCCTTCCTTTTCTATTATTCTAAAATAATTTAGGGTTTTACATTTTTTATTCTTAAATATTTCTATTTTTTTTATTTGTTAAATAATTTTTTTGATAATTTTAATTCCCCTACTGCCTTTAATTGTGATCAGTAACAATGAAACATTTATTTTGGCAAAATTAATTTTCATTTTATTGAGAAAGTCTAATTCACTCATTGAATTAAGTGGAAAGATATATTCAAAGTTTAATTCAATAATATATAATAAAACTTCCTTCATTTAGTATGAAAAAACATGCTTAAGTATAATTATTTTATTTTTTTAATTATTTCATGCAACTTTTATTTTACATCAGTTCTCATAAAAAGAGAAGAAAATTCAAAATGCATTATAGAGAATTATATATTTTTTATTATTATACTTAACAATAAATCGAATTATTTTTTGAAATTTTTAAGAGAATCAATATAACGTGTGATTTTTTCGTATATGAATAAAAATAGCTACTTGTTAAGATATGATAACTTATAATCTGTTAATGCTGTTATTTAATAACAAAAAAAAAAACAATGTGTATAAAAAATAACAAAAAAAATACGTTAAAAGATTGTTTAAAAAATAAAGATTCAGAATTTTTTTTAAGAAAACTTATTAAATACAATGTGTAATTTATGTTTTGCTATGCTAATAAAATATAAGAAAACGTATTATGATAGGGTAAAACATTTTCATATCATTATTTAATAATTTTTTATTTTTCAAATCCCTTATTTGTTTATAGTAAATTAATCTTTTAAATTTTGCTATTGGAACAGCACATTTGAAAAAGAAAAATTGAATATTTTATAGACTTATTGTAAAACAACCAAGAATTATTAGAGAATATTAGTTATGCAATTTTACATTAATAACCTTAGAATACAAAGAAAAAAAAGCAAAAAGTGAGTACAAATTTCAAATAAAAACAATATTCAAATAAAACTGAACTTAGCATTAACTCTTCTGATAATAATAGACATTGACAAAAATCAAACTCAACGGTTTTAACATATTTGCACTGGAAGCAAATGATAACTCACCCTAATGTCTAATATACCCTTACAAAATCCACAAATATTCGAAATAAACAAAGGGCATTATAGTAATCATGTCCAAACAGTATGCGAAGCTTGTTGTTCCAGATGATGTGTTCCCAGTGGGTAACCTTCCCCATAAAGAGAAAGAACACCCAATAGTCTATTTTTTCTGTCACGATTCCCATTTCACAACCCAAACCCCAAATTTATAATCTTTTTCCAAACCCCATTGTTTCCCCTAAAAAAAATCCCCCCTAATTCCGCTCATTTGTCGTTTCTTTGATTCTTGAAGCGGTCTACTCGGCGCGTGGCCGATCTCCGTCAGCTCATGGCGGCGGGGACAATGGCGACGGCTGCCGGGGCGGCGTTGATGCTGTTTTATGTGCTGAGCCGGCGGCTGTCGCGGAAGGCGGAGGAGGACAGCGAGGATCACGGAGGCGGCGGCGACGTGTCGAAATCGAGCAGATCGGTGCGCCGGAGAAGGCTTTCGAGGCGGCCGGCTCAGGCTCCGGCGACGCTGCTGGAGTCGATCGGAACGCTGTCGGAGACTTTGAGGTTCACGTATTCCGAGACCTTCGGGAAGTGGCCAATCGGCGATTTGGCCTTCGGAATCAACTACTTCATGCGCAAGCAGGTAAGTTTTATGAGATTCTGAATTAAATTGATAGTTTTAAGTGAAATTGAGTGGTTTCTGTTTCTGAGCATGTAGAAAGGTGCAGGCTTTTGGGGGATTCTGACTTTGGGAATAATGGGCCCGTGTGTGTAATGGTTTGCATTTTGCAGGGTAATTTGGCAGTTGCAAGTGTCTATGCTGGGAGTGATTCTGTGCAGCTCAAAGGGGATGGGATAATTGTGGAGCTGTACGAGTTGTTGAGGCTTTTGACTTTGTGTATGCTTTTCTCTAAGAAGCCATTTCCTGTGTTTTTAGATTCTGCTGGGTTTTCCCTTGATGATGTGCTCATTCAGAAACCGAAAGCTGGGGTATGTTTTGTCCTTATCCACTCTCTCTCTCTCTCTCTCTCTGCTCTATTACTTTCTGTTTGTGTATTTTATAATTTTGAGGTGAGTGGTGGAGAGGAGTAGAACAGACCACATGCTCTCACAGAGAGTCTGACTCAGCCACTCAGATGAGTTTAGAGATAGTGGCATCATTCTCACCGTTGTTTAGAAGAAACGACAATGAATTGAATCCACAGATCACTGTATTTATATATTGATCCTCACTGTAATATTTTATATACTAAAAGAAAACTATTAGCACAAAAACACAAGTTTTTCTTAGGGTCCTTTGTAGGTGACAAAAAGTGCTCTTACGTTTCCCCTTTAATCTTTGTCCCCATATTTGGGTTTATATGTGAAACTTTTGTTTACTCTTTGAGATAATAGGGAGCTATAGTTTGGATTACCTGTGGTGTAATAGGCATTTTGAAAATTTTTTACACTATTTTTTTCTTGCTTTTTTTTTTTTTAACATTAAGAGATAGGAGACTCCTTGTGGCTTAAGGAGATAGAGAGACAAGAAACCTACACACTATTCAACATGTCACATTAGAGAATCCTTTCCCCCTGCTGTATTATTATCTATATGTAAAACTTATGTTTTGTAGTGGAAGTGTGCATGTTCTAATAAAACAAGGTGTACTTCAACAAATTTAAATCCCAAGAGATTGAAGACAAAATGAGTATACAAAGCCAGGCTACCTTTTTCAGATTACTGTAATTTTCAACTGCTATTCTTTTGTAAACAGTCAGTATTTGGAGAAGTCTGGAATGTTGGCTTATCATTTAGAGTAATCTGTTAAAGCAATCATAAGTTTGTTGTTGATGTCCAAAATAATCCGTAAGAGAGACTTGTGTTGTACGAAGCTGTGATGTTATAAATTCCCTGTAAGAAAAAAGTGAGGTAGGTATGTGTTGAATATAGTGAAAAACTATATATTAGATTGATCTCCCTTGTGTTAAATACACACATAGGGTTCTCTATTTATAATAGAAGAAATATGGGCTAAGCCCAAAATACAAATGAGAAATAATAACAAACTAACTAAAAGATAAAAGATATAATATATCTAACACTCCCCCTCAAGCTGGAGCATACAAATTGTATGAACTAAGCTTGGAATAGATGAACTCAGTGTTAAACTAGATGATTTGTCTTCAAGAGTGTGAGGCAAACATAGATGAACTAACAGCAGCTTGTGAAACTTCAACTTCAAAAGTGGATGAAGGAAAGCAGTGGTGGACAATGACAATCTGCAAGGATTGATTCCCAATCAATGATGGATGAGTGACGGGATCAACAGTGGTAGCTGAAAGCTAAGAGCTACAAAACTGCAGGGACTACACTAAATTCTCATCAATGATGGATGGGTGACGGGATCAACAGTAGTAGCTGAAATCTACAAAACTGCAGGGACTACACCCATATATATGTGACTTGACTTGCAGTGTCTTGGAAACGTACTCCCCCTCAGTGTGAACGGCGGAAATGTGGAATATCACAATTGCTGGACCACTAAAACAAAACAAAATATTAAGCTACAATGCTGAAACAAAGACATCAAAGATCCAAAGATACGTTGGAGGTCCAAAATTCTTTGCTGGACAACTCCCAAGTGTGATACTTAGCAGTGTATCACAAGAAGATTGGGCTAAACTCTAACCCAAGAAGAACTGACGCAGTTGCGTCTGTTTGAAGCTGCAAGCGGTTGACTGCTATAAAACTGTAGGGACTAAATTGCCATCACTGACTGATGGGGCCTGTAGTGGCTGGAAGCGACAAAACTACAGGGACTGCCATCACTAACTGACGAGGTGATGGGGGCCTACAGTTGTTGGAAGCATACGGCGCCTGGACAGCGGCAAACGGCGCGGGACAGCGGCAAACAGCGCCGGACAGCGGCAAACGGTGCCTGTACAACGGAAAACGGTGCTGGAACGGCATCAGCAGCTGAGAAGAAGAGAAAATGGACTGCCGACTGAAACTGTAGGGGCTGCCGGCGGCCATGGCGGCCGTCCGCCGGCAGACAGCAGAGATCACTAGAAGAGGATCAGAGAACCTGCTCTGATACCATGTTGAATATAGTGAAAAACTATATATTAGATTGATCTCCCTTGTGTTAAATACACACATAGGGTTCTCTATTTATAATAGAAGAAATATGGGCTAAGCCCAAAATACAAATGAGAAATAATAACAAACTAACTAAAAGATAAAAGATATAATATATCTAACAGTATGTTTTTGTTTGTATGAGATGGTGGTTATTGATTTCTAGAGAAACACACACAAACAGGTGTAGACTTGAGTTTAAATTCTGAAAATATTTGACTCACCTATTTTAGTCATTAATTTTACAAAATATGATCTACATTGTCTTCTGCTATTACTCTGTGTGTGTTACTGTGATCTTTTTTAATATTTCCTTATGTTTTCCTAATCTTTTCTCAATTTGATGATCTGTGGCATGATATATTTTGCAGCTTCTGAAGCCTGCATTTACAATTATATGTGATACACAATCAAAATGTTTACTTCTACTGATCCGGGGTACTCATAGCATAAAGGACACACTGACAGCTGCAACTGGTGCTGTAGTCCCTTTTCACCATTCAGTTTTAAATGATGGTGGGATTAGCAACTTGGTTTTGGGATATGCACATTGTGGCATGGTTGCTGCTGCTAGATGGATTGCAAAGCTTTGCACTCCTACCCTACTTAAGGCTCTTGATGAATTTCCAGACTTCAAAGTCAAGGTATTGTTTTAAAACATTTGATTTGGAAAACTGTATCATTACATTAGTGTACTGAATTGATGACCCACTGGTAATGGCTTTGTTATAGGATCTTTTTTTTTTCTCTCATTTCTTTGTTCCTTACACTATTCCTTTTTTCAATATTTTTAAATTGTATTTCACTTTTTAATTTTATCTAATGACTATTGCATATACACATGTACAAGTATCTTTATTAAACGGTAATCCTATCTTATGGTTCTATAGATTGTTGGACACTCACTTGGTGGCGGTACTGCTGCACTATTGACCTATATTCTTAGAGAGCAGAAAGAGTTCTCTTCAAGCACATGTGTCACTTTTGCTCCAGGCATGTACTGATGAAGTTTTTATTCAATTAAGATATTAGATTATTTATCAGTTTCTGCAGTTTTGAAACCACATCTCATATTATCTTGATTGGAATGTGCGTGCTAGACTACAAGTTCACTGAACTTTTTGTGGCAATGAGAGATTTCCAATTACTTCAGTTCATTATTATTGTTCATCATAAGATGTACTATATCAACGTTTGTATTTTTCTTACGATTTGTTTGTTCACAAAGTCAATGGTTTTGTTACAGGTTTAACATTTAATAGCAAGCATGCCTATTTTGCATTAGAATGTAATAGTGTCTAGTTACTTCTTCAAATAAACACTAAAGCATGGATGAGTGAAGAATGTAACACATCGCATGATATTCATTTGTTTTGAAAATCCTTATTCACTGAAATTGTTGTCTATGATCTTGTTTGATTACTTTCCTTGCTCAATTTTCTTTAGACATTGAATTTTCTCTAACACGGGATCCTTTCCCGTCTCATTATACAGCCAATACTAATTTTTTTGTATCGCGATTGTCTCTTTTGCAGCTGCTTGTATGACATGGGAGTTAGCAGAATCAGGAAAACACTTTATTACAACCATTATAAATGGTTCTGATTTGGTGCCAACATTTTCAACTTCATCCATTGATGATCTCCGATCTGAGGTGAGCTAGCTAGGACTTTCGATGGTTTTGACAAACATTAATGTTCATTACTTAATTTGTAAATTAATTTTATCTAAAAGGCTTTTTTTATTTATTTATCACAAAACTAATAATTTTGAAAAATTATGCAAAAGTCAATTAAATAGGAGTGGCAATGAACCATGCTGGAGGTGTACATTAGACTCAATTTGTGATGTAATCTTGCTTCTGCGTCTTACTTGAGTTGGTTTGTTACTAGGTCACTGCATCCTCTTGGTTGAATGATTTACGGGATCAGGTTGAACATACGAAGGTCCTGAATGTTGTCTACCGATCTGCAACTGCACTTGGATCTCGCTTACCATCTATTTCCAGTGCAAAAGCTAGGGTAGCTGGTGCTGGTGCTATTCTATGGCCAGTAACCAGTGGCACACAGGTAACTTCAACTTCAAGCTGTGCCATATCCAATTAACATTATTTAACATCTAGCACATAGTGCTATTTGGGATCTAGCTTTCAATATGGGATTCCCCATCAGTTGGTCAATTTTGTAGTTAGCTATCTGTACTTAACATGGATCATCCTTAATCTGATGTAGATCGTGTTTTATATTGCAGGTTGTGATGAGGCGTGCACAGAGTGTTGCTGAGGCTGTTGTCAGAACTCGGTCATCACTGTCATCATGGTCTTGCATGAGTGCACGCCGCAGAAATGTGGGTCCATCAGTAAACTCTAAATCAGAGGATTTAACCGAAGCATCTCTAATATCTGCAAGGAACACAGAATCTGTTATGACTGAAGAGGTAGTAGTAGAACCTATGCTTAAGGATGAAAGTACATCCTCAAGTGGAGGATCTGGCCATGATGACACAGATGAAGAAGAGCCTCTCATTCCTGCTAATCAAGACATCACTGCAACAGCTGTTGACGAATTAACAGAAGGCCAGTTATGGTATGAGCTAGAGAAGGAGCTTCAAAAGCAGGATAATGTTATGAACATTCATGCTCAAGAAGAAGAGGCCGCAGCAGCAAAAGAGATCACAGAAGAAGAGAGTCAACTTGTTGATGCTGCTGCAGAATGCAGTAGCAGTTCAATCACTACATCAGACAATTTGGACAGCCATCGATTTTATCCCCCTGGCAGGATCATGCATATTGTTCCTGTACCTTCATCGGATGAATCAAATTCAAATTCTGATGACCCTATAGAAGAACATGTCTGCTTATATGAAACTCCCAGAGAGCTGTACAGCAAGCTCAGACTTTCAAGAACCATGATAAATGATCATTACATGCCCATGTATAAGAAGATGATGGAACTATTAATACGAGAACTAGAGAAAGATAGCAACTGTAATATCTTGAATTAAAGGAAACAAAATAGCAATTGCAAAATTGTTAGTGGACTGAGTACATACATATTTCAGTTCTTTTTTTATCCTTGCTGGCTACTGCCATGCTGTAGAAAATTTTGGTTGTATGAATTTGATTCTTTTATGGTAGGTACATGTATAAAATGAGAAATTAAAGATGTATTTATTGTTCATTTTATGAGGTTGTACATCTAACAAACTGGAAATGCAGTTTTTTGTCCAATGCATTCACTCGTTTTGGAGGAGTAAAATTAACTTAAATACTTGTATTAGGCCTGTCAGGACCTCGGCTGATAAGTACAGCGATGCTCAGGTATTCACTGTTTACGATGTACATGCATTATGTGGTCAACTTCGTATTCAAGCTTGATTATCTCTTGATGTGAAATTACTTAATGCATATTTTTCTAGGACAACTTAGGGATCGTTATCTTAAATATAATATTTAACTAAAATCTAACAACCATTGAGGATTAGCAATAAAATCATGATGGAAGATGGAGCATGTATACTGCAGTACTGAGGTAAATTGGTACTCATCACAATGAAAATGAGAAGTTGAAGCACATGGTTTCTGAAACAAAAACACGTTTGAATCTTGGGCGCTAAAGAATAATGTGCTCAACCAAGGAAACAATTAAACGGTACTCAGCAACAAAGTTCTTTTACACACATGCTAAGGTCAGTTGTATTGATGCTGTTTTTAGCTTGATATTCAGCACCAAATCGGAAGAGTGAAAGTCGTGAATCATGAATTATTAAAGATTGTACAGTTTTTATATTGAAGAATCAAGCCCTTCAGCCCATCTGCCATCACTTTACATTGATATATTCATTGCTGCTAAAATTATCAACCGCCATAGCGGTGCTTGAGGGATTCAGGGGGCTGCTCTTCCATGATACCAGAACCTGTTGTTGCCAAGTACTCGCGAATGGTTGTTTTCCGGTCAGCAAGATAAGTGTGATCCAGAAAGTTGTTGTAGGCTGTTTCACCAAGATTCTTTGCTGCTAGTACACTACAAAAAATTTCACTAATACTGTTAATTTACAGGGAATCTAACTCTAGACTGGGTCTAAATAGTGGAAAGCTTTGTTTGCCAATTCTATTATCATGGTTTTGAGGAAACTAATAATTTTTTGTTTCTCACATTGAAAGAAAATTGAAAAGGGATACGTGAAAACTTGACAAGTAGACAGAAACTATAATGAGGAGAATTGTTGCTCGTGAATTTGTGACCTGTGTGAACAGGCAATCCAATTTACACAATAGGTATCGTCATTAGGAAGTAAATTGCTGCCAGTTGCATAAATGAATCTGTAGAGTACATCTGACAGCGAGGTTAGCTGATTAGAAATTTAGATGAAACGTTGTGATTTTATACTACAGAGAATGCTAACAAGAGTCCTTGAGACATTGGTTAAGAAATAAGAAAATAGAATGTTTTTACGCTCCAACGTGATTTCCCACTGAACTCTAACGATTAAATCTTTGACTGGTGCCTTAGTTAGCATAACCCTTGTACTATTTCCCCTGTTGAACATCTACTAAGAAAAAAATGACAAATGGGTTTTCACCCAGTGCTTACCAGTGTCTAAGATAAACCCGACAAGGTAAAACATCATCTCTCCAAATTTTATCTATATTCCACCGTCCATATTGCTGAAAATAGATTTCCTTGATTCCTGAATGCAACTGTAATGTAAGAATGCATAAATGAAGACAAAAGACAAGAAATAAGAGAGAAACAATCTAGGTATGACAAAAGGCATGCATAAATAGACAGTCAGATTTTTTCTTTTACGTAAAATATATAAATCACCTAGAGCTCTATGATTGGAGGAAAATCAAATTTAGTGAACTATCGCACCCTTCTTTTTGCCTAGCCAGAAAGGTATGAAATAGTGAGGAATGTCTAGTAATATTTTGATTGTTGTAAACATCCCACCAAGCAGAATATAGAAAACTGGTATTGTTATAAATAATTCAGTTAGTATTGTATATTCGTTAAGTAGTTAGTAGGCTGTTATTTAACCGCTTGTTATTGTACAATAAATAGTAATATGATGTATTACTATACATGGACGTGTGAGAAACAAAATTTTAGATTCAGTACTCAAATCTCTACTCTCTCCTTTTTCTTCACTGTTTTTTGATCATCTAAGTCCTCACGAGTTTTTCCACAAATACAAACTCTATTCAATTCACAAGAAATTAGTTGGTATTCTCCTTAATCAGATTCTGGGTTAGATTTAAGAATAGAAGATACTATTTAGTATGCCGGACACAAACGTGAAAAAATAATTTGGAAGAACCAGCCTTTCAAGTTTCCAAAACATTACATGCCTCTTGCTCTTAAAAAGCACCACGCCAATGAAAAATTACCTTTACATCTAATGTTGAAAAATTCCTCATCACTGTAACGGGCACAAAGGACCTGAAAAAATTTTGCCACATCGAATGATCAATTTGCTAATGAAATGACCAACATTCCTTATGAGCAGAGACAATTCATGTTTTGCCACAACAACAACAGTCATCACATACCGCTGGAAAATCAAAAGCATGGCCATCAAGCGTTTCAGGAAGAACCTAACACACAAGGAACCAGAGATCTCAAGCCACCACATACAAAAATATCAGAAGACTCAAAATATAAAAGCAGCAAGCTAAAAATCTGCATCTAGATGCTTACAGCAAGAAACCGAAACTCAACCTCCCTCTTGATGAAATCTGGAATCTAAAAATTCATCCATAGAAAATATTAGCTCCAGTGCTCAAGCTAATAAAAAACCGGCACACGCTAAATCTGAAACTGCCAGATTCCCTGTATTTTCGGCGCATTACGCACTCAGTAAATCGTATCATTAAACAAAGATTAGACAACTCATTCTATCTTGGTAGATAGAACTTAAACCACTCATTCGAGATCAAAGCCGTCTAATCTTCATCCAATGGCTACAATTCTCTGATTACGTGATGCGTGGAAAGTTCGACTGCAACAAATCCAGAATTTAAAGTATTCAGTACAGTACCTCAGATTTTCTAATCTCAAACATTGTTACTACAAGAGTTTCTCCTTCACATGGCTCCACACTCAAGCTCGAAATCTCCTAATAACATTTTCATCACACACAGCATAAGCATTACAGTTCCAACGTCCCTTCCAATTTTTCCTTATTTTCAATTTCACAATAAAAGAAATAAAAATGGGCACAATTGTTCTTCCCACACTATGAAGAAGTAAGAGTTACGGTGTTGTCAGAACGAACCATGGTTTCGGGCTTTGCAATGCCGCGCTCGAAGAAAACCGGAGCGACGTGCGCGAAGACCCGCCGGAAGCTTTTCAACTGTGCGGTTCGGAAGTTTGCCAAATCGGGGAAAGTGCTTCGTGCGCTTCTCTCTGCGAAGCAAGGAACGGTTACGTCGATGAAGGGGAACAGTAATAGTAGAGAAAGTGCACGTGGTAGTAATGATAGTTTACCGGAGAGAAGAGAGCCGAAACCGCATATGGAGATGTAACCGTCCGGAGAGAGGAGAGATTCGAAGTCGGACTCATCGTTGAGTTCGGCTGGGACTGGAGTGGATGATCGGAGAGCAGCGGATGCCATGGCGGTTTTGGAGACAGAACGAGGAGCAAAAGAAAGTGAGAAAGTGGCGCGTTTGTGGGACGCGCGAAAGGCGAGTGATGAGAGTTGGAAGGGGAAGTTTATGGAGGCAGTGGTGGAGGCAATGTTCATCGTCTAACAGCGACTGTTAAAAGCTCGAAGCGGACTCGCGACAGGGCGCGATTGAGTAGTTAGAATTTGTTGAGAAGCTGATAAATTCAGACACAAATTCTTACACTTGTTTCTTTTTTCCCTAATTCAATTACATTAGCCATAATGACATGTTCACGATCAAAAATTAGTCACATGAACTTTATATAATTTTAGATGATTTGGAGCTTTATCAAAGTTAAGGTGATGTTTTCTTTTTCATAACAATATTGACGAGACTATTTATATGGTAAAAAAAACTTTGTATGAAGAAAGTTTAGTTTGACATGTTATATTGAGCTAGAATGGAATAAATTATTATAGCAGAATCTGTCAATGGACATGTTACACAAAAGAACCAATGCTTCCATGGATAGGCTGTTTGAAATCATGCCTTCCAACATTTCCTAAATTTAACCATCAGAACTAAATTGAGAGGGTGCCTGATTCAATTTACAGCACACGTTTACATCACATTTTTTATCATCATAGATTATATTGACTGGTTTTTAAGACAAAAAAAGGTTAATTCAACAATAGGGGACAAAGAAACCAGTAATGGCAACGAAATATAGCATATTCTTACGAAACGTTGTCAGTTTGTAGTGTACATCTTTGTCTACGAATATTATTGAACAGATTTTTTTATAAAAATTAAATTGATATCATTTATACAGTGAACAGTTACAGATACATTCTCTACAAGAATATCGTGATTATACCGTGTCTCCGAACCCCCACCCCACCCTTTTCTTTTTCTCACCAGCAGAATTGTAATAAAAAGAATTCTGCAGGTATTAAATTATAACCTATAAAAATTGAAAAAGAAAACCCAAGATATGTTATGTACTGGGAGACATCGTACTCAATGGAAAACTTGAGTAGCGTAGTATTCGCTTTCATTAAAAGCAGGTCTCAGACTTTCCTGACACATGAACTCCAAGGGAAAAGAGACCAGGTGACCCTTCACTGATGCTAATCTCTCCAAGGGATCGGTGTTCTTAATGCCTCCATCACGATAGGATTCCAATTTTTCTGGGGCTATTCCTAAATCAATGGTCGTGTGACCAATCCTTTCTTTCCAAAAAAGCACACTTTGTCTGAAGGCATGTCTGCAAAAACATACGATTAAAATAAATGTTAGGGACTGACAATGGAGAAGTTTCATCAAAAGATGTACGATGGGCAAAATTATTACTGACATACCTGGTGTGTATCAGATCATTAGGTACGCAAGAAAAGACATCCTGGTAAATTGTAGTATTTGTCTGTAAAACGTATCCAGGGATAATTATCAGTTTTATTACTGAAAAAATTTCTCATTAAGCTATTCAGAATCATCACAAGATCTCCAAGAGGAACTCAAATCACCTAGAAAAACATGTGCATATTTGTTTTTGTGTGTTTTGTGTCCGCAATGTTACGAGGCTAACCGTGTAAAACCGAAAATATATAATCATAAATATCTTGTACAACTAAATAGTAATGCAACCTAAATAACTTCCCACGGGCTTTGGTGCATTGCAGTGTAAAAGGACTCTGGAAGAGTCAACAATTAAGTGCAAAACTTTCATGCCATAAAGTTCAAGCACATACTATAGATCTGTCCTTCACAGATGCATATCCAGTATTGCCCGTTATCCCCCCCACACTGAGATTAGAATTTAAACTGACACTAACTGACCATGCTAGATATTTTGACAATCTTTTTTTAATATAGTTGGCCACATGAATCAAACAATATCATCATTTACTTGTCATAAAATCAAATCCTCAGCAACTTCATTAGGTTTTATGTCCTTTTTAATGATTTCAAAAAGATTTTTCTTAGGTTCCAACTTCATTAGGTTCCAACTTGCAAGGGTATTCTCCATCATATCCAATTTAAACAAAATTAAAGTTGAAGTAGGCAATTTGCTATTTAGCCAAAAAGAAATTGAAAAGAAAAGAAAATAAACCTCAAAACAGACACAAAATGAACAAGCAAATATGTATCAGCTATCATCAATTCCGGTCTTCAATAATTAACTAAATGGATGGGCAATGATATAATGAAGAAAGCAGAGGCCACTTTAAAGGATAACTATTTATGCAAAAAATACTTTTAGAAGAATAAACTTATGCACGAAAATTTCCATATAACACTAGTAAGTTTATAAGAATATATCACTTAAAATACCATCATTCATATCAAAAGAGGTGAAATTAGCAACGAGTATCAACATTCTATTGTTCTTACTACCTTTGCCGTAGCCATCCAAATATCCTTGTAAGTAGATTCAACAACTGGGTCCATTATTTGATTGTCCTGAGGAAAAGATATTAAAATAATCATTACAAATCAGGCACATGAAACAACTACTTACTAAGAATGTAAAATTAACAACCTCTCCTGTAGGGAGACCCAAGTGCTCAGACCATAAGGACAATCGAAGGGTCAAGGAAAACTTTCCAGCTTTCCAAGGTTTTCCATCCATATAAGAACCAATCAACTCTCTGTCTTCTATAACTACGGCAATCTGAATTCCAGTGAGAAGATTCAAGGAACAGAAAGGGGTTCAATAATTATGCATTAACAGATAACTTAAAGCCAAAAATAAGAATATGAAAAAAGTACATGGTAAGCAGACCAATTTATGTATTCAATACATAATTTTAAAGGTGACTAAAAGGGGGTTTGCAATAAGACAGACCTGCCAGTTGAAATTATTCATTCATTAGTTACATATTTTATTTTAGGGAGTTCCCTGAATTTGTTAACACGTTAAACTATATATATATATATATAAAGAGTAACATTGAACTGAAATCGTATGCTTTTGTGACAAGCACGGATGGTTTGTTTATATTTATAAACAGAAATCAATAAAATAAATAGAGGAAATTTTATATCCTCCACTAATAAAGATACGATCCTAGAGTGATCTTGATATTTCTGATTATAAAGATATGATCATGATATCTATGAAGAACGATTCTTATTTCCGTAATTATCACAAACACATTTATGTCAAACTAAGGATTTTAAGAAGAAAATTCAAAGTTTATCAAGGCTGAGAATTAGATTTGCAGTCTACACGCTTCCAATAAAATGTATACACACGACAAGATAACAAAATATCAGTTTCATTAGGAATCAAATGATACATTAATGTATCCTGATAAAATGCACTTAATGTTTGCGGAAATTAGTAAGTAGGCAGTTGCAGTCAATTAATGAGTCCCGAAAATAATCTCCCCTAAGACTACCAAGAGTCTACAGATATGAATGCTATGTATAATTTATGTACACATGCACATTCTCTTGAATAATAAAGAATTATCATTCTCAATTCTCTCTTAAACATTTATTTCTATATTTCTCCTTTCCCCTCCAAATTCAACAATTGCAACTAACTTGTTTCTATAATGAAATTTAGCACGGATGAAAATTATTTCAATGAGGGTGCATGAAATGAGATACAGAGAACTTAGTACAAGTTAATTTGAACCCCTATGTGCAACGAATAAAGTGAAAAGGGCATGGAACTGTACCTCAGAATCTCTGGAGCCAAGTAAGCTCCTATCATTAATATTAGCAGATCCAATCAAAGTTATACTGTCATCAACAATCATGATTTTACTGTGAACATACACCTGCAAAAAAGTTTATACCATTAAGCTGACTGAAACAAACTCTGTACATAACCATTGATGTATAAGAATACCTGGCTGGTTGCCATAGGACCCCCATTAAGTCTACCATAAGACCTTAGACCATAGAAAGAGATGTAGTCGTGTATTTTAGGACCAAGAAGTTCATAAAGATTATGCAAGATAGAATTCTGCCCCCTGCAAATGGTTCGATACTGCCAGTGCATTATGGCTCTTACAGATGCTGCACCACTATCATCAAGGCCCCCCTAGTTAACAGAAAAGTCAGTCTAACATTTATGCAAAAGCAATATTTACAGTGTTTAAATAAAACAAGAATAAAATTGATAGGAACCTGGAAGCCAGGCAGCAGTGGTATGACAATTATAACCCTGAAAGTTTTTCTGTCATTGTAAGCTCGCATAATTCGTCGGTACAAAGCTTCTAACACACGATTGCGTATCATCTCATCCCCAGAAAGACCTGAGATAAAAAACTGATTCTGGAATATGTGCCCAAGAATGAATTACAACAGTCAGAGAAAGATCCAGAACACATTAAGGATGTAATAAAATATCACAACCACCACTCCTTTAATTTGAAAAAATGAAGAGAGGAGCAGAATATATAATATTGCTTCATCAGTTCAAGAATCCATAAAACCTATCACAATATATATTTATTAGAATATATATTAGCATATATTAGAATAGAGATAAATGATTTTCTTTTATTCTATATGCTAATATATTCTAATGTAAAAGGAGGAAGTTTATTTAATACCTCAATGTAGATGAAGTATTCAGCTTTCTCAATAAGAGAACAATAAGCACTATGGATGCTCTCTTCGGTTTGACTTGTTCCCGCAGACCATTGACTCACGCTCCTAATAACCTATCAATGAAAAGGTTTATTGAGAAAAATATCCAACAAATGTTGAAAAATTAAAAGGATAGACAAGAACAAAAGGAATAAAATAGTGTTTAATACACGCCTGTAAAAATTTAATAATTCCAGCAATATAGTTTACTCAGGATAAATGCCAAGTGTTAAAAATATCTGACTTTTCTCAATAAATAATAGTTAACTATTAAGTAGGTCATGAGAACAACGCACTTGGCAACGGCAGGAAGCAAGAGGACCAACTTGTCCTGATTCCTCAGGAAAACCTCCCTGGTCACCCCGTTCTTGCGTCTCCCACCATTCTGGATCTGTATTTTGCAAATCAGAATGAGCCACTCTATCTAGAGACATTTTCTCGCGATCATGCTCAGAATCCAGATCATCTACAAAGCCCTTCATTGGTGTGTCTGAACCAAGTGCTACAATTTTAGCCTTGCGAAATGAAAAGGGAAGACCAGTGCTGATCCTTCTTGGCTTGTCCAGGCAATGTGAAGAGGAGATTACACCATTCAACTTTTGGTCTCCTTCATGAGTATCCGACCCATCAGACTCCTGGGGCAAAAGTAGAGGAATATCTTGGTCTTGGGAAGATGAGGAAAAAGAATCTTCTCTTTTAAGAACTGTTTGATTGTCTATGTTCCCACTTTGAATCTGTATCTCTCGGCTTCTTCCCAAGTAATGTGGAATAACCATATGATGCTGAGGCATTAGTAATGGTATTGCTTCCTCATATAAAGCTTTGTTCCTCTGATTTGAACAAAAACAAGATTATTTCCTATTGGGAATATAGGAATAGAACTGGAATGATTCAAGGCATCCAATGGTAAAATATGACTAACCTTTGCATAATTCCATCGCTGAACAAAGTGCCTAGCAATGTCACGGCAAGGTGGTCCCCAAAGGGCACAATGAACATCGTGCCAAGGCATACGAGGATATTTCTCACGATCCAATTCATCTTTCATTGTATCTTCCCATGAATTTGGTTCAGATTCTCTGTCAAAATTGAAAATAAAATGACTTGTGTTCAACAGGTAAGAGCTAGTCTCTAATCAATCAAAGATGAATGACATATTGTAACACATTCCAGGCACAACCTTGCCAATCATTTCCTTTGAAATTTTCATAGATATTTATTGGGGCACATCATATATTATATATATAAAATGTTAGGATCAATCTTAGGAACTGATATAGAATTGTATACTTGTATAATTGTATCACAGCATGCTAACAAAATCTTACAATGTGCCTTCGTGATTATACACTCTATTCACAAAACTTACCTTGGGTTATAATAGTCTTTTCCCGGCCAGGTTAGAGGAGGGAAATCTCCTACGTTATGCTCAGATGTGTCATAACGACCAAAGCATAAATCCAGTCCTCCAATAAAGCAAATATGGTTATCAATAATGACAAGTTTTTCATGGTGTGACCTGTATGTAATAATCACAAACAAATAAGAAACCAAAAACGTGCAGTATAAATGATCTTTTCTTGGAAAAAATACAAGTTTGTTATAAGACCATATAGACTAAACACCAAGTTTTCGGTAATTCCATACCACAGGTAAACACCAGTAGAAAAGTGGTCAGGATAGCGTAATACCCTCACATTCTCATGAATGCCAAGAAGCTTTTTCTTGCTATAAACACTGTTGATTTTCAAAGCAAGAGCCACCTCTTTGTAGAGAAGAATGTAAATCTGCATTAAAAATAATTCAAGCAAATCTCAACACTTCCATGGAAATAAAGGAGTTTGGACATGCATTGCCCAGGTGGCATACAACACAGATGAGTGCCTTTGCAACTACGTTTTGATAGTATAGACTGTACTGATCTTATAAAATCAATTCATCTACTCTTCTCCACTATGACATTAAAATCGTTTATAAAAAAATACAGTTCTATATGTGGTATGAAAACATTCAGCCAGTACACCATTCATAGAACAAACAATAAAGCAAATTGTGGACCTACTTGTTCTACCAAGAGAGGGGAGATCAATAACAAAGTTTTACTCAGTCATTTTTAGAAATATCCTAGCGCTATGCAAGACAATTCAAAGACAACAAGCAATCATCCCTCCCTACCTAATCAAGTAAAATGCATGGATTTTGGCTCACATACGACAAAAAGCAGAAGCATGGACACTGTCAAAAAATTATTTGACAGGTTTTAATACATTGCTTAAGTAGTTTTTGACTGCGTTCTTAAAGTCCATGATTCATGTGCTATGTAATGACTCAAAATTTTAGAAACAAGAAAAAAACTGTTGAAACAAGATGCTCATACAGAAACCTGGGAGAAGAAAAATAGACCATAAATTTAAATGTGTGTACCTACAGTGAAATTTAGGCCAATGTCCAAGGATGAACACAATATTCACTTTTACTAGTGAAGATTACAAGGAGCAGTTAATCAAATTTCAAACCCTTAGGCCACACAAGCATATTTACGGGTCCATATCCATTTGCTTCAGCCAAACCAAGGGTTCAAAGACAGGTCAAATGTGGGCAAGGCCCCAAACTGAACACAGACACTTTGCAAATAAATAAACTCGGGACATGACCAGCAACATAGAACAAGGAGTCCTCCAGTGAAAGACACAACATTATTACATTGGAAAACGATTGCAGATAAGATGACTGAAAGCTATCATACTAAAATCTTTGGAACGGTTGTATTATACTTGTCTCTTACAAGTTAAATAACCCAGACAAAAAGAGTCCCTTAAAAAGGCAAGGCATTGCGCACGAGTTCATATAAATTGTTACCTGAACCCCTTGCTTAGCTTTTCCTTCCAACAAATTATCAAGCCTTGATGAAGCATGAGTGTGAAAAGGTCGCCGTAGATACAGTTCTGGGCACAGCCACCACCCACAGATAAATATCTGCATGAATCTTTCAATAATTGAGCATAATCTCTAAAACAACCATTAATCTCTCTCTCCCTCTCAGTCTCTACCTTTCTGCCTATGTATAGGTGTGTAAAAAAGTGGGCCTGAATGTTAAGGCAGTAAAAAAACAAACCTCTGATTTTGCAGCCTCGATTGCAGAAGCAATGGCCTCAAATGCTGCTCGCCCATCAATAAACCACTGGGCTTGACTTCCATCTTCAATTAAGCCTCTTGGAGGAGCAAATGAACCATAACGGTGAGGATGACACCAGCCTTCCGGAGGCCTGAGTCCAGCATCATTAATTGCAGCAACCCAATCTTTGACTTTACTTCTACTTTTCACTCTAATTCTGATACTGCGGATTCCACAAGCCACCTATAATATTTAGTTTGGTGTTAAAGTTTGAAAAGGTATGTTCCTCTGTATAGTATTACCATACATCTGATAACAACCACTCGTCAGTTAATTGCTAGTAATTACATAAGAATAAACCTCAATTCGGTCCTGAAAAGAATTTTGGAACATCAATTTGGTTGTCAAAAGAAAGCTTTCAAATTCCCAAAATTACTAGTTTACTGGGATTGAACACTCGATGACCAAACATTATCATTAGAGGATCCACTTGATGTTCTGAAACTATTTGAAAGACCAAATTGGGGATTTACTCAAGATATGATATAAAATAAACATATTTAAGCACAAAAGAGCACCCATCTCACCTTGAACGAATGGCGTAATGGATTCCGTTCCTTCATTTCACTTGCCAGTGATAAACGACCATCCCCATTCCCATCCGAGGCTGGCAGTACATCAAAAACAATTATGTCCAGAGGCTGTGTATCAAAAGGATCTGCCAGCAATGCCAAAAATCCAGGTTTCAGTACAGCCCATACCTGAACATAAAAATACAGGGAAGTAATAATGTAAAATTAAACCAAATATAACAAAAGTTACCTAAAAATATTTAAATAACGAGATAAGTGAAGCATATCCAAAAGCATGATTCTTTACCTTTTGCCAGTTGTCATTACAGCAACTGAAACAGTCAGACAAACAACACTTTCTGGAGTCATCATCCTTCAGGATTTTGGGCAAATGTTTCACCATCACATATTCTTCCTTTAGCTTGGGGCCATATTCAGGTGAAAAAGACAACTTTGATACCTCCAAAAACTTGCAAACCTAGAGAAAAACACTTCTTATAGTAAAAACAGCATTTAGTGATCATAAAAACCACAGTTTCAACAACAAATCAAATGGAGAAGATAAAAAACCAATAAAGCAGCGAAAAATTAACTTAATTAGGCATGGATTTTAGCTGAAAATAAAATATGCTTTACAAGTTTCAAGGTCCACATCACATTACATGTATTAAATATGGCTGCCAAAAACCATGGCAGTAATTTGTTTAAATTCAAGCCCTGCAGAACCAATAGGCAGCCCAGAGCCCAAGCTCCCACCATAGTGGGGACTAGGAAGGATCAGATACATGTAACTTTAACCCTTAGAGTGGAGAGGCTATTCCAGACTAGAACCAGAACAAGAACCAATTCAGCCACACTAGAAACAGATTCATGATGTCAGCCTTCCCTGCCAAATCTAGTAATCAGATGCCAGGATTTCACAAGCAAAGTGTGTTGACGAACTTGGATGATCAATATTTATAATAAAACTAATATCCCATAGTAAGTTTTGGTGCAACAGTAAAGTTACTAGCTTGTGATCTAGTACAGATGGATTTTCCTCATGGAAGCCCCTCAGCTAATGAGGGGGCATGGATGTGTACATCTGAATATCTGATACTTGCCACCCCCCACAATAGTAGGATAACATGCATCTCGTTGCTTTTCAATGAAACTAATATAAAAGATTAAGTCATTCCATTGCCACAGCAGTGAAGAGACATGTCTACATTTGCTTAACAAATAACCCAACCCATAACATCAAACTGTAATATTCTATGCATATGTGAAATGTCTGACACCAAATGACAATGAATCAATGACTGTGTTCCATAACATGACAACATAAATTTCAAAAGCTCATACACAAAGCATACCTCATGAGAATTCACAATACTGATATTTCCCAAAAAGTGATTCAAATATCCTTGCATTGCTCTCTTTGCCCTCTCTGCAATAGACTGCTGTCTTCCCAAGGCTGGTCGTATAATTGGTAGAGCAGCACTAGATGGAACATCTCTGCGCAAGAAACAAACGTATACAATATTATGATCACAAATCAACATGTTACAGTTATAGAGTGCTCCATAGAAGTTGCACGCTGGGGATCACCTGTCCCTAGCACTTTCATGAGTTTCATCAGTATGCAATGGGATTGTTTCATCATCACCTTCATCGTCATCTTGCTCCATAGCATTGTGTTCTCCAATTCCTAGATTTTGAAGCCATTCTTTAACCTTTAATATAATATTTCAGTGAACATTACATCAAAATCCAAACTTAGCTAGACACAAAGGATATCGACAAATAAGACAATAATGTACTGTAGCCATTGTGTATATATCATTAAAGAAATATAAATAACACTGCTCACCTGTTCCTGCTTCTCATGGATTTCCTCAATGAAGGCACGTTTTTTTAATGCGAAATGCAAAATAAATACTTGATGAGCTTTCTTCATTAACTCCCACTTGAACTAAAATGCAAATGAGATATATAAGTATCCTCCCGTAGGAATGAAGACTGAAAAAAATAAATATTTAACAAACAATGCTTCTCTTCCGTACAAATATCTCTGGGGCGGCGACAGCTATATAGGCCAGGCCAACATTTAAAACTAACATACCCCAGTGCCAGAAGTTTCCAAGCTATGCAAAGTTATAGAGGATAGTCATTGCACGCAGTCTTACCCTTGCATGTACAAGGAGACTACTTCCGGATAAGAATTCATGACAAACTGGTCACTAAGGCTCAACTTTACAGCCAAGTCTTGGGCTGCCCCTCAAACAAGGCCAATAAAGGTTTAAACTATTTCTCACACCACCGTTTATTTTTATTTTTTATTTTTTGTCTTTTTTATACGCACTTCAACTCTAAACAACTCCAAAGCCGATGAACAGCAGAAGTAAATGAGAAAAAGCTTAAAGTGTAGTTCTGAGAAAGTAAAATTAATAGGAAAAGTCCAAAGCTAACTAAGTTGCAGTGTTAGGAAAATAGAAACAAACTACAGAGCCATTGCATCACGAATTTCTGGTTCAAATTAAACCCTACGATATACTTGCCAAATACATACACACTTACGTACGTAAGTATATACGCACACGTACAAACACGGCGTATGAAGAAGCAACCGGATTCAGATAAAGGATCCAATTCGCTTGGATTTCGCACGCTTTAGCTTCACACAATTGGCACCAGTGCTTGCGATCAGAGATTTCCATTTTATTAAGAATTGAATTCCACGAAATCACGAACACACAGTGAGTGTGAGACAAGATGGCACGTTACCTGTCTGTACTGAACCTGAATGGTGTAAGAGAGTTGCATGGGGCTGATATCGCTGGCGTCGGGGCGAGACACGGAGACGATGGAGGCTTTCGGCAATTCCTCGAAAATCCGATTGGCCTCGGCGCCGCTGTGCCGGAACGACGGAACCGATGACATCTCCTCGGCAGTCGCAGCCGGCGGAGACGGCGGTGGCGAGGATTTCATCTGAACGTAGCGAGGACCGCCACTGGACATCAACTGCTCCGTGGCCATTGAAATTGAATCGACGTCGCCGGCGATAGGGAACGATTAGGTAATCAAACGCAACACGTTTCAAGGAAGAGGTGGTGCAACGACGTCGTTGGTGGTTTCGGATCCAAAAACAAATTCAGGGAGAGAGAAAGAAAGAGAGAGATAGAGAGAGAGAGAGAGAGAGAGAGAGAGAGAGAAGAACGCTAGTTTTCTTTAGAAGAGGAAAACTCGGAATAAGAGTTGAACTGTGAACAACGCCAAAAGAGTGCGCACAAATTTGATTTCTTCTTCACTCGCCTTCTAGTCCTTGCCTTTTTCCTTTCCAAAAAATTCAATTAATTATAAAATAAATTTAAATGCTAAAATATCTTAGGACTAAAAACTATTAAATTCTACAATTTTATGTTAGGAAAACCATTCAACTCTTTTGACGTTTTCAATATTAATTTTTAATTAGATTCGAAATTTTGTTTTATAACTTTTACAATAAATCAAGGGAAAGGGGATGCTTTTAAAAAATTAAACATGACACATATAATAGATAGCTCTAAAACTTAATTAAGGAATGTATGATAAAAAAATATAAAAGAGATTAATCTCATATTAAAAATAAATAAATAAATCAAATAGAAAAATTAAAAAGAAAAATAAGGATATTGTTTTAATCTCGAACTCACGTGAGACTATTGAATGTGTTAAACATATAAGTTTCACGGTGAATAATAGGTTTTTCGATTCCAAAGTCGTCGAGCAATAATATTGTTAGTGTGAATAATCATACTTTAAGATATTTCGTTTTGAAGTGTGAAATTTTGTCACGATTTTAGTTTTAAAAATCTTTAAAAGACATTTTGAATAATAAAATGAGTAAGAATATTTAAACCGTCTTAAATTTTAATTTTTAAACAATTTAACACTATTGAATATAGTACAAACATATATAATTTAAAAACTGTATATATCAAAAATTTTATTAAGCCATTAAGTTAAAATATCACGAAGAAAATCATCGAAAGTTTTAATGATTTTTGTTAGTGTGATTTAGATGGGTATTATTATTTATTTTGTTTGGATGCAATCTAGAAGGTAGGGTTTGAAAAGTTGTAGAAATATATAAGATTTAAAGAGTGGTTAGTTGATTTTAGGGTTCAACGTTTTTGAATGGTAGGTTGGATGATGGGTCAAAAGACGGCTAAAATGGATTTGTTTGAAAAATGAAAGTTGCAAATTCTATGGTGGATCCTTAATTTGATCCATTGGTGAATAGATGATTGAACGTTTGACCAAAACACACTTGAAAAAAATATTGACAAATCATATGCCTCAAATTTTGATATTAAGAAAGAAACATGGCACTCAAGTTATACATAATAATGTAAATTACATTTGTTATATTTATATATAATTCTTCTCTTTATATTTCTCTATATTATTTAAAGTTTTACATCCATTAATAATTGCTTTCTAAATAAAATAACAGTAACCCTAAATATGTGGTGATATTTTGATGTTAATTAACCTCCTTGATATTAATCACCATATTTAAAGTGTAATCTATATTTTAGAGTTGAAGTTTCCATCACACATTTGTTTTTATTGAGAAGTTGTTATCACTTGCTTTGTAAGAGCTGAAGTTGTAAAAATAAAAAAGAAAAATAAAAAATAAAACAATAAAGATATAGTCATTTGATTATTAAAACTTTAGTAGATGCTATTAGTTTAAAAAAATCAGAAAATATAAACAGATAATCATATTAGTTCAAAATTAAAACTGAAATTATCAAAACTTTATCATATCACAGATTATTAAAATTAAAATTTCTTAAATTTTGTTACATCGATTTTTACTATGTTTTTTATTCTTTTGATGATACGCAAAAGGTTTGTTTAGTTTTTTAAATGAAGAAAGTCTTCGTAAACACGTAATTTGCCTGATTTTGCAAATGTTTTTTCCAATTCTGCTTAAATGCATCATCACACGAAAGAAACTTATCAACAACTCGTTATAAATATTTATATTCATTTAAAAACTATTTTTTTTAAAACTATTATTGTGTTCACAACTTCAAAATAATTTTGGTTCATGCATATACATTTATGCATAAGAAACTAAATCATTGCCTTTAATAAGTCATAACTAAATAACTATTAAATAATAAAATTTATTTAAAAAACCAAATAAAAAATTTGTTTGAGATTCTACATAAATTAAAAATAAAGACAAATTCTATATAACTATAAACATTAGTTTATAAAGTAATTTTATAAAATTGAATTAAAATTTTAATTTTACATATGAGTTTATTATAACTTGATTTGTTAAGATCACCCACCATCAAATATCAAATGGTTGAGAAAGATAGAATAAAAGTTTAACAAATAAACCGTCAAGCAAATGAGAATAGAGAGAGAATTATACTCTGTAGATAAAGGTTTGTTTTTAATAATTGATATATTCAAAAAAGAGTTGACACAAATTTTCAATTTTAAATATAAAAATAAGTTAAGAAAATAATTGTTAAGGATAGAAGTAGAATAGTAACTGTGGACATAGTGTATTCTATTTATATATTATTATAGATGTTAGAGATAAATAAATGAATAAAAGAGTAAAATAAATAAATAAATATATATATATATATATATAATTAAAAATTAAAATAAATAAATAAATAAGATAAAATAACCCTCATCACGTGTGATAGTAAAATAAGTATAAATAAAAATGAAATTAAATAATAAAATAATAAAAAAGTAAAACAATTTCTACACAATCTTTAAAAAGTAAAATAGATATTAAAATAAATTTTCTAATATATTTAACTTAAAATTTATACACAATTTCTGATAAATAACCATTTTTTAACCTAAAATATTTTATTTTTAAATGACTTTTTTTTTTTAATTTAACTTTTTTATATTTAACTATTTCAAACTTAATCTTGTTTTTAAACTAAAAGAACTATTTATAATAAGAAAAAAATATTTTTATATATAAAATTATTTATATTTATTTTTTATAGTGATAATTTTATTAATTTTTTATCAATAAAGAAAAGTGTAAATACCACTAATTTTAAAATAATTTGGAAAAGTTAGTCCAATAATTAAATATTTTTTAGTTATCGACGATTCATATGACATAAAATTCTTTACCTATTATTAGTCGAGTATCATTGTTACTCATAATTTTATTATTATAATTATCGTTTTATTATTGGTATTATAATTTAATGCATATTAAATATTAAACACACTAACTCATTTGATTTTGGATAAATCTACAATATATAATTTACATCATCTGTTTTTTATCTTTAGAAACAAAACACTACTATTGTACTAAGTTAAATACTGTTTATTTATTTGTAGTACAAAATAGTATTTTAGATAGATAAATATTGTTGCATATTGTGCTAAGGACAATCCCTTTTAAATGTGGTACTGGGTTAAAATTTCCATTAAATATTACTATTCTTCCTCGGTAGAGATGGACTGGGCTTAATATCTATTTACGAACCCACATTGACTACAATAAGGCCATTGCTTTCTCAACCTCCACAATTACTAATTACACCATGAAATACTAGGAAAAGACTCCAACACCCTTCGCCTCACCACACCATCACTATCACTCATCTCAAAAAGTTTTTCATTAACGTTATTTTTTAGTAGAACAGGGATGGCTGAGAAAGGAAGAGTGTTTTGCATGCCAGAAATAAAACTGAAATTTAAAAATTCATGTGAAATTTACAAAAATTATATTTCACACTCGATGCAAATAAATACATAAAAATGAATAATCAATACACATAAAAAAAAATCATATAGCCTCAAACATGAGAATAGGTGTAGATGTAATAGTTATAATGTGAAAGATAGAGACTCATTTTAAGATTGAATTGGATTTGAGCATATTCATCCTTCAACTTCAATAAAAATAAATAAAAACTTAGTTAATGGGGTCCGATTTTTCTATATGCTTTATGAATCAATTTAAACTTAATTCTATCATAGTAAGTTAAGTCAAATTTACAAAATTTATTACAATTCATATTTTTTAAACATTTTTTAAGAATACTTTTTTTTAGTTTTAACTGAGTTTAAAGCCTTTTATAAATTTGAGTTTTTTTTTTTTGTAATTCACTCTGTGATTTTTTTTTTTCATTTATTGAGCATTTAAAATTTTTATATTTTTCAATAAAGTTTTTGAATTTTTTTTTAATTAATCAGATGAAGTGATTGTTAATTTGTCTATCGACTTACCTTCTTGTCTCCACATATTTAAAAAATATAAACTTTTATAATTAATATAAAACAATATTGCAATTAAAATATTAAAAGTCTCTCGATATTCCACGTCAATTCCAATATTATTCTAAGTTAACTACAAATTATCATATTTTTAGAAACAAATAAAGTAAGATATGGAACAACTAGAAAACAAACTTCAAATATTCAATTAAAAAATATAAAAATTATTAAACATTTAATAAACTAAAAATATTAATAAAAACTTAATTAAAATATAAAAGTTTACCATGATCTTATAACTAAATTAAAATTATTTAATTTTTAAAAGTAGATTATATATTTATTGTGTGTAAAATTAAGTAAAAAGTTATAATTGTAGACTAAGTATAAAAAAAATAACAAATAATTAAAATATCGAACAGTAATCTTTTTAATCAGAAAAAAAAAGTCTTTTATAGATTGAATTGAAATTAACTAAATCCTATATAATTTAAGTCAATCTATTAAATTATTAATTAGGAATGATAATGTGAAGTGAGTCAGGATATTCCGCAAATACACGAGAAAAAGTGTCAAATAAACAGAGTATTTTAGCCTACGGATCTGTTTATATCCATCTTGCATAACTCACCATTTGTGTATAAAAACACAATATATTGTATGTTTTTTTAGTTATAAAAACACTTATTTAGTTATAAATAAGTGTATTTAGTTATAAAAACACTTATTTAAATTCTTAAATCCAGTAACACCAACAATATATTGTATGTTTTTTTAAACAACTTTTTTATTTATATTTTTTTATAGTTCAGCTAAAAGTAGTTAACTCATTCAGGTCCAATTTATCCAAAAATAATTTCTCAATTCATATTTATTTTAATGTTTAAATTCAGTTTAAAGTCATTTCTATTTCTAAATAAGATTTACTTAAATATTAGAAATTATAAAATTATAAATATTATTTTAAAAAATAAACTTATAAATTTATTATTTTTAATAATTTAATAAAAATAAAAGTATTAAAATCTCACGTCTTAATATTTAGAAGAAATTATAAAACAAATAATTTCTTACACATAGCACAGACCAGTCAATTACCAAATATTATGCGATAAAAGACAGAAAAATTAGCCCATATCTTCTATTTGGACCGACTTATCTTGTTTTTCATAAATTAAATATAGAGTAGATCAAAACGGATAAACCAACTTATATTGTTATCTCTATTATTGAAATGATTGAATAATTAAATTATCTAACTCAATTAAACCGTTCAAATTTAGACCAAATACACAGTTTGTAAAGAACACATTTAAAAACACTTGCAAAATTTGTTTTTGTGATTCCTACTAACCATTGACATAATAGACATTTGACCTATATTCTATTAGGTGTCACCCTCTTTCAAAGTAAATAGTAGGGTAGGTTAAAGTTAAAAAGTAAACAAATTACAACCCTTTGTCTCAAAAGCCTAATTTTAGAAGTCTAACGGGAAATAATTTCAATATGAAGCACGAAACAACCAAACTTTAAAAAAGAAAAAACACCAGAAAACCAAATTTTAATAAGTGGAATTTTTTTTCCAATTTATATTATTTTTTTTATTTTTCTTCAAGAAAAAAGAAAACAAAATACAATATAATTACTAACTCAATTATATCTTGTATTTGTTAAGCATTATTCTTTATTTAATACATTTTAGTGTAAAGACATTATATAGTTGAAATCAAATGATTAAATACATATATTATATAAAAGATATAACATCGTCAGATGGAATAATTTTTTTAACGAATTTCTACAGGGAATATTGTACTGACCCAACATGACAAAAAAGATAATAAGATAAAGTAAACTACATATATTATGGGTACATTAAACAACTAATTAAAATAGAATAAAATAATTGATCCTATCTTAACATATATTCTATATATCTTGACTACCAAAACTAAATTTTGTTCTTAATACTTAAACAAAACATACAGAACGGATAATTCCATAAATCCTTTTTGAAAACGCAAAACGTGAAAGCATAATTAATTTCGATTGCCACTGCCATATTCAGTGCAATTTTTTGTCTTGTTTTCTTTCCTTTTGCTTTTAGCATTGAAAGACAATGGAATCTACTGCATATATGAAAAGGACACTTTGAAAAACTACGTTAAATATCTGATTATACTATGTATGGGGTCCCACTGATGATGGGAGGTCAAAAGTTAGGACATCCATTGTTGGTTCATGCACCTTCTAATTTTTCTGTTCTTTTTTCAACTTAAAAATTATTGAATTGTATCTGAGTCTCTAATGTGTCATGCATCGTCAACTCGAAAGATTATATGCATCGATTTAGAATAGGTGCACATGTGCATGTTCAAAAAGTTTACATATTGTTCTAGTTACATTTCGTGACGAAGTTTCCTCTTACGTAGTTTTATAATACTATATTGTCTGCATGTTTCTCTTTCAAACTATTCTTGTTCATATTTGACATGCTGCTTCTCTTTTCTTTTATTTTTCTTCCATTCTTTCCAAAAACATTCGTACGTGATGCACAGTGAAAGAACACAAGAGGGCATAGAAATTTATGTGCTTTTGACTGTCAACTGTGTAATGGTCCGAAGGTTTCTGGGTTAACGAGAGAAACAAATGTTGAAAGTCACACAACGACTAGAGATAAAACAAATTTATAATATATAAGTGAGTGCAAATCTCATTTTACAAGTCAGTTTTGTGGAAGATGAGTTAGACTTAAAACTCACTTCTTGATATAATATCAGAATCATGATAGACTACCTTGAAAGTTCCACTTCGACTAGAGATAAAACAAATTTATAATATATAAATGGGTGCAAACCTCACCTTACAAATCGGTTTTGTGGGGATGAGTTAGGCTTAAAGTTCACTTCTTAATATGATATCAGAGTCGCGAAATCTATGTGGGCATTCTCTTTTCACCCGCTATATGATTGTTATCGGACCACCTTGGAAATCTCACATCGACTAGAGATAAGACAAATTTATAATATATAAATGAGTGCAAACCTCACCTTAAAAGTCGTTTTTGTGGGATGAGTTTGACTTAAATCCCATTTCTTAATAACAAAATCAATAAAATTCATTTAGTTAAGGGATTAATTAAATAATTAATTAATCAATTTTAACTAATGTTTCTCAAACAAATAAAAAAAAAGGCAGAACTTCTTAACATTTTATTTAAAAATAAAATCGTCCCCAAATTCTGTAATGTTAGATTTATTTTTATTATAATTCTTATGTTGAGGATGGCAATCCATGCTTTTAGTTTTGAACTGATTATTACCTGGTCAGCCTGCACTGGCTAGTTTTCCTAAGTAAAATTGTTTTTCTATTGATAATGAAACATCGTCAAAATATTGGCTGGGAATGGGGAAACAATAATGCAATTTTTAACACAGCGAAAATGACTAATAAATCTAATCGTACGAAAAATAAGTTCCCTAAATAAGAAGATATTTTAATGATATGTAATTTCTCTTCATATAAAAATAATAAAATAAAATAAATAAACACAGAGAATGAATGAAAGAGTAGACTAATAAAAATTACTTTTTATAAACCTTAAACAAAATCAAGGAAAAATATTAAACTAATTAATTTATTAGCATAATAATTTTTCTTACAAAAAATATAAATTTTTTAAATTACTTATGTTTTCAAAAATGCATGCACCTACTTCTCAAAATCTCTAAACATTCTTTTCCAAAAATTTTCAAAACATAAATGATCCTATAAATTCATCATAAATAAAAGTCTACACCTATAAAAAAACTATTTACATATTTATTTTAACTTTCTCTCAAAATATCAACATGAAGACCAGAATAACTTTTACACGATTTTACCTTAAGCCAAACTAACACATATAACTTACCCTATTAGATCATTAAGTGAAGCCACCTTATCCTCTTTTGAATGTTGAAAAGTTTTAACTTAAAAGAAATAAAAAAAATAAAGTATTTTTTTGTTATGTTATTTTGTAGTTAAGGATGATAGGAAAGAGAATGTGACTTGGACTTTGTTTCTCAAATAAAATGTTTTACTTATTTATGTCTTTATTTTTTCCTTTTATTTATTTGTGTCTTTATTTCTTTCAATATTATAATTGAATATTGAATTTCTGATTATAGATGTTCTCATAATTATATATATTGTTTTAAATATTAATTCAATATTTTTTCTATAAAATATTAAAATCATATTTAATTGTAATGTTTTAAATATTAACTTTTTTTATAAAACATAAAAATCAAACATGATATGATCTCAAAGATATTTAAGATTAAAAGGATATGCATTATAAATATTAAAATAAAATATCAAATAAAAAATGGCATAAAAATGGTGATTAGAAAAAGAGAAAATAATCGAAATCTCATACCTTTTCTCATTTTATGTAAATATTGAAAGAGAACATACATTGTTGGACTTGAAATATGAAGAATGAAAAATGTGTAACCAGACAAAGGTTTTTTAAATGAAACAAAAATAAAACTAAAAACCAGAGAGAGAATAAAATAAAATTTTATAAGTTATTTAAAAAACTAAATGTTTATATAATTGAATATTTAAAATTGATAGTTATACGTTTTAATTAACAAAAATTAAAATATTAAAAAGAAAGAAAAGAACTGAAATGATTAAATATATATCTTAAAAAAGTAATTTAATAAAGTTAAAACTAAATACAATAAATATTGTGAGTTTCAACCATAGCAAAACAAAAGTATTTGTTAGACCATTCAACCATATATAAAGTATTGATCTATGTTGGACCATACGTTTGATACATAGATAATAGACTTTATATAGCTGTTCTATTTCTATGGTGATAAAAGAAAAATACTTGCAACTTATATAAGAATCTTATTTAATATTCTAAATAACTTTTTTTACATGTGATCACAATAATCTATAATCTATTATTATTATTTAATGTACCAATATATTTTTTTATTGTCGTTGTTTGGTAATGTTTCTATATTATGAAGCAAACTATATCATATTACTCTCTTTTATTACGTATTTCCCAATTCCTTTAATATTTTAGATATATATTAACATAATAAATTACGTATTTTCAATAAATTTTATTAGAATAGTCTCATTCTTATATTTATTTTATACATTAATTATTGAGAAAATTGTTGCGTTTTAGTTCATGTTTGATTGATTCACTTGTTAACTGAGAACAGTTTAGGAAATATGGTTTATCTTTTTTTATTGGTATAACAGCTGATTCTTCTTTTAGTTAGTCAACTTTTTAGTGTTAGATAATTGCTCTAATTACTATGCTAATTTTTGCATGCGTTTATTAAGACTGTTTGTATAAAAGAAAATCATTTTCCTTAATCTCTTTTACAATATCTTAAATATTAATTCTGTATTATATTATTTAACATGTTAGTTGCTGAAAACTTCTCAATCCCAGTATCCAACAGAAATAAAACCACTAATTAAAACAAAATTATAAATACTAAACTTTCACATAATTTTATGATGAAAATAATAATATATTTTCCCCCCTCAATTGATATGTTTATTTTTTTCTATTTTATCAATAAATTTTAGTTATTAAGATTATATTAGATTTGTGTTAATGAATGGAATTAAACTCATGAAATCTTCAATTTTCCATTCTATCCTTACTACCAAGTGAATCTTATTTCTTATATAGTTTTCTGTTAGTAAGTTTCTCCTACTGTTTCTTCTATTTTATTCTCAAACTAATTTTATAATTTTAAATATGTTTGCAGTCTTTGAAATTATATTCAAAATTGAAATTAATTTATGTTTTACACTTTTGATACATTTTAGTTTTCAAATTTAAAAAATTGAATGATATAATTTTTTTAACTTAACAACGTTAAATTTTTTATACATATTAAACAACATTTTAGATTTATATTAAAACTAGAAAATGCAAATTGTATAAACACATTTTGACAAATAAAAAAAGATCAGTTGAGATTAGAAATATAACATCTATTTATTCAAGTCTTCGATATTCTACAAACATGAATTTTTTTTCTTCAAAAATATCGTGTATTACAAAAATGAATCACTTTAGTGTTTACAAACTAACAAAAAGGAAGGTATATATTTTTCTTTGGTTACTTTGTGGAGCTTTTCATTTCACTGGATGGTTATATATTCTTAAATATTCTTACATTATTAAAACAACCTTCAATTTGGTCAGCAAATAAGTTTTTTTTTTATTAATTGTTATAGTTAAAATAAAACCAAATTTTAACTGGATTACGTAACTTAATGAATATCATGTTCACAAATTGAGAAGTGACTATTTAAATAAAATAAAATATTACATTCCCTACGTATACTATTTATCATAATTGCTGTGAAAAAGATATTCATCATAGTGTACTAATTTTTTTCCTAAAATATTTTTTTATATTTTTTGGCAGTTTTATAGTCTTGAGATGTTTTTTATTCAAGATATCTTTCATCGATGACACAAGAGCAGTTGGCAGTTCACTAATTTATCACACGACGACCATGTATATAATTTTTTTTTAATGAAATGAATAATTAATTGGTTGTCAATAAATATGACATTTAAATATGCAATAAAAATTATCCAATTTAATAAATATAAATTTTTTTACCATTTTACCTTCAATGATATTTCAAAAACAATATAAAATAAAAAGAGAGAGACTTTCAATGAATTAAAAAAAATTATCTTCCCACATTTTATATACAATATTGATCAGTACGTATTCAAAATATTTGATTATATTTACTTCTTTATTATGATATAATTTCAATAAAATATATAATAAATAATATATCTAATTATTTTATTTTTGTATGATAGCTAAAATTAATATGACACTTATACACGATATCAATAAGTCTATCTAGTAATCAATAATACAAACTGGTATAAAAAAGTATCACAAGAGATAGTTGAAGATACAAATAAAATGTAGGATATATAAGAGAAGGAAAATGATAATATTTGTGTTTATTATTTACACGTAACACATTTGATTAAAAATTTGTATTTAAATGCAGATACGAAAATGATATACATATACACAAGCATTTATTTTAAAATATAATTCAAAGGACACATGGCTAAAGTGAAAGAGAAATTACATTTGTAGGTAATAAATTTAATACTTTCAACTGTATAAATTGCAAATTATTTTGAATCCATCAACTTTCAAGAAATGAAATAAATAAGCATTTGAAAAGAACAAAAACAGAGTCAATATAGGTAAGTTTAATTTCCAAAGTCAGAAGATATATATATTAATAACAAGTTGATGTTTGTTTTTTTATCAGAGGAATATCAATATTGCAATCATGTTTAACCAAAATCTTAATTTTTTATTTCAAATTGCTATATATTAATAATATGATCCATGTAGATGAGGACAAAACTTAGCAAATTGGAATAACTTTTAAGTGATTTCATAGGTATAAGTTAATTCTTAATGGAATAGAGGAAAATAACATTTACATATGTTAATGCATAATAAATAAAGGAAGCACATGTCACAAAAATTCTGATTATTTCACATTATTTATTGTCAAATGCAATTTCTCTTTTTAATTACAAAAATCAAACCTGCTCGTGCTGGATGAACATTTGAATCTCACCAATAAAATATCTCAGTACATTATGATTGAAATAGTAAAAGTGGCACTCCAAACAAGACTCGTATTTATTGCATGTCTATTTTACTTTTTTTTTTATGTAAATAGATGTTTTAAATTAAATGACTAACAATTGTGTTTGATAAAACAAAAAGGTGAAAATAAATAAATAAAAAATTATATATTTAATTTAGGAAACTTATCCATTTCCAAGATAATTATTCATCAGTAACTAGGCATAACAGTTACTCCCACCCTATATTTCCTCTTTGTCTATCTCAATTCTGAAAATAATTTATTAGAATGGAACAATCTATTGTATTTTTTAATTCTTACATAAACAACCTTAAAAGATAAAAAACAAAAAAGAATAGAAGGAGTACTAATAACGGAGTGGGCATAATAGTTTAATCACATATTATTAACAAGTAGCTTTATTTAAATAATTAACTAAACATACATGTTAAGACAATCGAACTTGGTCCACAAAGTAGACATCAGATTCATGCACCACAATCAAAAACTAGGTTTGCAGAAAACGACAAAGTAGCACCATATAATAATGCCATTAATATTATTTACAACACCAACAAAACACATTTAGAATCATAATTACGCCCTAACTTACCTTTATTAATACACGATAATCTTCCCGCTAATACGGTGGACCTGATTTTTCAAACATTCGACCGTCCAAGGCACGAGCTACCAAAGCTAGCGAGAAGAAGGGACAACACAACATAAACTGGAAGAAAACATACCAACATAGTTTTATACAACATATAGAAAACACCCCACATGTTCGATAATCTTTCCTATAAAAACCCCAAGAAGAAAACAATAAAATAAATCGAGATTTAATCACAAATTAAAACCAACTTATGTATTTTAATTTTCAAAAGATGGACAATAAAACTCACATAAGCCGATTTTAATTTGTAAGAAAAACCTCAGTTTATTTTATTTTTATTATTTCTTCTAATAATACAAGTTTTTAAGGAAAACGTTTATCTAAACATGTTATTATTCTCCTCTAATAAACTAGATTACGGTTGGCCACAACGACGTCGTCGAGCATCCACAAGTCATCCATCACGTAACCGTTGTCCCATTCCTCACCATTGTTGGGCAGAGGCTGCTCATTCTCTAAGCCAAGAAAGAGTTCAAGTTGTTTGAGGTCGAGTTCCTCTCCTCCGCTGCTGTCTCCGCTGTAGGAGACGGTGGAAGGCGGTGGTGCGGTGGAAGAGGAGCTGCTCTGTTGAGGGAGGTCGGGGCTGAGGCAGCGCTTCTTGGAGGGTGGTGGAGTGTCGTCGGGGAAGTTGAGTTTGGCCTTGTCACCACGGATGCGTTTGGCGGCGGCGTCGTAGGCTCTGGCGGCTTCCTCGGCGGTGGGGAAGGTGCCGAGCCAAACGCGGACACCTTTGTGTGGGTCCCTTATTTCTGCAGCCCATTTCCCCCATGGCCTTTGCCTGATTCCTCTGTACACGTTCTTGCGAGCACGCTCACTCTTCTTCCCTGCATCCACGCTTTTCTTCTTCTTGGCACATGATTCCACTGCCACGTACAGACAAACAATGCGTTAATCCTTGCCACACTTCCCACCATACAAACTTCTTCCGTTAATGGCTGTTTTTGTTTTAGGGACACGTTCTTTCTTCTGTCATAAAGTTTGCTTTTAAAAAACTCATAAGCTTTTTTCTTTTTACCATTACCATTCAACTGCAAGGAAAAACGTGAACAAAAGAAACGCTTGCGTCTTCTCATTTTTTAATGTAAATTGGTGGAAAAGCTTCAACTTTACTCCATTTCTCTCTAACTTCATCAACACACACCACTTCTTTATCTACCACCACAAACCAAACCCCAAGGTAAACAAGAAAAAAAAAACTCTTTTTAGGCCACCCAATGATAACTTCAACTTACTTTTCATCATCGTTCAGAAAATAAAATCATCAGTAGCAACTCAACATCAAGCAGATACTTTTTTTTTTCGAAATAAAAAAAATAGACACTACACAAAGATATCTTATTTTTCGATTGCATGCTGTATTATCCATAGATATTAACAAAATTAGTAACTCAAGGCAGAATCTTTACATTATAAACTATAAAAAACTCATAGGTTTGTGGTTGATACAGAAAAGAAAAAAATTATATATCATTTTTGGATTAAAAAAAGATAAAAAAGAAAGTTAAAACCTTGGATCTTTTTTGAATTATGTCCACTCAAAACAGTAGCAAACAAGTTAATTGACTGGGTAACAAAAATTCAGACAGGTAAGTCGGAACATGGGGGAAATAGAATAGGCACATGGAACAACCTAGAACAAGAATAAAAAGATAAACTGGCAGCGATAGGTAGGTAGGTGTAAAAAATTGAACTTGATTTAGATTAGGTAAGAACTAACCCTTTTTGTCTGAGATTACGGGGAAGGGTGGTTGGCGTTTGGAAGTGGTTGTGGTGGTGATGTCGAAGCCGAGGAGGTCAGAGAAAGGGTCTAGCTCGGACCACAGCTGCTCCGCGGCGACTTTACGGTCACGCTTGACACCAATGAAGTCGGAAATAATTGCACCTCCACACATCTTCTTCTTCTTCTTCGGAGAATAACAACTACTGGCACTGTGAGTCTCGTGACGAACATCAAATGAGCAAGTGAGAGAGGAGAAGACGATGGATGTGTGAATTTATATAGAGAGCTTGGGTTGAGTTGATTCTGGCGTGTCCTGTGGGTCCCACTTGAGACCTGAATCATAGAATGGTGTGTGGTGATCAGACGGTGGAGACTGAGGGGTGGTGACGTGGCGGAAATTGGTTGGTTTGGATGGAGACGGTGCTGCGCCTTGTTTGTTTTGGCAGAGACGTATTTAACGCTCGTCGCCATGATTTAACGGCAGAGATAGATGAAACGGGCTTTTGGTGGGACCAGTGCGTTTTGGAGTTACGTTGGTTTCATGTGTCACCCTCGAAGTGAGCAATAATAACGCTTGAAGCCATTGATGCAACGTTACTGCTATCAACCAATCACTTACCAACCACTGTGAATTTTTTTTTTCTCGGTTAAAAGTGCTTTTAACTTTCACTGCTCCCTTCATCCTAGGGATAACTTGAAAGGGAAATCACTGCACGTGAAAGTAGATCAGAACAAAAATAATAAAAATAATAATAAATGCAAATATAAATGTATAAGAATAAAGTTTAAAACTGGTGGGATTAAACTTGAAGAATATATATATCTGAGATAACTAAGAGTATTTGATTTTAGTATTATACACGAATAGTAAACTAAACTAAATATAAAATTTAATTTAAAAGTAATATAAGATTTCTAAAATATATTTTAAAATAAATAGTATCATTATAATATGATGATATTCCAGATTTATTATCTGCAATATAAGCTCTTCTTCTTTTCTAGTTTTCATTCAAAGAGTAATAAATCATGATAATTCAAAATATAGAGCATTTTCATTCATTTCCTTTTCTTGAGTTTTTCTTGTATCTTTTCCATATGCATATAAAAAAGAAAGGTAATATCAGTTGAAGACAAATCCATGCAATGGGAATATTTAATGGCAAGAAAACGAAAGTAGAGTGCAGTAAGAGTAGGAACACGTATAAGAAAGGTATGTATACGTAAAAATGTACGTATATAACGTACAGTACGTGCACGAACATCCCAAACATGAAAAATAACGTAAGCATAGAGATAATACAGGTTGTAAAATTGTATTAAAAAGAAGATAAAAAAAAGAAAAATTGCAGAAGAAAACAAACGAGTTGCAGAGTCCTTGACATGGCATGCATACACGCAAACAAAGCGAAGGACTTTGAGATGAGACTTATCAAACTGCATGCATCAAACGCTGTCCTAACCGATTTATATGAACACCTTAAGATAATTATGTGAAGAACAGATAAATAAATAAATTAACGAAAATGCTTCAGAAAATGAAAAAGAAACATATATATTTTCAACCGCCATGCCCTTCTGCAAAGAAAATATATGAGGTCCCCTCTTAGCTTGATAAGATTACATTGAGTTGATTTTTAGTATATCATAATCATATACTACTATTTATTTTATAATGAGCTTCTCATTTCGAAGGTTTGTGTTTTTTTTTTTTTTTTTTGTTTCTTGTTTGCAAGTTGTTAAAGTTGAAGATATTTATTTCTCAGCCGTAATTATAAATGGGGCATGATCACCTTTTTCTTATTAAGGTTGGAAAATGAAAATGAAATAATGAAAATCAAAATGAAAATCAAAATGAAAATGAAAAAGTGGTCCTGCTTAGGATCTCAGTGGAGTGCGACAATTTTGGGATTGTATATATCATGTCGTCATTCCAACCTCACTCATTATTCACAACCAAAAACCATCATATAATTTTTTTAATATTTAAATATAACGATTAATTTGTAGTAAAGTATGAGAAATGAAATTAGTCTCTATAAGTTATGTGTAAACTGAAAATAAATTGAATTTAGAATATATAAGTGAGTGTAAATTTTGTTTTGTATGTTAAATTGATAAAGTTGAATTGGGATTAAAATCTCTTTTTTAAAATGATATTAGAATTATTATTAGAGATTATTTTAATAAAATTTGTTGTTTTATATCTACTAAAAATAAAGTAAAATTTTTAGAATATATAAATAAATATAAATTTCATTTTATAAATTAATTTCATAAGGTTAAGATACACTTAAAATTTACTTTTTAATATTTTTATCAATAAAATATATATTAAAAATCTTTAAATAGTTCAATTATGCTTTAGAAACTAAAATTGTGAGAAATCTAGTTACAAACTTATTTTTCGTAAAAGTAACCTTGGCAGCAGGTATTTAGAAATTAAGTCTAAAACAATTAAAAATAATGCATATATGAAATTTGAATCATTTAGTTTTTTACTGTATTTGTATTTGACTTTATGTGGATTCGATTTTGTTGATTGGTATTGTCTGCAGCGATCAGAATGATTGAAAATGGTGGACCCCATGCAGAAGTAGGGTGGGCCCAAGTAGTCAAAACTGCTTACAGAAATCTTTGAGTTCAGCTGGTTTTCTCACAAATAAAACAAACACATTGTATGATTTAAATTTGAATTTAAATTAATTTTTATGCTATGTAAAATATATCAAATTTTAGTTTTTATGAAAACATTTGTTTGCTTTTTGAATTTTAAAATGTTAAAAGTTTCGTTTCTTATACTGTTGTTATACCCGTTAAATGCACGCATTTAGTAAAAAGTTTAGTGATGATTTTCAATAAAGTTAAATAACTCATTGTTATTTCTAATTTTTTTAATAATTTTTATATGCACTGTGTAAATTTTTATGATAAAATTATCAATGTTCGTAATACGCTTTCGACAATGTTACGTGTTGTACGTATAAAATTGATTATATATTTATCATGTATGACATATGAGACTTGTAGGAGCAACAAGGACATCCATGATTTCCAATATAAAAAGATTTAGAAAAAAAAAACAAAAACACATAACAGGAAAAAAAAATTATAATTGATTATTGAGTGTTCTTGTCTAGAAGAAAAAACGAAATCTCTAACTTAAATAAGGTTTCCACAACAACTAGAGAGAAAAAAAAGGAGAAAAATAAAAATTTATCTGATTATTACTTCTAAATGATAACTTATAATATATTTAATAATCTAAAACGATAGAACTTGGTGAAGATGTTCGTCAATGTTTCATTCAAGCGAATGGAAGAAAATGTTTGAATTTTCTCGCATACAATGTGATAGTTCAGGTCAATGTGTTTTGTTCACTCATGGAAACTTTAATTGTGAAGAAGACTTTAATTTCTTTTTGTATAATTTATGCCATTCGTATTCTGTCCTGACTTGAAAATAAAACTGAGGTTCACTACTAGTGGATATGACTAAGGGGTACCTCAAGTGTTTTTCAAATAAAACGTTATAAGATAGAACATTAGAAATATGATGTGGAGTTTCAAAACTATTTTTTGTACATAAATTTTTTGATGATGATCGGTTAATCTAATGTATGTAGTCATTAAATTATCCGAGATTACTTCTAACTTTGGTTGACCTTTTGTAGTTGTGATTTTTTTCACTCTCAATAGGATTTGTTATGTTGTTGTTGAGATGGTCTGCATTTTCACTTTAACTCAGTTGTACATTTTGGCCATTATTGTCATTCTGGCTTTTTGCTTCAACAAGATTCTAATGACATATATTATCATTAAGTAAAACATTTTCATTTTCTCTAATATAGTGTATCTCAATAATATTTTGATAAAATATAACATTACTACTTATAAAAATCTACTTAGTAATTTTGTCAAGCATAATGTAACTTTTCATATCATTCTTATAATCAAGAAAAATACTATTTTTTTAAAGCAAATTTGTTTTGGTTATTTTAAAAAGTGGAAGAAAAACACAAGTAATAAAATATTTTTAAGTCTAGATAAGCAGGAGAAACATCATACATTAAGTCGTATGAGATCTTACCTTTAAGAAAAAAAAAAGACAATCTATTTATCAAATAAATTGCATAAAATATAACATAAGACCAATATGCCTTATGAACATTAGACTTAAAAAAGTGAAGTAAGAATTTTATTCATTAATGTTTGTGTTCCATAGTTTTATTGAAAAAATTCAACACAACTCTTTTTTTTATTAATAGAGTTAAATATAAAACTATTTTATTAATCTATATATACTCAACAATCTATTTAATTGAAAAATATTGACCTTACTTTTGAAACTAAATTTACGTAATATTTATTAATGTTTCGAATCAATAATTATATTTTTAGAGATTCTAAATTCCTTATCAGCTAATTATGAAAATACAAAATTATTTATCCTGTTAAATAGTATCTGAGAAACTACATTGTATAATATCAATATAGAATACGTTAAAAAAAATCTTAAATAAATATTATACATATTTTAAGTTAAACAGGCTTAATTTCTTATTTTGAATTTATATGTTATTAAAACCGTAAAAAAGGAGAGGAACTTAATCAAAATCGGAAATTTTTATAATAATAAAAAATAATTTTAAATTATAAATTTTAAAATGGTTAAAAAAATGTATAAAATGAAAATCAAGTCACTTTTATTTAAAAACATATTACGTCTAGAATAATTTTTAAAATTGGTATATATAATTTTTTTAAAAGTTATTTATGTTCTCGAAATTGTATTTTTCTTCTTAGTATTATTATGAAAAAAATACACTTTTAGTTTCGATTAATAATTAACTTTAACAGGCAAAAACATAATGTCGAATTTGCATCACACATGGTCGAACTCTAAAGCCAGTAACGGTAAATCATTAATATTTTTGAAGACCGATTATAAGTAATGTTGACTACGTCAATGTTACTTTATCACTAACTTTTAAATTAATTTTTAATTAAAACAATTTAATGTTAACTAAATGGATGACAATGTATTTTTCATTTTAAAATTTATTTAATTTAACTTTGGTTAAGCTGATGTTAAATTAAATTAAATTTTAATATTAATTTAATTTACTCTAGTTGAAATATTTAAAAAGATTGTCATGCAACATTTTCCTTCCCAACAAAAATAAACTAAAATTTATTGCAATGGATGAAAGTGATGAAAGTTGATGACAAAAAAAAAAGAATATGATGAAGGAGATAAATATAGAGTGATTTACATTAAAAAAAATGTGAGAAATGAAAATTGTAAAAAAAGATATTTTTCATCTTTAAAATTGAGTTTTTAAATTAAAAATAATTTATAATTTCTATTCGGTTTCATGACAATACACAAATTTATAATAATAAAATTTATACTAACTTAAGTAAACATCAAAGATATGTGTTATTATATTATATTATTATCAGTTTATTTGATGATAACTTAAATAAATAATAAATTAAAATAAAATCAGTATTGATCATATTAGTTTAAATAATTATAAATATCAAAAATAGAAAATATCAATGTTAATTAGATTAAATTTTAATATCAATGTTAATTAGATCAAATAATTTTATATTATATTTTTTAAGTAATCTTTGTTTTGAAAACTGAAATTTCATTATAATTTTATTTTTAAAAGACGTTTCAAAAAATAAGAAGAAAAAAATATTTAAATTCTTTTAAACATTAACTTTTAAAAATTATGAAACTATTATATATAATAAAAACACAAACTTTCAATGGAGATTAATAAACCAATTGGTAGATGCTAAAACAAATACTTTTATTTTTAATAAAAGTAACATTAATTTAAAGTTGCTTAAGATAAATTTATTCTTCAAGCTAAGCAACACGCACATTTTATATTATACAAAGTTTAAATTAAAGAACAATTCTACGCATTTTAATTTTTTTTTAAAAAATAATCTTTTAAGTTATTTTAAAATCAATTGAATCAACTTTAATAATATTATATTTTAACTAACACTTTTATTTAAAAATTGTTTTTAATATATTTAGGTGTTATGATTTTTTATTTTTAAAGTATGTATTTTATTCAAATTAAGTTTCCACACTAATAACATATTTTTGTTATCGTAAACGTGTATCATGCGAATTACTCGGATGAAATTCTAATGGAACATTGAATAATAGTAATTCTATCGGTGTTTGTGCCAGTCTCATCAAGTGCATGAATACCATGAAATCAAACGTTCTACTTGTGGATGACGACAAATATATAAAAACGGTGTAATTCTATTTAAAATTTATGAAAATGGACAAATATTTAAAGAAAAATAACGAGTATAAATAAGTTCTATTTATATACATAACTTTAGAATGAAGAATTAAAGTTTAATTTTGGCTTTAAATTTATTTTTGTCGCACTTAAAATTGTGTTTTATAGAACGACTTCATCACATTTTTTTAAGTTATGTTGGTAAAGATCTTTTCATAGTTTTTTTTTTTAAAATTGTGTTTAATAGCATGCTTTATGTTTAGTAGTATTTTTTTTGTAGTTAGATGTAATTTTCTGAATTTTATTTATTTGAATGTTTTAAAAAAAATAATTGACTATGATGTTGTAATTGATTTTATAATTTTAGTTAATTTAATTAATTAATCAAATTATTTATGTAAACTGAATGTAATTTGAGAAAATTTAAAACACTAATGCAAAATATATTTTTCATTGCAATAAAATATAAATTGAAATGAAAATAAATTTTGAATCATGACAACAATATGCGATGTTCAGAATAATAGTATAAAAACGGCTTATAACGTCTTAAGATGATATTATAGTATTTTGAAATTTGAAATTTGTTTTTTTTAGATTTATTGTATCTATTCGATTGATTTTTTATTAAATTTATTGTGCTAGAGTGAATCAGACTATCGGATTATTCTTATTTTAAAAGATTGTATGTCAATTAAAAATAAAATAAATTTATAAGTAAATGTAGAGGTGGACTAAATTTAAAATTCACCTTTTAAAAAATAATCATAAAATTGCACAAACACAAATTCTTCAAAATACATTTTTTAATCGACTCAATCAACCTTAATTTTTATTTGAGTAATTGAGCAATTTGAATTTTAAGACGTACATGTCAGAAATGGTTGCATTTCATGACCAATTGGACCCTTTAAGGTTCCTATTATTCTCTTTTTTGGAAACCCATTATCGTTGCAGTGCTAGAAAATGTGAAATATAGCTCAATGATGGATTAGCTGAACAGAGAAGGCTTATTATCTTATGTTAACTCAACTGAATAAAAATCTAAATAATTTAAAAAAAATGTTTTAATCGATTTTAGTTGTTTTTCTTCTGTTTTGAGTGTATGGTCAGGAGTATCTATATATACAATATATCATTGGTTGTATATGAATAAAACAATAACATAAACAATGAACGGTGGAGACCGAAGGAACGCGAGCAACCCGACGAGCGTGCGATCTATATTATAGGGGAGCGAGCGATAAAATCATCCAAAAATGACAAAATCACATAAAGATTCGTGTCTCGGTCCCATAAAATATCTACTGAAAGATATGTTGAAACATATGTGAATAAAACAATAAGTCTGTTGTCTACAGAGACATTCTTTTTACAGTTAAGAAAGTTCTAAGTAGTTAATTGTCGTACTTTATATACAATTTGTGATTTTCTCTGTACAGAGAAAACTTAACTGGGATTCAAAACCATCCTTAAAAACCTTTTACATGTGCCGCATGTTCTCCAATTTGGTCTAATAACTGTCAAAAACATTACTTTTCCTTCCCTCTTTACTGTCAGAGCTGCAGAATGCATGCAGTTTAAAGTGAGGCAATTATAGACAACCTGGTGGATTTTGCAAGCCCTCGTAAATTGGTTTAATGTTGGCACATCTAGATCCGGTAGGCTTGGATTTAAGCGACAGGCCTATGTTCTCAAGTTTAATACTTTCACAAGGGAACTTGTCGCTACACCTTAAATCCACTGCAATTGGCGAAGTAGTGGTTCCCTTTATATTAGAAAAAACAACATCTTGTAACTTTACAAGTGAACCCTGCATGGAAATAAATGAATGTTCATATACATAACATGTTCCAAATGGGAAGGCTTGTAATAACACAGAGAATGACATAAACAAATAAATCAACCTTGCATTTTGAAGAGCATTGATATTCTTGGTCAATGACGATAGGGTTTTTAACATTTTGCATGGTGATGTCACTGAAAGTGATGTTTGATGCATTGCCAGCATACCGATCTGGCCATGTCTTGATTCTCACGCCATTTTCTGTACCAACCATCGACACGTTGTTCACACGAATGTCTTTCACTTCTAGCTCTTCCTCGTACTTTCCAAGACTACCAATACTGCCATGCACATTCAAGACCAAGAAATTAACAGAAAGAAAAGTTAAACAGCAAATTTAAATCTTATCTGCATGATATACACACACCCTTATTACAAATCTAGCAAAATGTTACTGTTTTACTTATGCTCGACGAATTAAGAAAATGTTTTTTTGACATTACTTACATCAGTGGTGAATTGATTTTTACCTTATACCATGTCCAGGACCACAATTGACATTGTTGATGGAAACTTGGTGGGATCCGTGTAACATGGCAATGCAATCATCTCCAGTTTCAATGGTATTTTTGGCTACTTCAACATCGATTGATTGGCTAATATGAATTCCATCGGTGTTAGGGCTTTCTTCTGGTGCAGTGAGGTTAAGTCGTCGGAGTCTGATGTTAGCACAATTAGTCACAAATATGTGAAAGCCTTTGGGGTTTGTGGATTTAACGTTCTGTATAATTCCATTCTTAATTCTGTGGAAATATATACTCTGCATTTCGAAATATACAAAGTTCACTTAGTGCTAAACTCTAAGGATCTGTAGAGATTAAAACCAACATATCTTGGAAGAAAAAAAAGGCTAATTACATCTGACTCCAATGAGACTAAAATCACGTTTAGATGATAGAAAACAGGTAAATTTCATTAGTTAGTCGACGTGGAACTTTCAATACACCTCAATAAACAACAAATATAACTTGGATAGACTCTAATCATATCTCTTATACAATGTTAAGTATCTTTTATACAATGTTAAGAAGTGAACTTTAAACCTAATTCAACTTATAAAATCGATTTGTAAGGTGAGTTTATGTCCAGTTATATATTATAAATTTGCTAATAAATTTGCTTTATATCTAGTCGAATGTGAGTTGGTTTAGGGTTTATAAGATATTGACTTACAGAAGGGTTTCTGACGCAGGTTGAGTCGGGGTCTTCTTTACAGTTGGTAGCGGTTTTCCATGAATTCTTACCGACACCATCAAAAGTACCACCACCGATGATTTTTATACCATCCACGTCCTCAAACAGAAGCCATTCGTTATTCTCATATTCACTGAGATCTGTTGTAGCAGCAATGGTGCCTACAACTTGGATCGTTACGGGCTCTGGAGTAGAACATGGACCTGCGAAAAACATGGAAGAAAGCACAAATGTTCCCACTGGAACCAGAAGCCTGGCTTGCACTTTGGAGTGGCAAGTTGCTCGCCATGCATCCATGAAAGCCTGAACTTGTAATCAACATCAACAAGGAATTTTGTGTTGCAGTAATAATCATGATTGAAAGAAAGATATATATATATATATATATATATATATATATATATATACCTGAGTGCAGTCAAACTTGCCATTAGCTTTGGCTCCAAAGCTTATGACATTGTTTATCTTTTCCCCAGGAACAAGTTTATCCTGATCTAAGTTTTTATTCTTGTAGATATCAGGACCTGCAACTGGCATTACTTTCTTTGCAGCACCCACATGATAAACCAGTGCAACGTACAGAATAAGAACACTTACTCTCTCTGTCATGTCCATTATTGTACCTAATTAAGTTCTCTCTACATATAATTCTAAGTTTTTCAATTTTCTTTTTTTTTTTTCAATTTTTTTGATAAAGCCTCCGGGGAGGCTAGATAGGAGAAAAATGATGCGAACAAAATGATGAAAATGATCCCTTTTTATTTAGCTGAGTTTCTTCAATTTTGGTTGAAACAATGGTTATTACTGGTTTGTAATTTTTAGCATCTATACGAGCGGAGAATGTTAGCTTTTGTGGTTAAGTTTGGTTAAGATAAAATTCGTGATTCTTTTACCTCCTAAATTCTAGCTCTGATTATTACCCTTCTAAAGCAGCCTATATTTTCTCTGGCAATCACTTTCCAATACTCAGAAAAAATAAGAATGAAAACAAGAGAAGAAAATAGATTTTTGTTCATTTGGGAGGAAAATTATGCGATGTCCCACAAATTTGCTTTTAGTATCTCAAACCAACAGAATATTTACTTAATCTACTATTATTATTGTCACCAATTTGCAAAATTCAAGAGCCTGGTAACTTAATCCGTGTAAAATCATACTATCATCCTTCTTGACTTTCAAAATCTCATTTTCTTTCCAAGAAATTTTCCTCTTGCTCAACGAGCTCACAAGCTTATTCAAAGAGATCAATTAGGAGTTTTCCAACCTATCACACTTGCTAGATAACAACTCTCACTCGTTTAGTGATTACTCCTAAAGGTACACTTGTTTAATGAGTCTCTAGGGCGCTCAATGGCCAGTTTTCTGTATATTATTTTTTAAAATTATTGTTTGCTCAGTGAAAGAACTGATTCACCCAATGACCATTCACTCGAGTCAAAAATGTTGAAAGTTCCACATCAACTAAAGATAAGGTCAATTCATAGTTTATAAATGAGTGCAAACTTTATCTTACAAGTCGGTTTTGTAGGGTTAAGTTAGGCTTAAAACCCATTTACTAACATGATATCAAAGCCATAGTGCGAGTCTATCCTAGTGAGTTCTAAGTGGGCATTCTGTGTTGGAAGTCCCACATCTACTAGAGAGGCCAATTCATAGTTTAAGTCGGTTTTGTGGGGTTACTTACTAACAAAAAAATCCCAAATTTTTACACATTTTCACTTAAGCAAGTGAAATTTCACTCAAGCTAATGCCGTTATCGGACCATCGTATTTCTACTATGACGCACGAGATGTTTATACCTCGACGTGAAGGGGGTGTGTTGGAAGTCCCACATCTACTAGCCTGTGTTCGCATGCGTGGATACAACTATTCACGCTGAATTGCGAGGACTGATTTCTGAAGTCAGTGCTGTTCGGTTGGGATGGTTTGCGCGGAGGGAAAAGTGAGGATTTGCGAGATTATCACGTTATCACCATCCCGGTAATTTGCGAAGATTTGCAATGATTTGTTAGACAAAGACCGGTTTGCCCTGAAGGAATTGGCAATTTCCAAACACGTATTCAGCAGGGTTAATAAAAAATGCATATCATGAAAACGTTTTTCCCATGCATAGTAAAGATAATCTAAAAAATTAACTCTGCTTTCACGAGTAGCGAAGACTGTTCTTGGCCATGTGATATAGCACTTTCTAGTGTCCTCGGCAATGCATTTCTAGCAAGCTGCAGCGTTCTTTTGCAGGCATAGCAGTGTGGGGAGATTCTCTGTTTGACTAAACAATGCTTACAGAGGAGTTTGAATGTGAAAACAAAGGTCTGACCACACACACAAGACTGGATTAATAAGTAGTTGCTTGATAGATGTCTTTGGTGTGTGTTGAAGCGTGTTTGGACGTACAGAGCTAAGGGTGAAGAGGTTTCCTTCCAACAGCTGAGGGCGACTGAGAAGTGTGTGTGTGCTGGAGTTGTGTGTCGGCAGTGAGGACGGAGTAGAGGTAATAATATATTTTTGAATTTTGGTGTGGTTGTTTCAGGTTGAAGTTCGTCATGGTGATGAAGAAGAAGGCAGTGGTTAATCGCCGACGAAGGACGTGGTTGACGATGAAGAAGGAGTCCGAAATCGGATCTGTATTCGGTTACAATGATCGTAACAAGTTACAGGTTTTGGAAGATTTGCACGCCCTGGTGTAATCGGTTACATGTGAACGTAACCGGTTACAGCTTGCTGTTATGGTTGACGAAATCATGCACAATCCACTCCCAATGGTGCATTCGCGTCGTCATTACTGAGGCTATGGATGGGTCCAGCGTGAAAGGGAGGATAGAGAAGAGGGAGATGAGGGAGATTTTAAAATGGATGAAGGTTTGTTTGTTGGAGGACATGTGGTTGTGGTGGCCATGGAGGACTGGAAATCTAAGTAGAGGTTCATGGAGATGGAGACGGAGGTGGAGAGGAGGAGGAAGACGTTTCTGTGTACGGTAAAGGAAAACTCTGTCCATCATCATGAACCCTGTGCCTCGCCAGAAAAGGAATCCATGAAGCCCTACATGAAGCAGCAGCCCCACGACGTCGTCGGCGTCGGCGAAATTGGGTTCCCTGAAGCTGTACATGTTCAAGAATTTGTTTTTTAATTGGACGAGGCTAACCCTTTGTATGTGTTGCAGGTTTTTGGAAAGATTAACGTGGAGTTGGCAAGCTAATAACTTCATCTGAGGGATAACTACTCTGACCACGTTAGACACATGTGTTGTGTCCATTTTGTTTATGAAAAATATTGTTAAAGACAACGTTGTGCTTGGAATTTGGAATTTGATTTGTTGGTTACACTGAACTTTGTCTTATACCATGAGTAGAGCATGTTTTGAGGTTCGAAAAAGGTTGGTGGCTGTATGCGAGCAACGGTGTTGCATTACCTTGTGTTCACCTTCATAAATGGTTGTGGTGAGGCATTATTTGATGGTCATTGAAGACGCATGCTGAGAAAAGGTACATATTTAACCAAGTTATATTTTTTTTATTTGCTTAAAGCAGTATATAATATAACCATATTCATGTATTTTCTGAACAGGTTTCGTGTGGAATTGCTAATGTTATATTTGAATCTCTAGAAAAAAAATATCCATCTTATATCTTACTTGGTGGTAGCATTCATTCTATCTTCGTTGAAATCTGCTGAAGAAATCTTGATAAGTTTGACACTGAAATAGGTATGTTCAATATTATTGTATTAAATTAATGTGCATGAGCATTGATAATACTTTACTCAGTATATATAATTATATATAAATATATATATATATATATATATATAATTATATATAAATATATATATACATATATATATATATATATGAATGTAATTTTTTTTATTGCTCGTATGAATGTTTGATTTTGTTAATATCCCACAGAAAAATATGAATATATGAAATGAATTTGATTGTTAATTTTAGTTGTCTTTATATGGTTGTTTAATGTTATATTTTTGGTTAAGTAAATAGAGATGGAAGGAGAATTAGATTTATCATATTTGGACGGTGAAGATATTGATGATGATGTTGTTGGTGTAAACTTCAATATTATCGCAATGATACGTCAACAATTACAAATAACCACTTCCTTGGCTGCACTGACAATGTTATGCATTGTTGCACACGCCTTGAGTATCTTGCGTATGTACTCGACTGATTCGAGTAGTGTAAGCAATTACCTACCGGACAGAGACCGTCGCAGGGAGCAATTAATGTCATATCTTGTGCATACTAATCGGTGTCGCGACATTATTAGAATGGGTCCAGAGGCATTTCTTACACTTTGTGAGAAACTAAGATCAACTGGGTTAGTTAAGGATGCGATTCGGTCTACTGTGGAGCAACAAGTAGCTCAATTTCTTCATATAATTGGCCATAATGTTAAGAATCGCAGTGTCGCATTTTTCTTTCATCGATCCGGTTCCACGGTTAGCAAACACTTTCACAATGTGTTGGATGCTATCTTAACTTTGGAATCTGAATTTCTAATTCAACCTTCAGGAAATGAGGTTCATCCATATGTGTTGAACAATAATCGCTTATACCCGTACTTTAAGGTACTTACTTCATCATATGTGTAGATGTTTTGTGATCAAAGGATGCTAACAATTATTCAGTTTTATGATGATTAGTTATTTGTATGTTTAGGATTGTTTAGGGGCCATAGATGGAACTCATGTTCGTGTCAAGGTCCCAAGAAGTAATGCTCAAAGATTTCGAGGAAGAAAAGACTGGCCAACAAAAAATGTGTTTGCGACGTGTGATTTTGACATGAAATTCACTTACGTTCTTGCTGGGTGGGAAGGAACTGCATCTGATTCTAGAATTTTAAAAAATGCTCTTGATCGAGATGATCCGTTGGTTATCCCCCAAGGTTAGTGTCTACATTGAGATGTTGAAGATTAAATTGTGTATTGACTAATTACATTTATATGCGCAAATTTGTAGGAAAATACTACCTTGGTGATGCAGGATTCATGTTGAAAAGCACAGTTTTGACTCCATATAGAGGCGTCAGATATCACCTTAAAGAATATACACACAGAGGACCACAAAATGCACGTGAGCTGTTTAATCATCGTCATTCGTCGTTGAGAAATGTTATTGAAAGAACCTTTGGTGTGTTGAAAAAACGATTCCCTATCATTGCAAGTGGCACTGAACCACACTATGGATTGGATACAATGACAAACATCATACTAGCATGTTGTATCTTACACAACTTCCTTCGTGGCGTGGATAACGATGACTCATTACTTGAAGAAGTTGATAACGACTTGAATGATAGGGAAGACCATAATGTTTCATCATCTCAAGTCATAGAAGAGGACCATAGGATTGGTAGTAGTATTAGGGATTCTATAGCCGATCATATGTGGCGAGATTATGAAAACTCTTAGTTATTATATTTTGTTGTATTGTATGACTATTTGATATTTTGTGTTTGAGTTGAACATTATATTAAGGATGTTTAATGTTAACTTCTTACAATTTTGTTGATGAAATAGGTATAAAATGAATAGAGGTAAGGCAACATACATTCAGTCCTCTGCTCCTACTAGAGAGTTTATTAAGTGGACAGAGGACATGGATGCACGTCTTCTGCACTCTATGATTGAGGAATCACGAATCGGTAATAGGGTTGACGGAAGCTGGACATCCCAAGCATATAGTAACATGGTTGATCATCTTCATAGCTCTGGGTATGTCGCAATAACAAAAAATAATGTGAAAAATCGTCAGAAAGTCTTGAAAGAAAAATGGCAGGAGGTACATGACTTGTTTTCTGGATTGAGTGGATTTGCGTGGAACCCGGTTAGTATGACATTCCACGCTGAGGACGAAGTTTGGATGGACCTCAGTCAGGTATTTATAAAAATGCAAACATTTTATGGATCCTTATAACACATAATATGATGAAATGTTGATTGTTCTATTTGTTCTTTCAGTCCAGGCCAACTGCGGCAAAGTGGAGAGTTAATAGTATAAGACATTATGATTTAATGGTCGAGTTATGGGCAGCTGATCGAGCCACTGGGAGTGGTGTTCGGACTGCTCGTGAAGCTCGTCGACAGCAGGTTGCTCCTCGTGTCAGTGTTGATTTGAATCAAAATATTGAGTACATTCTTAAACAGCCTGAGTGGACGGGGTATAGAGACCCAACTCCACCATCACCTCCTCCATTTGTGGATGAATATAGTCCAGGACAGACTCAATCTGTGCCTTCCGTCCCATCCGGTGGAACTTCATCTTCACGGGGCTCGAAAAGGAAGACACCTATGGTCGATGTTATTGATTGTCAGTTTGATAAGTTGACCACCAGCCTGGATGGTTTCGCAAATGTCCTTAGCTCATCAAATGTTCATTTTGGTGTGATCTCTGATGCAGCCGTGCGTCAAGTGTCAGTAATGGAGGATAGAAATAAAATACTCCGTCGCAACCCGAATTACATATATACAGAGGCGGACATTTATGAAATGTTGACTTCTATGAACATTGCTGACGAGAATTTGCTGGACCAATGTTATGATTTCTTATGTGGAAACCCCACATGTACAAAGAGGTTGATGGGACTGCCACCACATAAACGGTGGAATAAATTATGTAAAATGATATCGGGCGGTGACTGTTAGGAATCTTCATATCAGACTTATTTCTATTAGTATTAAATGAAATTCTGTATCAGTAATTTAGTTATGAATTATTATATTTGTATGGTCGATGTCATTTTGTAGTTATATTAATGGTTACGATGTATGACATTTGTTCTTATGTGTTGTTATGCATTGTTATTATGAAATATAAGTAATATCTTATGATGAACTTTCTTCTTATTTTAATGAAATGATTTGTTGAAGAAATTATCAGATGGCCTCATCATCAACAAAAAGGCCAAGAAAAAGCCGTAAGGGAAAAGAAACTCTCACTGAGGCAGAAGATGCACCCCTTGTAAGACCATCTGTAGAGGAGCAATTAGATCAGCGTCGTTTTTTCACACACAGTCATCAAATGGAAAACTATGCAGCTGATTTCTGTACAAGGACTATAGTTCCTCCCAAGATAATGAATTTTGATTCATTTACCGGTTCAGGGTTATTTTTCCAGCAGCATCTTCTATTTCAAGGGTTGAGCCAATTTCTTACATTACAGGGACCCTACTATCCGGATTTAATCAAGGTATTTTATTCAAATCTGAAGATATCATCAAATGGATATATGCTCAGTGAGGTAAACAAGAGAAAAATTAGATTCAAACCTGCTGATTGGTTGAATGTAGCCAACTTGAAGTACGACGGTCAGAAATTATGTTATTCAAATATTCCACAGGACTTTCCATATGACCACGACATGGCATTAGCTACTATGATCATACCAGATTTGCAGGGTGGTCAAGGTGTTTTAACGGTTGGTTGTTTGAATATCAATAATAGGCTTCTGCATTATATTATTGTGCATATGTTGACTCCACGACCAGGGAATTTTGCTAGGTTATTGCATGAAGATATTTTTATGATATGGGTGCTTAAAAATAATATAGCAATCAATTGGCCTCATCACATCATGCAGCATATGCTTAAATGCAAGGCCAGTGACACACCCCTCCCATACGGTGTCCTTATCACACAGATCATGCAATATTGTGGAGTTCACGTCGATGCCGATGCCAGCACTCATATAGGGTCCCGACATCACTTTTCTATCAATTCTTTGAAGAGGATGAAAATTATTAATGTCAACGGTGTTTGGCAACACGATCAGGATGATGATGAAGAAGAAGACTAAGCAGACCCTCATCACCACACTGTGCAGCCTCATCCACCTCTATCTAATGCTAACATGATCACTCAAATGTGGGAAGGAGTACAAGACTTGAGACACAGAATGCAGGGTATGAAACAAATGCAGGTGCGGGTTCAACGTATTGAAGATAACTTGGCAAACCTTTCCTTAGACATGAACCGCCAATTTGCTCACCTCAATCAAAATGTGAACTCGATTCTTCACCATTTAGATGATTAAGTTCATTATATTTCCGATAATGTATTACATGACTTTAATATATATAAGTTTCTTTGTATGTGACTTATATTTCTATGACGGATTTATAAATATTTTTTTTAGGTCATGTAATATTATAATTTGCTACTTAATTGTGGTTGTTTGATTAATATTAATCATTCTCATTTCAATGACGTATAAATTCACATCACTTCGTACTAAATTATATTACAATTTAAATTTACATTTTAAAATACATTCATTTTACTACATTATAACTTTTATAATTTTTAAGCATTAATTTTAACAATTATTTGTAATTTTTTCCTATTCAAAAACATTTTTACAATTAAATATAACATTACAAAATTACATTTTATAATACTTTTATAACTAGGGGCAATTTGATCATCTTCATTTTCTACCAATTAAACTAATTTTTAAAATCTATCACATCAATCAAATCCTACACTAATTATCATAAACTTTACTTCCAAATCCACTCTCAATTACCCACAAATCCACTCAAAAAAACAACTAAAAAATTACTCTCAAATCCATTCAAATCATATCCCCCAAATCATCTCCCACAAATCACCCCAAAAGAACACACCCCTAGAGATAAGGCCAATTCATAGTTTAAGCCGGTTTTATGGAGTTGAGTTAGGCTTAAAACCTACTAACTAACAAAAAAAATCCCAATTTTTTACTCATTTTCACTTAAGCAAGTGAAATTTCACTCAAGCTAATGCTATGCTTCAAGCCGCGAAAAATTTCATGCTAAAATACCTTCGCTTGAGCGTAACTGAGCTCGAGAGTCCCCCTTGTTTCTTGCTAGTATGTGTCTCCTTGAGCGAATTCTCTCATGCACAATTGGTTTGATCTAAATGGAAATTTCTTTTGTTTCTCATTCTTTTCCAACGTTCTTGTTCCTCTTTTATGTTGATTTATATTAATTCTTGACTGTGAATACTTAAAAAAGAAAAAAAAATATCAAATTTACCCACTGATAAAATATGTGGATAAGTAACTAGTCAAAAGAATCATCAAAAGAAACTAGTCATTAACTTATTTTATAAGAAACTAGTCATTAACTTAGACAATTACTATCCCTCCTAAAGAAAAACAGCTGGTCCAAATCTGAAAAGAAAAGCAGTCCAAAAGCTCCCTGGCCCACATGCGCCTGAGACAAAAGTCTCGAAAGAAGCTTCTGGTTTTCAGAAGCTTGTTGAGTACGTTCAGCTGCAAGGGCGAGAGGGAGAGCGATCTTCAACCAGCTCCGGCAAGGCCACCAGCGGCGATGATGATGGATCGAAAAGAGGAGATCGGAATGGGTCACGCGTGACAAAGGTAAGTACTTCTTTCTTGATCAATGTTTACAGAGAAGAGAAAATGAAATTGTATAATATTCTTTTTGAATGGATATCAGATCTTAATACAGAAGCTGGAATCCCTTATATAGGGTTCCGGTAAGCCCAGAGAGGCTCCTTTCCTAACAAACTACCAGAAATAAAACAGAAACATTAAAACATTTAATACCTCCAACATATAGTATGTGATTTCATGTCTCTAGGATTCATGATGATAATAAGATTTTGCAAAATCTATTTGCTCCACCAAGAACGTGTGCCATAGTGAAATTTAAATTACCTGCTTCATCTCTAAATTTATATTATCATTCTCAATAGAGAAAAAAATTATAATATTTTCTGCTAAGGATTTTACAGAAGTTACTGTGTGTTAATATTTAAGTCATTTTCTGTTTTTTTTTTCTATTATAAAGAAGAACATGAATAGATGATAACGATAGTAGAATATAAGATTCAGTTTACTTTTCATTGTGGAATCTCTCCTTTATTTAAGTGCTTCCTTTTTCTTTCCAGCTATACATATTCCTCATCAATATGGTGTAGTGATATGATATGTGATTCCAATCCTAATCCAATTTCAATTCCAAACGTTAAGGCTTTTAATAATTTTTCCTTCCAATTTCACTTGATTGTAAGAATTTAAAATAAATAAATAAGCACTTTTTTTTCTCTAGAACTATAAATGAATATTTTGTTTTTCAATATTTTTTATTATAATTTTTCTAAATTATAAATAATTATTTTTTATTTTCAATATCGCAAAGTTATTTATGTACTATACAAAATAATTTCAAGGTAAGGATAGTAATCCTTATGACATAATCAGTTTTTTGTTTCATCGGCATGACATAATGTGACTATTACCTTTTGAAAAAATGCTAAGATTCAAAAAATAAATGTTATTTATTTATTTGAAAATTAATTTTAGGGATAGAAATTTCTTGAAAATAATTGACAAACGAAAATTAAACAAATTTATAAAATTTAAAACAGTTTTTTCTTATTTTGTAAAGCTAATAAGAATAATAATTACAAATTTTACAAGATAAAAATCAAGATTTTTTCTATGCGAACTAACTCATTTATATATCTATATATATATATATATATATATATATATATATATATATATAAAGGGTTTATTTTTTTTGTCTATATTTGTTTTTTAATTTTATCTTTCAAATAATGTTTTTAAATTAAAATTATTAGTTTATCAATATTATTTTCTTAATTGTTTGTTTATTTAAATTTAATATTTTCTTACTTTAATATTTTTATAAGTTTAATTACTTTTTTAATTAAAAATTACATATAAAATAAATAAAAATCCCTTATAATAAAATTATAAAATTACTGACAATAAAATTTTATAGTAATAATAATAATAATAATATATATTATTTTTAATATTATAAAAAAAAATAACACACACTTATTCTGTGCATGTATTAAGAAGGAGAATATATTTAAGCCGAAAAAGAAGAAAAGCGTAAAAGGAATCTTTTATATATATAAAAATTAGAGTAAAAGTATTAATTGAGAGTTCGTTGAGAAGAATAATTCCAGGAACTTTTTTTAACGAGAATATTTACAAATTTCACTCCATCTCTTACTTCATTTCAGTTTTTCGTTTACAACTTTATTTTTCAATTTTAATTTTAGGAATTATTTGTAGTTTAAAAAATTTATTACAGTGCAAAATATTATCCTAATTCTAAATATATATTTATTTTTAATATAATTTATACGTTAAAATCTATTGCATTATACAAATATACATCATAAAAAATACTATTTTTTATCATTTTAATTATTAAGCTCAGAAATTCGGAAGTAAGGGAATCTTACGAAAAAAGTTTAATATGATTTTTTTTTCATTTTCCTTTCTATGTTTCAAATTGTACACAATATAGTAAAATTAGAAAATAAAAATAAAAGAATATAATTACATGTATTTACTATTTTCTAAAATGTTTTTAAATAAATAAATACGTGACATTTTTTTTCAATAAAGTGAAAAAATTTTAAGTTGGTCTTGCTTTTAAAATTTCGTCTTAATTTTGACAATGTGGCAAAATGAAGTTTTTTTAAAAAAAAAATTACTAATGATATGAGGGCATGTGTGAATTTATAGCTTTTGTAATTTAAAAAAAAAAATATCACTTCGTAGTTTAACCGCTAACATTATTAGTGTCTCATAACAATATCATTGTTTTTATTTCAATTTAATCTATATGTATTTATTGATTCAATTTCAATTCTATTTTTTTCCAAAAGAAGAATACTATTTTCAAATTGTGACAAATATATTGTTTATATAGATGTTATAGTAATATTTTTATTAAAAATAATTTTTTAACATATTATATTATTATATATTTATACAAATAATAAATTTGATCCATGACTAAATTTATTATTTATATAAATAATTTTTATAAATAAATACGGATTAATAATATATTAAATTTAAATACTTACATTTTTTTTAAGATTATTTATGTTTAATTAGTTTTAATCTTATAAAAAACATGAATTAAAAAAATATAATTTAATAATACATAATAATATAATATGTTAAAAGACTATTTTTATTATAAAAAAATATCAGTATAACATTTATTCAAATAATAAATTTAATTTCAATTTAGAAATGGACAATAATATTTTATTTTAAAAAAAATTGAGACTAAATTAAATTAACAGACACGTATAAAAATTTAATTGAAATGATAATCACATGTCACACCAAATACCTGTGACAACAAACATTATTTTAAAAAAACAAATTGAAAAATATTAAGAAAATTAAAAGAAAACTTGGTTAATATTTAGCACAATTGAATATCTGTTTTGTTTCTAATAATCATAACCTTTGTCTTTGAAGAAAAAAAGAGTCTTAATATGCTATTATTTTTAAGGAAATTACTATAAATTTTAAATTTACATGGCAAAAGTGAAAAAAGATTAAACAAAAATATGTATTTTTTTATTGTATTAAAAAGCAAAGGAAGTTAATACTTATCCTACATACTATGAGAAGTTAATCTGATGAAATTGATTTTCCCTTCTTGCACATATTATAAGAGGTGATAAATATTCAAGAACAAACTTCTTGATAAGAGGAATATATACATGAGAGTCTGATAATTTTAGTCTTGAAGCTGCAGAAGACATTCATGTTTATCTTCGAGCTGAGGCATACATAAGTGTATTTTACAGTACAAGAACAGTAAAACTAGCCCTCATATGCCAAACGATTCAAGAGCTTGCAGAATTCTAAAGTGTATAATATATAAAAGGGAGAAAAATACTGGTAAATATTTGTGATTAGAAGTGTAATATTGATAATCACTGTCCAACCAAACCTTTGATCTGCAGCCCTGTTATGTTTTGTGGTGTGAATCTTGAAGCAGCTTCGTTGCATTTGACATCTTCCACATGCATTTGAACAACCTTGGTAGCTGCATAAGATGGGTAAAATTTGTATCGGCAGAGATTTTGAGTGGCTGGAGGGTTATTGCCATTGCTGAAACTCTTTAGCCCACCAAAGAACTTTTCTATCTCATACCCAATCTTAGCAAAATCAGCTTGTGGTGCCATTTCTCAGCTACACAAAGAACAACTCAACAACTGCTCTATATTGTCTGACTGTAAAACTTGAAGGCTATATATATATATGGTGTAACTTTCCTTCAATAGGGTTCGAATCTGCTGGATCAGTGAATTGTTATAGCATCAAGGCTGGTGGCACAGTAGTAGACGTGGACATCAGATTATTCTCTTTGGCTAGTATGAGAGAGATTACCTTTTGAAATATTATCGAATACAAAGCAGAAAATATGAAAAAATTGAAAACAAAATTGTATAAATCCAAGTTAAGAATTGTCATGTCATGCACATATGCAGTTAATCTTTCTGTTATATAGATGTTCCTTTCTGTCATGATCTGATTGTCCCACTTTGTGAAGTTAAAATCTGAAGTGGTTCGTGATTCCACTTCAGTTGCAATTATTTTCAAGAATTTCTCTATTGTACAGTGGTCGATGAAACAGAAATGACATTGTTATATACTCATTGTAAATTATTACTTGTTTTGTAATTTATATTTATAAAGAAGATAACAAATGTGATGATAAATTAGTTGATTTAAGATTGAACTTTAAGATATATTTTGTTTAATATGATAGAATGTACAAATTTTCTCATGTTTCCTTTAAAAATCCATTAGAGAATATAGGTTTTTTATACATGGAATATATTAATATCTTTCTTTAAAGAAACACATGATAGATTAAATTTGAAGAGTCTTGTTAGTGATGCTACTTAGAGGAAGAAAAGCTAAGATAAAAAAATAAATAAAAAATGTTGCTTTTTGACACGATCATATCGTCCCATTTTATGGAGAAGAAACAGCACCTTCTAAACGAAGTCAAAATGTTATAATATGTTATTATTAGGTGTAAGATTTGATGAGCACAAACATTAAAAAGTGAATATTTACCTCGAAATCGATTCCGATTCTATGTTTTATCTGTAGATTTCTGTGTAGTCAAATCATAATTGTGGTTGAAACAAGTGCAAATAGGTGCAACTATTGCGAAGAAGACGAATCTCTGAGTGCTTGTGTTTGTGCTGAGCATAAGGGTTGGGAAAAGAGGTTACAGAGATAAGAACAATTATGATCATAAGGAGATGATGGGTGGTAGAAGATCTTCATCTGGACTAATTTCACAGACATATTATGATGATGATGATGATATGATCATGGTGAAATGATTCGATTCTTTATGAAAAAGAAGAAGAATTTGGGACCCGCAAGATGTGAGGATAAGGTTGTTACCAATAAGGAGTATTGGTAAATCTTGAAGAAATTTGTTTTGATGATGTTACAAGAAGTTTTAGTTGCAGAAGATATTAGAATTAGTTAAAAGCAATTTGTAGAAATTAAATGTAGTAGGAAATTCTTGTAAACCCTGTAAACTTACATTTTTAACTACAATAATCGATTATGATGAAGCAATAATCGATTATCACAAGTCATACTTGAATAATCGATTATCACTTCATATAATCGATTATCACATCTTTGAAAACCTATAACGGACTTTGAATAATCGATTATCACTTACAATAATCGATTATTCATGGCAGTTGGGAGCTGACCTTTGGCATTCAGTGTACTTGGCTATATATTTTGTTTTGGAGAAATTAGAATGAAAAACGTTGTTTTTGAACTGAGAAAGCTTAGAACACTGTGTGTCAGAGGAACGTTCTCAGAAAGCTTTTTGTTCATTGTTCCCTTGCTTGGTCTTGTGAAAGGAGAGGCTCGCGTATCGTGTGTCGATAGTCGGAGCAGACTCTCTTCAAGTTAGCAAGGTGCTCTGCCTGGTCTTGTGAAAGGAGAAGCTTGTGAATCGTTGGTCGATTGCTGAAGTGGTTCTCTTCAAGTTGGTAGAGTAGTTCCATTCATTTTTATTGTTCATTATCTTGTAATCTGTTAAACAATTTTTAGTGAAAAAGGTTAATCACTATTTATAGTGATTAACGACTGGACGTAGAATCTTTTGATTCGAACCAGGATAAAAATTCTGTGTTGTTCTTCTTATTCCCTATACTTATTTTATTGTACGTACATCAACCGTTTGGAAATTTGTCTCTAAGAAAATTAAATTTCTAAAACGAACCATTAAACTTGATTTGTGACCGTAACACGCTTTCTAAGTATTTTATTCCGCTGCGCGACTCTATAACGATACCGATTGTTCCGACAATTGGTATCAGAGCTTGCTTTGATATTCTTTCAAATCTTTTCGAAAATGGCCGGTCATCAAACTCAAGTATATGCCGAGGGTGCTTCCATCAACAGACCACCACTCTTTACTGGTGATAACTATGCATTCTGGAAAGTCAGAATGGAAATTTTTATGGGGTCTGTTGACAGAGGCATCTGGGAAGCTGTACTAAATGGTCCCTATATTCCTAAAAGAACTGTTGATGGTGTAGAAGTAGAAAAACCATACTTTAGCTGGACTCCTGAGGAAAATAGAAGAGCCCAATTTGATATTAAGGCTCGTAATATTATTTCATCTGCTGTTGTACTTGATGAATTTTATAGAATTTCAGTATGTAAGACAGCACAGGAAATGTGGGAGGTCCTCAGAGTCACACATGAGGGTACAGACGACGTGAAACGTGCAAGGAAGAATACACTCATCCAGGAGTATGAGATGTTCAGAATGCAACCTGGAGAACCAATTTCTGATGTCCAGAAGCGTTTCACTCACATTGTGAACCACCTAACAGGTTTAGGTAAGAATTTTGACACTGATGAATTGAATGTGAAAATTTTGAAATCATTAGACAGATCTTGGCAACCAAAGGTGACTGCCATCTCGGAGTCTCAAAACCTCACTCAGATGTCAACGGCGATTCTCTTTGGAAAGCTTCGTGAGCATGAGCTTGAGTTGAGAAGATTGACGGCTGAAGAAGATCAAGGCAAAAGAAAGACACTAGCCTTCAAGTCCGAGATCTCCAAAGGAAAGAACTCTAAAAGGATTGAAGATGATGACTCCGATGATGATGAAGAAAACATGAGTCTTATGATTAAGAAGTTTGCAAAATTTATGAAAGCCAAGGGAAAAGACAAATACCGTGAAGAAAGGAAAGAAAATCATGGATCTTCTTCAAGCATTAAATGTTATGGATGTGGAGAAAGAGGTCATGTGAAGACTGACTGTCCAAAAAATAAGAAAAGTGAAGAAAAGAAAGAAAGAAAGTTTCCAAAGAAGAAGAAAGCTTACATAGCTTGGGAAGAGAATGCTTCTAGTTCTTCAAGCTCAAGCGTTTCAGATGAAGAAGCAAATTTGTGCTTAATGGCAGACCTAGAAGATGCAGGAAGCCAAGTAAGTGATTCTAGCTTAGAGTCAAGTAATGAGTTTGACTTACAAAAGGCATTTCTTGATTTGTTAAATGAATCTGAAAAACTTGATGTTGCTCATAAAAAGCTAAAGAAAGAGCATAATGAATTGAAATTGAGATATGAAAAAGTTCTAGATGACGAAGTTGTTTTAAGAAACAAAGTTAGTAATTTGGAAACTAAATTATCTGAATCTGATACTATTGTACATCCTATTGAATGTCTATCATGTAAAAGTCATCTATTTGATATTGACATTCTTGAGCACTTACTTGCAAAGGCAACTAAGTCTAAATCATATGCCAAAACAAACTTTGAGAAAAGCAATGCAAGAAGTGGAAACACACATCTACACAAAAAATCTAAAGTGATAAGAACCCGTAGAGTTTGGGTAGAAAAAGGGACTTTTGTGAAAAATAAAGTGTATAAGGCTTGTTGTTTTTACTGCATGAAACTTGGTCACACCTCAAACAAATGCAGCATCAAACACTTTGGTGTTCCAAATGGTAAATATGCATGGGTTAAAACTGTAAAATGATGTATGTTGGCATAAACTAACCCCAAGGACCCATAATAAGATTGGGGACCTAAAGTCTTGCTCAAATTTGTTTTGTAGGAACTTATTAAGTCAAAAAAGTCACTGTGGTATCTTGACAGTGGTTGTTCAAGACACATGACCGGTGACAAGAAAAAGTTCATTTCTTTTGAGAAGAAGAAGCAAGGCTTTGTGACTTATGGAGATAACAACAAAGGTAGAATCATTGGAAATGGAGACATTGGAGGAGGAAACACATTGACTATAAAGGACGTATTATGTGTTGAAGGTCTCAAACATAACCTCCTAAGCATAAGTCAATTATGTGACAAGGGTCTCAAGGTAACTTTTGAACGTGATAGATGCACCGTATATCTTAAAGATTCTACTGAAATTGCTTTGCAAGGTGTTAGGCATAATAACATTTACTTGATTGATATTGAAAATGCATCTAGTCATAATATAACATGTTTAGTTGCTAAAGAGGAAAACCCTTGGCTATGGCATAAAAGAGCTGCACATATACATATGCAACATTTGAATAAATTGATTTCAAAAAATCTTGTGATTGGTTTGCCAAATTTAAAATTTGAGAAAAATAAACTTTGCTCTGCATGTCAAAAGGGAAAGCAAACCAAATCCTCATTCTCATCTAAAACTATGATTTCAACATCAAAACCTTTAGAACTTCTGCATATGGACTTGTTTGGTCCATCTAGAATTAAAAGTTTTGGTGGAAACTACTATGCTCTTGTGATTGTTGATGATTACACTAGATTTACTTGGACATTCTTCTTAACCCTTAAAAATGAAGCTTTTAAAGCATTCAAATCGTTTGCAAAACGTGTTCAAAATGAAAAGGAATTGAAAATCAAAACCTTGAGAAGTGATCACGGTGGTGAGTTTGAAAATGAATCTTTTGAAAAGTTTTGTGAAAAACATGGAATTGCTCATAATTTCTCTGCTCCAAGAACTCCCCAACAAAATGGTGTTGTTGAAAGGAAAAATAGGTCATTAGAAGAACTAGCTAGGACTCTTTTAAATGAATCAAATGTGCCAAAATACTTTTGGGCTGATGCAGTTAGTACTGCTTGTTACGTGTTGAACAGAATGCTAATTAGGCCTATTCTTAAGCTAACTCCCTATGAACTGTTTAACGGTAGAAAACCAAATGTATCTCACTTGAAAATCTTTGGATGTAAATGTTTTGTTTTGAATAATGGTAAAGATAATTTAGGCAAATTTGATGCTAAATCTGATGAGGCAATCTTCTTAGGATATTCTTTAACTAGCAAAGCATATAGGGTGTTTAATAGAAGAACCTTGACAATTGAAGAATCAATGCATGTTGTCTTTGATGAAATTGTGGACCTTGAGGTGAACCCTCTTGAGTCAAATAAATCAATTGCAGGTGATGAGGATTATTTGAGGGAAGCTCTTGAAGAGATGTATCTAAATGAAAACTATCCACCAGAAACTCAAAATGAACATCAAGTAGTTGATCCTAAAAGCTATCAACAACCAAGAGGACTTTCTCTGGACAACATCATCGGAGATATATTAAAAGGGGTAACTCCTAGACACAATCTTAATAATTTCTGCTTAACAGTAGCTTTTGTGTCTCAGGTAGAACCTAAGAACATAAAGGAAGCTCTTCAAGATGATAAATGGTGTGTTGCTATGCAAGAAGAACTTAATCAATTTGAAAGGAATGATGTTTGGCAACTCATTCCTAGACAAGATGATCTTCAAGTCATTGGAACAAAGTGGGTGTTTAGAAACAAGCTTGATGAAGATGGAAACATCACAAAGAACAAAGCCAGGTTAGTTGCAAAGGGCTACTGTCAAGAGGAAGGTATCGACTATGATGAAACTTACGCTCCAGTAGCCAGGTTAGAAGCAATTAGATTATTACTTGCTTATGCCTCTTTGATGAAGTTTAAATTGTACCAAATGGATGTGAAAAGCGCATTTTTGAATGGTTTTATTAAAGAAGAGGTATATGTTAGTCAACCTCCTGGTTTTGAGGATTTTAAATATCCTAATCATGTTTATAAGTTAAAAAAGGCCTTGTATGGTCTTAAACAGGCACCTAGATCTTGGTATGACAGACTTAGCACCTTCTTGATTGAAAATGATTTCTCTAGAGGAAAGGTTGATTCCACCCTATTTATTAAGAAAGTAGGAAAACATATCTTGATTGTTCAAGTATACGTAGATGACATTATTTTTGGGTCTACAAATAATTCATTATGTGAGGGATTTGCACAAATCATGCAAGGTGAATTTGAGATGTCTATGATGGGTGAGCCTACCTTCTTCTTAGGGCTGCAAATAAAGCAAATAGATGGGGGGACTTTTGTCTCTCAAACTAAATATTGTAGAGAAGTACTTAAGAAGTTTGGTATGGATACTTGTAGAGAAGCCAACACACCTATGGCAACGTCTTGCTATTTAGATAAGGATGAATCTGGTGAAGGGGTAAATGAAACCATGTTTAGAGGAATGATAGGATCCCTACTGTATCTAACTGCTAGTAGACCAGACATTATGCAAAGTGTATGTGTGTGTGCTAGGTACCAAGCTAATCCTAAAGAATCTCATCTAATTGCTGTCAAAAGAATTTTGAAATACCTTAAAGGAACCACTTCTTTTGGACTCTGGTATCCATCTGATGCTTCACTTAGTTTAATAGGTTATTCTGATGCAGACTATGGTGGCTGTAAAATTGATAGGAAAAGTACTAGTGGCACTTGTCATTTTCTGGGTTGTTCTTTAGTGTCTTGGCATTCAAAGAAACAAGCTTGTGTAGCATTATCTACTACTGAAGCTGAATACATTGCTGCTGGAAATTGTTGTGCCCAAATCTTATGGATGAAACAGCAACTGGAGGATTTTGATATCTTCCTTGATCACATTCCTTTGAAATGTGATAATACTAGTGCTATCAACCTAACTAAGAACCCCATAATGCACTCAAGAACTAAGCACATTGAAATTAGACATCATTTCTTGAGAGATCACATTCAAAAGGGAGATTGCCAAATTGAATACATTGACACGATACATCAATTAGCTGATATCTTTACTAAAGCCCTGCCTAAAGATAGATTCTATGAGCTTAGAAGAGAGTTAGGGGTATTAGACATGTCTTAGACTCCACATTTATGGTTCTTTGCAAATTTTCAAAATATCAACGTTAATAATCGCTTATCATCAGGTCATAATCGATTATTCCAAACCTGGGATACATCCTCTACACTACCATAATCGATTATGAATCTTCAAACTCATCCCTGGAAAATCATGAGCAAATAATCGATTATCTTCATACATAATCGATTATCGCACAATTTCTGGAACGAGACCAATGAGCAGATAATCGATTATCACTTACGATAATCGATTATCACGCTACCAGTTTCAAAAATAAAGCCGTTAGAGACTCCATAACGGCTCAAAACGGTCATAAACGGCTAGTTCTTCCCTTTTCTTATAAATAGGCCTCGATAATCGATTGTTAGCCATCTCTTTGCACCTAGAAACTACTGAAATCAAAATCTTGAGCTTCAAATCCCTCCAATTTTGCTCACTCTCTCAAACTATCACTCCCTCAACCTTTCTCCATGGCAGATTCAAGGAGACATCGCCGCAGAGCTGTTGGAGCATCCTCTTCCTCTCAACCACGTCCGGCAACGATTGATGGATGGATTTCAGATCAAGAAAGACATGCGGACTATGTTTCTTCCTGGCAAGAGAGACGCATCATGGCAGTAAAGTATATTCGCCTTGATTTTTTCGGTTTCTATGGATTTCAATTTCCAGCGCTGTTTAATGATCAAGGACTCTCAAATCTGGTGGAGCAAAACGGTTGCATTTATCCCGATCTCATCAGAGTGTTCTACTTCAACTTGCGATATCGAGATGGGATTATTTCCACCAAAGTCAAGGGTGTCCCTATAATTTTAGATGATGATGTGTGGACCAACGTTGCCCACCTACCCATCTGGGATGATGCTGTCAAAGTTCATCTCGGACTCCAAGATTTCGATCGCTTATTGACCTTCCAATCCTTCCTACGTCACCCTGAACAACAGACTAATCGAAGGCAATTGCTTGTTGGAGGTTTCAAGGTTGAAGAAAGGATGATTCACTACTTACTTGTCTGGATCCTCTGTCCTAGAGCAACCAATCATGCTCAATGCTCTGAACAGGATCTACTTCTTCTATATGGGATCCTGAATCACATCCACATCGATTGGCCTGCTCTCATTGCTGACACTATGGTAAAAGCTAAGAAATCCCATTCTTATCACCTTCCTTATGCTCTTCTTATTTCTAGAATCTTGGAGTACAAAGGGGTCAATATTGAAGGAGAACTTGCCCAAGCCACTCAAGTTGTTGGCTCGGAAATCGGCGACACTACCTTTCGTCAGATGGGATTCATTACTAGAGGCAGGGTCCTTATTCACAAAGATGATGATCATCCTGATGTAGTTGAAGATGATGACATGGACACTCATATGGCTGACCCCGTAAGTGCCGCTGCTCCGTCTGATGCTGGACCATCCAACATACCCTCCTCTTCCTCAATTTCTATGGAAGAACATTTTGCAAGGTTATCTAAACAATTGGAGGATATGAGTCTTGCACAAAAGACTCACTTTGAGGCGATTTATGATTGGCAACGATCTGTTGATGAGCACATGGTTGATCAATTTCTTGATCTTGATGTTCGCCTATCTAACATCGAGAATCATCTCAACATTCAACCTCCCGAGAGATCTCCTAGTCCTGAGTTTTAGATATAGGTTCTCTGTAAGACTGTTTTGTTGTTTACTTGCCATTTCATCTATGTTATAATTCAGTCTGTTATGTGTCCTCTTCCAATGTAATCTTTATTTTCATAAATAAAATGATCTCTTGATTATATGCATCCTTTGATTAATTAAGGGGGAGATCATATTTAGGGGGAGCCTTTAACATCTGATCTTTTTGCTTCTGATCAAAAAGGGGGAGAAGTATAAATTATTACAGGTATTGCTAACCTTGTTGTTGTTTGTTAGCTTGTATGTTTTGCAGATAAGCCAAATTTGCTTTTAAAATTGAATTTTTGATCATCATCAAAAAGGGGGAGATTGTTACCAATAAGGAGTATTGGTAAATCTTGAAGAAATTTGTTTTGATGATGTTACAAGAAGTTTTAGTTGCAGAAGATATTAGAATTAGTTAAAAGCAATTTGTAGAAATTAAATGTAGTAGGAAATTCTTGTAAACCCTGTAAACTTACATTTTTAACTACAATAATCGATTATGATGAAGCAATAATCGATTATCACAAGTCATACTTGAATAATCGATTATCACTTCATATAATCGATTATCACATCTTTGAAAACCTATAACGGACTTTGAATAATCGATTATCACTTACAATAATCGATTATTCATGGCAGTTGGGAGCTGACCTTTGGCATTCAGTGTACTTGGCTATATATTTTGTTTTGGAGAAATTAGAATGAAAAACGTTGTTTTTGAACTGAGAAAGCTTAGAACACTGTGTGTCAGAGGAACGTTCTCAGAAAGCTTTTTGTTCATTGTTCCCTTGCTTGGTCTTGTGAAAGGAGAGGCTCGCGTATCGTGTGTCGATAGTCGGAGCAGACTCTCTTCAAGTTAGCAAGGTGCTCTGCCTGGTCTTGTGAAAGGAGAAGCTTGTGAATCGTTGGTCGATTGCTGAAGTGGTTCTCTTCAAGTTGGTAGAGTAGTTCCATTCATTTTTATTGTTCATTATCTTGTAATCTGTTAAACAATTTTTAGTGAAAAAGGTTAATCACTATTTATAGTGATTAACGACTGGACGTAGAATCTTTTGATTCGAACCAGGATAAAAATTCTGTGTTGTTCTTCTTATTCCCTATACTTATTTTATTGTACGTACATCAACCGTTTGGAAATTTGTCTCTAAGAAAATTAAATTTCTAAAACGAACCATTAAACTTGATTTGTGACCGTAACACGCTTTCTAAGTATTTTATTCCGCTGCGCGACTCTATAACGATACCGATTGTTCCGACAAAGGTGATATTTTATGGTATAGAATCACAGTAGCTGAAAATAGAAGTGCAGCATAGGGTGGACTCTATCCAAAATAAACTTCATCAGAACAACATGTGGACGAATTTCAGACAACTGCATGCAAAGGCTTCATGCTTGAAGCTTCTAACATTATAATGCCATAAATGAAGGATATTCTCTCACAGTTTCACTTTTCATGACTTTGCGTGCACTTCTCCAAACTATTTTTTGTACTATACATAATATAACAAGAAAAAGAACAGAGAAAATCAACTGCAATTTTGAATACGTAAGGCTACTAAAGAGAGTTCGTATATATTAGTTTTTTTCTTTCAGTTTCTTCACTTTAATAGATTTGGAAGAGAGTGATGGAATGAATTTGAAAGAATTTAAAGATAAATTTTTAGTTGTTTATTTGAATGAATTTGAAGGTACGTGAGAGTGGATTTTTTCAAAGTAAAGTTTGTAAAATTTAATATAGGATTTGATTGATATGACAGATTAAAAAGAAATAAACAATAAAAACAAAGTGTTAGAATTATAATTTTCAAAGAATTCGTGAATTTGTCACTTATACAACTTATACAAATATTTACAAAGACAAATTTATAAGTTTAGATATATTTATATAAGATATTAAGACATCATTTTTAATAAAAATTTAAGATGAATTGATGAGTATTTTATTTTTATGCTACTACGTTTTTTTTATATATAAAATTTAAATTCACTTGGATTTTAAACAGTTCATTAATGTTTGCTACTTATGAGCATACGTTAAGTATGTTACATTTTTGTGGAGGATTTTTTTTTCTGAAATCATGAAAAAATAATATGCGATACAATAATAAATCACAAAAATTTTCAGAATTTTTATAATATGGGTATCTCAAACAAATGTAAAGTATGGAAAAATAAATGAAAAATATTTAGAAAATAAAAAAAAAATACCGTAAACAATAAATTTTTGAAAAATCTAGAATCCCATTTCAACTGGACTTTCATTTTTGAATCGTTTCCATCCAAAGTTTGTAACAAAAATTATAATTATTTGAAGTTTTTTATCACTAAATATTTATAATTCTAGACCAATGATGAACATTTCGAAATTGAACACTCTGTTTTAATACAACCTAATAAAAGTTACTACAAAAGAATTTGAGTAAAAAATAATTTTTTAACTACTTTAAGTAAATTTTAAAAAATCAGGTTAACCTAAAAGCGAAAAAACACAACATTTAGGATATGCATTAATGGGTAGTGAATTAAAAGATTAATTTTAATCCAAAATGTAACCGGAGAGAATGAAAGCTTGAGTCGAAATGAGCACGCCACAACAATGGAATGAATGGGTTGAACAACTCGCTCTTATGTCGTTTTTGAAAATTTGAAAGCTAAATTGATATCAGACCCCTCACAACAAACATTAATTTTGAACTTGATGTCGGTCTTAAAATCATCATACCTTAAAAACATCAGATAATTTGACATTTTTTAATGTTTATTAATCGTAGGAGGTACGTCAAATTTGAAATTGACGTCTTTTGTAAGAGATCTAAAGTCAAAATCTGACGTGAAATGTCTTAAAAATTAATTATGAAGAAGAAGAATCGATGAAAATTTTATCGACAATTTTTTTTTACTATTTGTAAATTGATTTATTCATTAATTTTAATTATTATCAATGAATTTTAGTTTTCAATAATATCAATTATTTTTATAGTAATAAAAGAAGATTTCGACAAAAGAATTTCATCTTTAAAAAAAAATTGTTGAAAATAAAAATACAAATTTAAATCTCTCGGTAAAAAGTTAAACACCTTATAAATGTCTTGTATATCTGAGTCACGCTTAAAAAGTGTGTTGAAAAGTGTCGTACCATTTATCTCAAGTCTTAAAATGCTGGTTTATGCATCGGTTGAACATTTCTACTTATTATAATTTAATTTTAAGTTAAAATCTAATATGATATAAAAGATAATACACAAACATATCATATTATTAAACAAAAGAGTATATAGAATAATTTAAATTAATTTAATAATTATTATTATTTGTGCTAGATATAGACAATCATTATGGTGACTCCACTTTAAAATTCTTCATTTTTAAATATGTAATCTCTTTTTATCCATGTTTATCTTATTAATTATTATTCCACAATATGTTCAAGTCATTATAATCGAATAATATATCAAAAGTGAAAGTGACACTAAGTGACTAAACATTAAGCTAAACCAACCCACTTTAACTCATCAAAAATACTTTAAATATGAATCATTATTCAAAATAGTTTAGAAAATACTTTCTGATATGTGGTTATATTAGAGAGAAAAATAATTAAAATTCTGAAATCAATTAAAGATAAAAATGATGAAGTATTGAGAAACGTTAACTTAAATGGAGGATAATAAATCTTTCTTCTCCATTAAGAAGTGCCTCACTGCAATTGAAATCACCAGCACTGTTAAAACCATATCTCTAAACTTATATTTAGCTCTCGATTTCTCTGTGCTTGTAAGTGTTACTTTTTACTTTCCAGCTATATATTCCTCCTCAACAAATGGTATTATTAAGATGATATGATAGGTGATTCCTTTCCCATCTCCAATCTCAATCCAACCATATAGCTTTTAATATTTTTTTCTTTTTTTTATCACATCTAATAATTTTCTCACATTTATTTTGAAGTGAAATCTAAAATAATTTAAATATTTATTTTTCTTTTCATTTTTCGATACGTTTTTAAAAATAAAACTGTAAGAAAACACAAACTTCATAACAAGCAATGATCTGAGAAGTGATTCACCATAAAAAAATAATATTTGATAGACTTATAATGTTACTTAACGGATTTTGAGATTGAAACATTTACCGTTACTTAAGTTTTTTTTATTAAAAATGAATAATCGTTATCCTTAAATCTCATATGTATTGTAACTTAGGATCGAAATAAGAAATTTTCATATAGTTAAGCAAAAATATTTATGATAAATATTTTCAAACTATTTTTTCTTTTTACGAAATCATTATTATCTTTTTATCACATATTTAAGTCTAAAATATATGTCAAAATAAGTATTTAGTTTATAATATAGTTTATATATATCATATATTGTTCATATTATAAATATAAATATCATATAAAATTATCCAAAACAATTCACCGTTTAAATCCCGTAAACTATATATACCTCAGTATATTAAGACTCAAATTAGATTCATAACACCTTAAATAAAATGTCTATGCTACGAACAAATATTAACAACCTTTCGGTAATCTTGTTTTGATTTCCACAGCAATATATGTATAGATTCGAGAACAAAACTTCTTGATGGATAGTAACAAAATGAAGAAAAAACCTACGCCATAACTCATGAAGCTGCAGAAGACATTCATGTTTATCTTCGAGCTGAAGCATACATAAGTGTATTTTACAGTACCAGAAGAGTGAAACCATCATATGCTAAACGATTCAAGAGCTTGCAGAAATCTATAAAGTCTGTAATAATATATAAAAGAGACAAAAATACTGCCAAGTATTTCTGAGCAGAACTGTAATATTAATAATCACTGTCCGACCAAACCTTTCATCTGCAGCTCCGTTCTGTTTTCTGCTATGAATATTGAAGCAGCTTCATTGCACCTGACATCTTCCACATGCATGTGCACCACTTTGGTAGCCACATAACTTGGATAAAATTTGTGTATGCAGAGATTTTGAGTGGCTGGAGGGTTGCTAAAACTCTTTTGCTTGCAAAAGAACTTTTCTATCTCATACCCTATCTTAGAAAAATCTGTTTGTGGTGCCATTTCTCAACTACACAAGGAAATGAGGGAACTAGGAAAAAATACTACACCAACTAGTTCAGGAAATGCTCTCAATTTTTTAGTGTAAAACTTGAAGGGCATGGCTATATATATATATATATATATATATATATATATATATATATATATATATATATATATATATATATATATATATATATATATAATATCTATATAGGTCCATTGAAATGAAATAATGTAAGCAACTTTCCTCCAAGAAGGATCGAATCTGTTGGATGAGTATAATTATTAGAGCATCAAAGGTGGTGGCACAATAGTATACGTGGTTAACGCTACATCAGACTGTTTGTGGTTGATTTTTTTAATGAGATTATTCTTTTCTACTAGTGGAGAGGGTTAATTTATATGTATAGATACAAAATATATACACTGAAAAAATATATTTATCTAAGGTGAATCTTTTCATTGGGATGATAAGAATTGTTGTGTCATGCATATGTATCCACTTGATCTTTTTCGTTATATACTTTCTGTCTAGATCAATTTTTGTCCTACTTTGTGAAATTAAAATCATAGCTATGATTTATTTCTCTTGAATTAGAAATTTGGCTTGATCAAATTCTTTCCCTTTGAGAAATCAGATTTTAATTTACTTTTTCAACCAACAAAAAAAAGTATTCAGATTTGAGAAGAGATTCTTATTTTAGTTAAATAGTAATGAAAAGTTTTGTCAACACAATATAGATGTCGAGAATCGAACTTGTAATATTGAACCCGATAGTAATTGTTAGATCAAACATTTACTCTTAAATAAAAAATTATAACTAGTAGTGAAAAGATCACGATTCCATTATACTTAGTTCACTTTCACGAAATAATCGATGCATTATACACTAATTTAATTATTATTAAGTTACGCGTGGCGGTAATGTAAAGTATTTGAAGTTAGATTATCTACTATTTTATATACATTATCTAAGTTACAATTTTAAAAATATAGTCTAATCTATCTACGTTTTAATATAGAACAATCTGCATTTTATAACGAATAGATAACTTTTTTGTATGACATTTTAGATTAAACGAAAATGAAACTTAGTACATAATCAACAACAACAAAAAAAAAAGTGTTGGTTATTCCTATTTTAAACATGGTTGTTGAGAATCATGTGAAAGTTGTCTAATTTATAAAACGGTGTTTTGGGTTGATTTTTGAGAGAGTATTGTAAATGACTCCATGCTAGCTAGTATTTGGCATGGAGAAGTCCACATGCTTATATGCTTATGATATTCTAATTAAAGGTTCCTTCTTCATGATATCATGAAGATCTAAACCACGCATACATATCCAACTGCAATGATGCGTATAGCCATGTAGGTTTGAGAGATGAAGTTTAATTAGGGTATGAATCTTTGTAAGAAATAGATATATATTGAGAAGGAGTGGTCTTGGATTGTTTTGGTTCATTGGGTGGAATCAGTTAATAGTTGATGACTACAAGAAGACCTTCACCTAGTCTGATTCACAGACACATGCCTATGAAGGTTGTGGTCATCATCATGTGATCTCTGCAAAATTGTTTTATTCTTTTTGAAGAAGAAGACGAAGAACATTTTGGGGCCCTCGTGTGACGTGAGGATTAGTGATATTTTGTGGAATAGCATCTAATACAAGGTAAAAGTAAAGATGAACACGTGGAACAATTTCAGACAACAGTTCAAGCTTCTAACCTTATCTAGGTTAGGACATTGACGGCATAAAACAAGAATTTTCTCTGACAGTTTCACTTTTTTTCACTTTAAGATAATATCTCCACGTCTCATTTTCCTTCTCCTTTATACATGGTATTATCCAATTCCATGTTTTGTTTTTTATACTTGTTTTTGAACCTTTTTTTCATTGCATTTATCCATTTCTTCTTGTTGTAACTTCTTCATATTTTGTTATGATGATCCTTTGATGGATGTCTACTTTCTCCAACAGGCTCATCATTCCATTTTCTAACCATCAAATTTCTTCAAAATGTTTGTATTTTTATGCTATATTTTTTTTTATACAAATTGATGTATACTTATATAAACTCATTGAAGAAGAATGACTTGTCGATGATAATGTGTCATCCTATACATATAGGTAATAGGGGTAAGTAGAGAACCTTTTAACTTTAAACACTAATTTAACCCAAACAACATAATTGATTCACTTTATAAGGTACAGGAACTTCATTGAATATTTTTAGAAGAAAGTGGAACCAAATTGAACATGTACTATAACGAGAGTATAATTAAACCAATACTTTACTATTAGTATAAAAATAATATATCACTTTGTTTTTATGTTTACAAATTTTATTTTATTTTACCAGCCCTTAAACCAAAATTTCTGACTCCGTCCATGAAAATATTAATGTCCGATGTTTAAATATATTTTCTAAGTTGATATCATATTTTTATTTTTCTTGTTTAATACTTTTTTTCACATGGATATGAATTTTTTTAAGGTGATTGTTCGTGTGCCCTTTCTTTTGAAAATGGTTTTAAAACAGTTTTTTCTTTTCTTTTTTATGTGAGTCCATTTATAGAGCATCATTTGAAATCATCATTTTATTTATTTATTTATAATAAAAATATAAAGATAATTTTTTAATATTAATTTGAAAGAGATAAACTCCTTCTTTTAGGATCGGTCATGTGAGTCAGTAATCTTCTAGAGTTTTTTTCTTTGGGCTTCCTTGACTTCATCTTTAGCAAGTCCCGGTGACAACGTGGTCGATCTGCATCCACGTGGAAGGCCGTCGGGATTCAAGGACAAACCAAAATCGGAGGAGACTATGGCGACGAACATGGAGATATAGATTCCCTAATGAGGTTTAAAAACTTTGTTTTGCAAAAATACGTATAGGTATTTATTAAAATTAAATACATAAATAAAGTAATGTATAGGTTTTCTCATTTGAGATCATCTTGGAAAAAGGATCAGGCTGATGCACTATCTCCCTTAAATCTTTTGAACGAAATGACAAAAGAAAAAAGAATCTATAGAACGACCCATCGTCTCCACCCCGTAGAAATTACGAGATCATTTCAAGGACGTTTTCGGCATCCAGAGGTCGCGGACCGACCATAGAACTCTGTTCAAGAAACGAAACGCATTAATTATCCACTCTCAGATTAGACAATAAACGTGGGATAAAAATAATCACTCATTCTTAAAAACAAGTTCGTGACACTTTCTAAATTATGCCACATAAGAATTATTTTAAAATAACTTTTATAAAAGAGATAACATTTCTTTGAATGTTACTTTCTTATAAAATGAGACGGTAAGATTTTGTTTGTTACCTATCTATCTTTTTTTATATATATATATATATATTTAAAAAGAAAAAAATTGACAAAGAGAAGACACGAAAACTTTAGGTAAGATGAGAGATGAAAATTTAATAAAATAGTTATGTGAAGAAATAAATTGATAATACCTTAAAAAGATAAAAGTTTTAAAGAATTTCATAAAACCACTTTGATATGAACTTTACCGGATATAAATATACTATTAAATGTTATTAAAAAAACTAGTTTTACATTGAATCTCTTATTATAAATTTATAGCTTTGATTCACTTTTAAAAAAAGAGTATATTAAAAAATATCTTAGAAAGTGCATGGTTAATATATGTAAGTTCTAAATAACTTGTTTTTGTTAGTCTTTTTAGTTAGATAATAAATAGTTGAACATTTATAATAAATATTTTATTTAATAAAATATTAATATAAGTTATTGTATTAGTATTTAATAAATGTATTGACATAATACAATTTCTTTATTCTTTTTAATTTGTTCACTCTCTTCTCTTTTGTTTTGAAAGTGATGTCTTCCTCAGGGAACCGACACTTTCCGACATCAAGTCGCGGTGGAAAACGCCGCGCCTGGCAGTACTCGATGGCGGAGACCAATAGCTGGAAGTACTGCCGTGCGAGATCGTCGTCGAATCGACCTTTCGCAATTCCCACAAAGAGCTCGCCGCCTTTCGCTAATTCCAATATGAGGTTGGTTTTGGTCTCCGCCAACACTTCGTGGAGTTTCACGATGTTGGGGAGGTGAAGACAGCTTATGACGGTGGAGGCAAACCATGAGGCAAACCATAAAATTAACAAAATCATTTTAATATTATTATCAACAATTAGAATCAGTAAAATAAATGAATATATTCTGTATAACTATTATACAACTTATTGAAATTTTAAAAGACATTTTTTATTGACTTCGATTTACTTAAACGTAATATTTTTATTACTAAAATAAAGTTACCTTATAATGGTTAGTGAAAACTTAATTGTAAAATATAATTTTTACATTAATAACTTGTTAAGATATTTAACACACTCACGTGTATATATATATATTATTTATATTTATATTATAGTTAAAGAGAATAACACACCAAACTATGTATAGCATATACATTAAAGGAATTTACAAAGTAAAATATAGTACGGACAAAAAAGAAAATTTTAGATTTTTCTTGTATATGTGCCACACTTAGTTATTTACCTCTCTTATAATTAAGCAAAGCTATGCAGCACTGTTAATTATATATTACGATAATATTTTGATAACTCTGTAAAGTAAAATCTTGTGATGACAGATTTCGTGACAACTCGCGAAAAAAAAAAATACACTAAAATTTTTACAGCATATAAGAAGGAATTTTTTTAAAAATATTACACGATTTATATATATAGATAAATAGATAACAAACAAACAAGCAAGGGTACACATTGACGATGGATATGATAGATATAGCTCTTAGTATAATATTACAAGCATAACATTACATAACATCCTAAGATGAAGAATGGTGAACATGGTCTTAGTATCTCTCAGTGCAGCAGTTGGCGACAGACACATATCTTAGGTTATATATAGTTCATTTGAAGGGTTGGAAGAACTTACCCCAACGATTCTGTGGTTTTGTCTTGGGAAAGTAATTGACAACCATAATTCCACCAAACTTAGAAGCTGCTTCTTTGCTATTGATAACAGCAGGTTCTTCCTTATGGTTTTGGGGTGGCTGAACCCCCCAACGTCCCTGCCTCTGCTTCATGTTACTTCCTCTTCTCAATTGTGCACCATAGAACCTGTCTATCAGATCAAAACCTTCCATTCCTATTTTAACAAGATCTGATTCATGTGCCATTTTACAAACGATTTCCTTTGTGTTTCTTGTTCCAAATCAACGAACCTGAGTCCCATTTATAGACAAAACAAGTATGGTTCTTTACCTAACAAGTGTAAGGTATGGACCCACACTATGTGCATTATTACATATTATTATTAAGTGATGTCTTTTGTTTGATGGATGTTACACGTCAATCACTAATAAATCTATTTTAAAAAATATAAATGAGTTCAAATTTTAACATTTTTATAAAGTTAAAGTAAATTTAAAATTTATTTTTTAAGTGAGATTTGATAGATTTGTATTATTAATTAGAGTCTATTTTAGTGAAATTTGTTATCTGTTGGGACATTTTATTTCACTTGCTATTGAATCATTTATTAATGTTTAATTTCATATACATGATATATATATCTCATAAAAGAGTGTTATGAAAGTTTCATATCAATTAGGAATAAGACTAATAGTACAAACTTTACCTTACAAATTAATTTTATATAATTTAAATTTAAAGTCTATTTCTTAACATCTTTTATTGTAGTACATTGAAATTTTATTATAGTACATTGAAACTTGTTTAATTTGACTATCTTATTTCAAAATTTAAATATAAACTAAATATCACATTAAATAAAAATAAAAAAGTTAAATATTATATAAAAAAAATTCTAAATTTGTTATTTTAAAATTTAAGATTAAGAGTAATATTAATATAAATTAAACTTATATTTAATTATTATTATTATTATTATTATAATAATAATAACTTTCCGATGATCTTCTTAAAAGACTCATAATATAATACAACATATTAATTTGTTTTGTAACTAGCCTCCAGCCATTTTATAATAAAAGCATTTAGGTGTTAATGTATCCTCCGGCTTGGGAGGGAATTGGAAAGAATATTGATACGATGCTCCATTATCTACATATCTACGTATTTAATACTTTGCGTTTGGCAAAAAATATGAAAGATATATGAGGCATTCAGGTTGGTAAGAATATTGGACCTACCGTCCATCAAAAAGAAAACTAAAACAAATATCCCTAAGGCATATATGAGATACACCATACATGTAGTTTTATACGATAGGTTATTGTTTCGGTTTCCAGGTCGAGTCACTACTATCAAACATTTTCACAATTTATCTAGTTCGTACGGTTTGACTTCAAGATCTTTGACACTCTGATTTCACCGTTCGGTCACACTTAGAATCTCCTTCCTCCAAGCTGAGCAAGTGGGGACTTGCCAAAGAATCTCCTTCCTCCAAGCTGAGCAAGTGGGGACTTGCCAAAGGTACTCCGACGTTCAAGTCAGAATACTATCCGTACAATCAATACATAACAGTAATAAATGTGCAGTTAATAACATAACCAACCTACTTCACACTTGTATTTATAGTTTTTGTCATGGGCCTGGAGTTAGCAGAATCTGAATCACGGCCTAATCCCGGCCCAATAGCTTTAATCGTACTTTACCTTAATTTTGTCTTAAACCAGATTGTGATTGACTGGCCCATCCAATGCCTCCCGGTTTATCCAGTTAAGCCTCTCCAAGTGTTCTTTCAACCGTCCGGTCTACCAATCAAGGATTACAGACCAAAGTATTTTCTCGACCGTTCGATCTACTGAGACAATCTGATGGGCGCTCGATCCATCCAGTATAATTATTAATCAATATTATACTGATTTTTTCTTTCTTTTATCTCTTTATTTTTCATTGTATCATATATATCCATTGCTTTCACTGAGAAAAAAAAAACTTCTGAATATTAGTGTTGGTTAATTTGCGATGGTATACAGTCTCCTATGCATAAGCTTTACTTTTTCAACTTACTTTTTCCAAGAAAGTTAAGAAATGTAAAATAATTTTTAACTTTTTCAATAATAAATATTTGTCTTAGTGATAGATTAACATTAACTTAATGTACGTTAAGAATGTTGGTTAAGTTGACTTTAATACAAAAATGTATTTTTTTTATAAAATGTTTAAAACACCTAAAATTATTTTTAAATTTTAAAATAAATAAAAGTTATGTTAATATATATCGGCTTAGAGTCAGAATTCAATAAATACTAAACTTTAATAAAATTAGTTTAGCCAATTTAATGGTAACACTAACTATTTTTAACTTTTTTTAATAAGTAGAAATATTTAAGTTAGTGTCAAACTAATATTAATCTAGCTTACACTAACTAAAATAAAGATTAATACTAAGCTTTAGACAAGTTAATGCTAGCCTTATATATTTTCAAAATTCATATTTATCTTAGTTAGTCTATGTTAATTTATATGTTACGAATCAATAAAAAAAAAATTAATCTTACCAAATTTGGATATATTGGTTTTTTGAGATAAAATATGAGATTCTGAATAACTAAGTTGTTGTCCCATCTAAAAGAGCTTCTAGTTCTAAAAAGAAAAACCCAAAAGGATATCCACCTGCATAATATTATCCAATTTTCAAGTAAGAATTTAGAAATGATTACTAGGAATTCAGAACTATTTACAAAAACCATGAGCGAGACTAACGAGAGCTTCAAAGTCAAAGTTGTCAAAAGAGAAGAACTTAGGAACTAGAGGTGTCAAAACGGATAATCCGGATCGATCCTGTCAAACTCACTATGGGTTGGTCACTTAGTGAACCAACCTAACCCGACTCACTTATTAGCGAGCTGAAAAAATTCGAACCCGATCTGATCATCCACTACGGGTTAGTGGGTTAAGTGAGTTGGCTCACTGACTCACTTAATTATAAATTTTTTTAAAATAAAAAAATGATAATTTTTTTTAACTTTAAATCTAAATAAATTTCACTCTAAAATAATCTTAAATTCTAAAAATAATTCATAATAAAAAAATATATCATATAATCCAAAAACAAGCACGTGAACTTTTTAATATTGATAATTTTTATATTACTTGCCCATTTATAATATTAGAGTCTTGAATAGATAAGTTTATAATATTTTTCTTTGGTCAAACATTTTTTTTATCCCCATCTGCAATATATTTAAAAAAACGCTAACTAATAATATTAAAACACAAAATAATAAATAATTAAATTAAATTAGTAGTTGGTGAGCCAATTCAACTCACTTCAGGTTCAACCCGGATAAGCCGGATTCTAAGTGAGTCGGGTTGAAAACTAACCCGCATAAAAAAATTACATATTTTTCAAACTCAACCCGACTCAAACTCGTGATGAGCTGGATTAGTCGCAGGTTACAATCCACTTTAACAACACTACTAAAAACACAAGCAAGAGCCACAATGGAAGACAAGGAAAGCAAGATTGACAGTGCAATAATGGCTCACATGACGAGATCGTGCCAAACACATCATAATGATAATGACAAACCAGGAATGCAATGCACCAAGAGGAAGAAGAATAACATTAGAGTTTGTAGTGATAAACCACCATGAAGGACCTTATGGAAGAAAATATGAGTTTTGTAATGGTACAAAGCAACATGATATTTCACAAGCTTGTAAAAATTCATAAATTAACCATATGTCAAGTGATAAAGACTTTGATTTTTATTAAAATTAAAACCTATATTCAAACATTCAAGTAAAGTTTTTAAAAATACAATAATATTTCTGAAATTATTGACAAAGTATAGATTCCAATTTCTTAAGAAATCTGAAGTCTTTACTAAGAGAATTAAAATATATGCTTCGATTTAATTAGAACTGAAACTTATACTTACTAATAATTTTAAAAAATGTCACTGTTGTTTTGAAGGTGATATATTTTTTTTATAAAACTGTAACATATTATATTATGTTTAATTAAATATGCTTTTGTATTAAAGGAGCTAAAAACATTTGTTAAAAGTCTCCAACTATCGCAACCAATCCCAACATATTAATCTTGAGACTCAAATAAGTTTTCCATATTAATTCAAAATAATTCCTTTTTCAAGGATAATGAATTTCTGTTTTAGCGTTGGATCTTTTGGTGTATTAGATTTAATTTCTACTTACGCTGTATGAACGGTTCAAGTTTGAAATTAAGCATGTTAAGTTATAAACGTTTCGGTAACCGTAATTTGCCTCTTATAAATTTAATTTTTTATGTATGTTTGTTCAAAATGTTATAATTAAGAGAAGTGAAGCTTATTCCATATCAAAATTAAGTTATTTGTATATTAATTTATAGAATATAAGTGAATGTAATCTTATTTTATTAACTGGTTCTGTAAGATGAAGTAAGATTTAAAGTTTAATTTTAATATGTATAAAAATCTATTTAGAATCTATTTTTATGATATTTATTATTTGTTGAATTTATTATATTTTTTATATTTAACTATTAATATATATTTTAACATGAAAGATGTGCTAGATATTTTATATTAATTAGATATAAGATAAATTTATTATATTTAAACAGATATATAAACCTTATTTAACAAGTGGTATATAGTTATCTTAAGTTAAAATGCATGTCTACACAAACTACTGATAAACAAGTTATATATATTTTACATACACCCACTTAATTAAAGATAATTCACCATACACAAACTACAGAGGGTACTTATAAAACTAATATCCCTCCATGGCTAGCGATCAAGCTCTATTCACATACATATATAAACACACCATTATTTAACCTAAATTCATATGCATGGATCACAGAGAGATCCTGTAGAAGATAAGCATGATAAGACTTAAACGAAAGTGGTTAAAAAACGATGGGCCTACCCCAACGATTATTGTAGGGTTTAGCCCTAGGGTATGCAGCTGCCATGGCATAGTTAGCAACCTCAATGGTTTTGACAGGAGGCTTTTCGACTTCTTCATCAGGAAGTTGACGAACCACCCAAATGCCTTCAGCACTGGAACTGCACCTTCGACCATACAGCTTCTCTACCAAATCGAAACCTTCTAAAGCAATTTTTCTGAGCTGTTCTTGAGATGATGCCATCAGGGCTCGCAGAATACGCCAATGTATCTGCTGCTTTTCTTGTCTGCATTTTTACTTCAACCTTTCCCCATATATAGAACCACATTCTTCACCCATGGCTCTTCCTGTGGACCCAAGAAGAATATTAAAAACATTATATAAAATTAAAATATTTTTTTGTTAATTATAATTAGAGAAAAAAAAAATATTAATTCAAGATTTTACCATATATAAAATCTATACATTTTTAAATTCTATTATATAATTTCAAAATAATTGCGAGAATCATAATAAAATGTAATTTTTTACAGGAACATAGATGCATTTTCATAATTTTATCTAAATAAACAAAAAGTGCCTCGTTTGTCTTTCTAATTTTATAAAAAAAAAGTGACTTTTTTAATTTTTGTTTTTTGGATTAATGGAATGTTTACTTGACAAAATCTCTTAGCTTAACCTTTTTTTTATCAATCGTGTTTGGTCAATACTTTTTTTTAATAGGTACCCTGCTTATTGACTCCTGTATTTTCGTTTTAAAATCGTAATTACTCATTATACATATGTTTATAAATGAATGACATGAGAATAAAAGAAAAAAAAATTATATGATATGTAATAAATGTTACAATAACTTTTAATGATAAATCTAGAATATGATCATTGTCTATATTCTTACTGGTGATAAAAAAAATAAAGTTTTTTAATTCCTGTTTACTTACATAATTAAACCCTTTCAACAAAAACCATAAACTTAAACCTCAAATAGTATGATAAATTGATTGAATTTGAGCATATATTGAGGCGAATAATTGGAGTAAGATAGAGTGAATTATTGAGGGAAAGTCTGTGTCCTACGAATCCGATTCTCTTCCCATTTGTATGATATTTGGAGCATATTCTTCAAGAATTTTGAATAATAGGTCCCCACCATGGTCCTGTGTACCCTCTCTTACCTATTAGTTTAGGGTTAGATGAACTAACCTAGTTTATATATATACATGAAAATATTTCATGTTTAGTTTATTTTTTTCACAAATATTGTATGAAAATTTTAAGATTCACACTAAAATTGGATTAAACTCACTTTTTTGTAAGTTTTAAAAAATATAGTAGGGAAATTTTCATCAAATATGAAAATTTTAGTACTGAAAGTAGGTTTGTTTTTCTTTTTAAATTGTAATTTTTAATAAACTAGTTTATATATAAACTAATTTTTATTTTATAGATATTTTTTTCATTTATATTTCATTAAACAAATTCATCCAAACAATTGTCCTCTGATAAGAAAATACGTAAGAGGATTACAGAAATTAAATAATGAGAATAATGTGAATGATTCTTATACAGTAATAAGGATTTGCTTAGTTTTATTTTTAATCAGGAAACATATTTGAGTTGTTTTATAATAACTAGTTTTTTTTAAGAAAAAACAAAACATTTTAGGACTAAATTCTAAATTTATTCTTAAACTTTTTCTAGTAAGTAATGACGAATTTTCAGAAAATAATTTGGGATGTCAAAATAGATATAAATTTTTTAAAAATGTTAAAAATATAAATATATTAAAATTAAAAAAATTATTTGTATATTAATTTATTTGTGTAAGAAAATTAACAAGGTTCGCCACTGTTAGAATTTCTCAACAAAAAGAAAAGGTTGTGAAGTATTTCAACTCTTTATATTAATAAATCTCAGTAAATAAACAATAAAATGAAAACAAAGTAATAATCAATACATAATAAAATAAAAAGGCCTATAAGAAAAATATTCCAAATAAAATATTGAAGATAATTTCATATATGCATATTAACTGAAAAAGCTTTTTATTTTTCCCTTAAAGTTGTTGAAACATTTGATTTTATTCTTTATGAAATTTTGCATATTCCAAATTCTCCTTCCATGATTATCCATTTTCATTATTCAATTAACAAGTGATCATTAAAAAATTACATTCAATAGTGATTGCTATATCTAAGTCTTTTAAACTTAATTCAGGTAACTTATATTCAAACAATCTCATTAACTTTGTTCGAAAATTCCAAACCTCCCCTTAGCTAGTTTTAATCTTCGAAATAAAATACTACTTAATTATTCATACCAGTCAGAGGGTCAAACACATCAAAGCTTACACTATGTTACTTGCGTAAACTGCATGACGAACGTTGTTAATATTGTGTGAAAGGAATATACATGTTGAAAAAGATTTAGAAATAAAAAAAGATTAATTTTAATCCCTAGGATTAATGGTGGTACATAGGTACAAACCACCTACACAGAATATTAGTGGCATCAGTTAAATTTTAGAAGTCCAAAGATATTAACGTAATTAATTTTTATGTTTTTTTTTATAGAACTCAAGTTAACTCTGTTTATTTTAGATTTTCTTTTTCTCCGTTACTTTTTAGAATATCATTAAATACTGCATAAATTAATGGAATTTGAACAAGTTTCTATAATTTTTTTTTTCAAAATTGTATATTTAATAAAGTGTGTTTTATATACCATAATATTGTATTTATAATAAATTATGAAAGCGAGGGAAGTAAAAGCTTCACTTTACCACTCTGCTGCTTGGGCTGCACCCTGCTAACGGGCTTTTGCACATTAATATTGGGCTTTTACTTCTGCAGCTCTTATTTTCTTTCAAAATCGGTTGCCATTTCTACAATTAAACAATTTAAAAAATAATTAAAACTTGCCTGTTAGTTATAGATTATACATTTAGAAAGATCATATGTAACATTTTAAATCGTATAATCTATAATTAAAATTTGAAGACAGTTTTATTTGTAACTTTTATTATTTTAAGAAAAGTGACTTACATTAGTTTCCTTGAAACTTTAACTATAGCATGGCTTCCTATTAATTTGACAAATAGGAAGACCAAAATAGAATTTAACTAAAATTATTACATGGAACAAATTAAATTTTTTTTAATATTTGAAACAAAAGAAAAACATATCCATGTGCATTCCCAGTGTCATTCAGCACTTTTGGAAAAAAAATTATAAAACAAGTTTGAGTATAATATAGATGATACTAATTATGAAGTGTATTTTTAGTTCTTATATTATTGTTAGAGTTTTCATATTTTGGCGAGACTAATATTTCGTACAAATTTATAATATTTACACAGGAAATTCATTTTTTGCGAATTATTATACAAATTTAACAAAAAAATTATGAAATATAGAAAACTCAGGTACTGTATTTTGGATTCATATACTTCGATATTTTTTGGTTTTCACATTTTAGAAAACATTAAGTATAATTTCTCTGAGAATTTATTATTTTTTTACAGCAAACAAAAATTCAGAAACTTTATTCTTATTTTAACAAAAAGTATGTGTTTTCCACAAAGAGATGCAAATAAATATCAACATCTATATAGAAAGTTCATCTTATTAGATAAGATTAATTAATTTATAGTCACTATAAGTGGGTTCATTTCATCATCAATATAATATGGTTAAAGTGCTGCGTTTTCTCTAAGGTACCCGTCTAAGAACAGTACATAATACAATTTTTCATCAACCAATTCAAATATGTCATCTTGATCTTTCGAGTTAAGATGTTGAAATTTGAATTAGGTTAGAAGGAGATAAAATAAAATTAATTTAAAGTATATAAGTAAGAGAAATTTTATTTATTAGTGAATTTTGTAAAATTAAACTAAACTTAAAATTTATTGTTTTTTTATGAATATAGGGCGGAAATATCTTTAACAAATTAAAATTAACATAGCAGTGTTAAAAGGTGAAAATTACAATGCAAAAAGAAAAATAGAGCATAAAGGTAATGTGAATCTAATTCGAATTCTTTCTTTTTTTTTACAAACAAATAATTCTTTTCATTTTATTTTATGAACCTTTGTTATTCCACAAAGCGTGTTAGCATCACCGAACTTCGTGGTAGCATTTAACTTCCATAATTACGAGTTATTAAATACTTCTTCTAATTATGAAGAGTTCTTCCAAAATCTACTATAATAGAATGCTTTCAGATCATGGAATATTGCATAGGTTCCATTAATTTCCTTCTTTTCAAGCAGTAGATTTAAATAATAATTAACGGATTAATTAGTATATTCCTTCAATTTGCTTCTTCTTCCATGATTATCCAAATAACTTAATCAAACACAGTAAACACAAATCACTCAGAATATGGCGGTTGCAGTATCAGATTCTTCTCTATCAAATAATGATATAGTTCTACTAACCCTATACATTGAAACATTTATATGCCATTTGATTGATTCTCACTTGTCCCCAAATAAAATATTTGTTTTTCCAGTCAAATTGTCCAACACAATTTTTATCACCATCATTAAATCTTTTTCTGTAAGTTCCATGAAATGATTATTTTTGTTAGGTTTTTTCTAGGAGACACACAGGAAAGATTCTATATAAAATGCAGTATAAATAAATTTATATATTACTATTAATCCAAAATTTTAAGATGAGATGTTTATTAGTTTTTATTTATTTATCTATTGTTCATTTCATTTAAATTAACGTGGAAATTTTAACTAGTTTCTAATAATGATTTTGGCAGTCAAATGGTTATATTTGGCACATGCTCTTATAATAGGTTAATTTAATTTTGATCAATTTTGTTTATTAATTGTGAGATTTTAATCTTTGAGTTTCGTTTACTTAAATATTATTTTACTTTTATAATTTAATTTCCTTTAAACTCTCAAGTCCTTGTTTTGTATTCAAAAGATAGTTAAATTGTTTTAAACCTTGTTTTATTCAAAACTTACTAATAAAACATTGAGTTTTGAAGAGAAAAAAAATTAAAATTTTCTTCTTCAAACTCTAATATAATATCTTGTATAAAATCCTTACAATTGGACCAATCCTCATCTAAAGTTTCTTTTTAAGTAGTTAATTTGGTTAATAAAAACCGAAAGCAAAGAATTAAAAGTACTGAAACTTCCAAAGCAATCAGTGATACTGATAATGGTTTGTCAACATCCAAGGAACATATACCATAGTTGAAAATTTAAATATGAATCTAATTAAGTATTTAAAAAAAAACTGTAAATTTATTGACATAAGATTTTATTTTATTGAAACAGTATTAATTTTATCAATTGAACTATATTATGAAAATCACCCAATAAAATGTAATGTTTTTGACAAAAACCTCTAAATCATCATATAATTTTTTTGGTTAAAATAACAAATCATCACGTACAATTTTTTTAACAAAATTTTTTTGTGAGAAGAATATTTTGTTTTACTTTCTTTATATTACACGATATAAAACTTTGTTACATAAAAACCAAAAGACTTATATTTCATTAGTTGTCTCTTTCCGTTAAATCATTGCTCAAAAGACTCGTAACCTTCCAATACTAAATAAAAAAATCATCATTAATGAGTAAAAATCTGGTTTGTTTTGGAGAAACCTGATTTATCCTGTAATAGTAGTTCATCATTTACTTAAATATGTACATCAAATGATGGTTCCGTGTGTAATATAAATCCGCGTTAAAATAAGGTTGTTGAGAATATAGTTAATGTTGTATCAGATTCTTAGACATAATAATTATGTTATGGAAGGAACTTTCTACCAAACTTTCGGCCCACTTTAGTGCTATTTATATCCCCAAACAAAATACTTTGTTCCAGTCAAAGAGTCAACAAATTTGCTTTAGCATCTTTAAATCTTTCACTTTCTTACGTAAACTCGATGACGTAGCTACATTTTGCAGTGTCTCAAGTATTGTGCATGCATCCATCGCTAGCTATATATTAAGATAATGTTAGAATCAATTATATTAAACTTTGTAAATCGAAGAAAATAATTTATAAAATTAAAATCAAAGTTCAGTTAGTACTAAAAATAAAACATTAAGACATTTTTTAAGAGATCTAAAGTAAAAAATTTATACCTGCTTGGACCATAAGGGGTCTGGATGCTTGGATAGTGTCTTAGATATTGTTATGCTTGATGTTCATTTGGTTATTTTCTTTTTTCTAGACTCTATTATGTGGGGATTGTTAATTCACCTTCTCTAAGCAGTACTTAATTAATATTACGATGGTTATATAGTTTCTTTAAAAGTCAAGTTAGGTGGAAAGGTAAAGGAATTTGAAATGGAGATTTATGAAAAGATTTAATAAACTAGAAAAATACTTTAATTGATAAATTTGGATAATAATTATTGTTATTTATATTATTTATTTTGTTATTATGATAATAATTATTATTATTTTTTATATTATTTATTTATTTTATTTATTATTGCTAATTTAATAATAATAATTTATATTTTATCAGTTTTATTATGTTATATTATTTTATTATAAAAAGATAATGTATATATCTCATTAAGTTTAAGAGCGTTTTTCCACAAATCTTCGCTAAGATGCGAAGAAAGTTTTCAGAATAAAAAATGGTCTCGTTTTATATGCCTTTTTACATTGAAATTCTAACTTTCGTATCAAATCTACATCATTTGTGTTTCCGTCGTCGGAAACAAACACAGCATTAAAGAGAAGTGAACCTTAATCAATTATGTCTTTATTATACAGGGATAATAAATAAATAATAAATATTAAACAAAATAACAATATTAAGTAGTTTTTTTTTATATTAGAGAGTGAATACATATAATAGCAATTATTTTATATCGAATACTTATATTCCATATAATATACAATTTATGATTATTAACATTTCATAAATAAAACATTATTAATAAATATTTTCTTTAAAATCAATTACAATAAATAAATAAATAATTTATATAAATATTTGAAATATATAAAAATAATATTTTGATTCAGATGTCATTGTATGATACGTAAATCCTTCACAATTTCCACAAAATTTATATATCACGTCTGTGACAGAAATAGAAATTTGGATCACAATTTGCAGAAGCAAAACACTAAATATATAGTTTTTATATGTTGTCACACAGAGTATGTAGCTTATGTTCGGGACATCCACTTCTATAACAAAACTTTTGTTCTGTTACTAACTCTTATGATAAAATTTTCTTTCTGTGACGTAAAAACATTATACGTCAGAACATTTTAGAAATATTTATATTTCTCCATTGATGACTTTCACTGCAAATCTTTATGAGAAAGTGGATAGTGCATATTAAGAGAAACTTCATCAATTACATATCCTTAAAGGCTTCGTGCAGCAACACAGAACATATACTTTATTGAACAACATAGACTTTCACAACTGCAGAAGACCTTGTCTTAAAGTCTTCGAGTTTTTTGTACATACATGTCATAAAAGAGTAACCTAAAAACAAGAAACAGGACATACCCTTTTGAAGATAACTTACATACAGCATGCATATAGGCCAAAGATCTTAAAACTTAAAGGATCTACCCCAACGATTTGGGACTTTAGGCTTGCTATAACTGCCAACAGAAGACTCGTTCATCACATCTTTAGGCACTTGATAAACCACGCAACAACGTTCTCTGCGGCCATGCAAATACAATGCATCACTGCCACTGCTCCTTCTTGTTGCTGAACCGTAGAACGTCTCTATCAGAGCAAACCCTTCTGTAGCAATCTGTCTGAGGTCTGCTGAAGGAGGTGCCATATATGGAACGTTAGATATTGCAGCAAGTTTCAGAGGGAATTTTAATTCAGGTTGGTTTCTTGCTTCAAAGGTTCAGACACCCTTATGTGCTTTTATAGAGAGAAATGGCTGAGTGATGAGCTCTACGTGTTCAGCAAGAAAGAATGAATTTATTCTCTCTTAACCATTAAAACGACATTACCAATAATTGTAGTAATGTATAGATCAGTTCTTTGATTTATTTATTTGGTTATGTCGTTTAGCGTTCATCTAAATAAGGAATATATTCGAATTTATCATTTTTATTAAGTCCAAATATTTTGATGGAAAGTGAATCTGATCGTGCGATTTGTGTATATCTGTTTTCTAGATTTATATATTTGAGATTCGTATAGTGAAAAGCTGAGTATAATATTTAAGGGTGATATTGAGTTCACATCCATCAAATCAAAAATATTTACTTTGAAATCCTAAATAATTATATTTTAATTTTACTTAACTTTACTTTTTAATTTAAACTCTTAATATATATTATTAAACTGTTTTGTAAAGTGGGACTAATTTTTTTAAAGGTGCCAAAATAATCTTTTTCAATATTTAAAAAGATTGTGATTTAAATATTACTTGTTGTAAAGAGTATTCATGAAATTTTTCAATATTTTAATTATGACATAAAAGTGTATTAATAGTTAAAATTTTTGTTAAAGATATAAAAATTCGTCGATTATCGGCAAAAAAATTTATTGATAAATATAATTAAAATTTGTCGGTAATTAATTAAGGATTCGTTAGTAAATGTTATAATTTGGTTTATCTTTTTCTTCTTTCTTTTTTTTCTTTCTCTTATTTTTTCTGATCCACAAAAATATTACAAACAAATGTCATACAAATTCACGCACAAAATTTCATCATCCCATTTTTATTCATTATCTTGCTTTAGTTTCTTTCACAATTACAAAAATTTATACAAATTCACACAATTTTATAACCTACACAAAAAAATATAGCCAACTTAACAAATTACTTCACCAACAACATAAATGAAAAAGAGAGTAAACATAGAAAAGAGAATAAGGGAATTCGTTTGGCTTTAAATCAGTCACTGTCCAGCAACGATGCGCGATGGTGGCAATGTATGGCTTGGATGCGCCCTTGCATGAAAGAGGAAGAATAAAGATGTTATCCCTCCCTTGCACATGTTAGAGAAGAACAAGATGGAGTGGAAAATCCTAAGCTCGATGACATAGGTGGTGATAGAGATTATGACTTGGCTCAACGAACATGGAGACACGACAAAGGGGCGTATAGCTACGATGATTTAAGTTGAGATGAGGAAAATGAGAAAGATGAGATTGCCCTCACGGGAGAGAAAAGAAGATGAAGAGAGTTTTGAAAATAAACAAAAATTAAGGTTTTAGGATGTGAAACGTCAAAAGAAATAAGCCTAGAAGGAGAGAAAAAAAATAGTGTGTTGTTCACGAAAAGAGAAAGAGTGAACGAAAATTTGTTATTTTTTTATTGACAAATTTATCGATGGATTTTTTATATACATTATCAACAAATTTTACAAACGGTAAGTAAAATATATATTACAGATGAATTTATTTCTGTCCGTAAAATTTTGTTAATAATTTCAATTTTTTTTGTAATGAATAGTTGTTTATAAGTGCTATCAAGTTCAAATATTAACATGAAAACAATGCTTAAAATAAATCTCATTAAACATGTTGCTGTATTCTTAGTTAAAATTAACTATTAATAAATTCAATGAATTTTTTTATCATAATATGATTACTCAAAAAATAATTATAAATGCTACTCCTTAGTATCAAACGAGGCAACTTTCTATAATATTATATAATAGTATAGATGATAAAATAAAAGAAATAAACATGATAGTATTGATCTATCATATAATATATATATTTATTGTAAGAGATCAAATTAGTTATACAACAGCTCTTGCTGCATTCTTCAAAGATTATACTGCAACTCCTAGAGATGCTTCCCAAATATATATACTGATATAGTGATCATATAATTTTATGAGATGGGTTACAACATCCCCAATTATATATATATATATATATATATATATATATATATATATATATATATATATATATATATATATATAAAAAAAAAAAACCAAAATGGAGAAGGTTGAATGAACTACCAGTTAAGATGGGTTTGTGGTTTAGGGTAATTCATAATCATAATTCCACCATAGCGAGAAGCAGCCTCTCTGCTATTGATTACAGGCTCTTCCAATTCGTCATTGGGCACTTGAACCATCCAACGTCCTTGTCTTGAAGGAAATACCCCCTTTTTATTAGGTCTTCTTCGTGTTGATGATCCATAAAACTTGTCTATAAGAGCAAAACCTTCTGAACCAATCACTCTCAGGTCTGTAGGTTGTGGCATTCTTGATGCTATATGCAACACTTCAACAGACACTAACTTTGTGGAAGTCGATGATACTTTGTGTGTGTGTGTGTTTGTTATCTTGTTTCTTGCTTTGAAACAAGAAGCATTGGTGTACTTTATAACGAAGGCAAAAGTGGTTAATTAGTAGTTGTGGGACCAAGAATATGTTTAAATAAAAGCTCAGTTAATTAAAGCACGTTTAACAAATAAACATAAATTATGAGAAAATTACACCTCAATGCTAGGGCATGGGGTAATGAATACAAAATAACTTTTTCATTTCATCGTAAGCAAATAACTAAAGTGATTTGGTTTAAGCTATTTCTCATTTAAATGTTTAGACTATATTTTACCAACACTGCATGAAATGAAGGTTAGCTAAGTATGTGGAAAATGAATTGGTGAATGGGATATTGGTACAGGTCGGAGATTCTTTTTCAACTGATAATAACGTGGCGGTCCAAAAGCAGAAAAAGTATTAGATGAAAAAGAAAATGCGCAGCATAAAGCATAAAGACACTGAATCTAATTCTTCCTTTTTCTATCATTCAAGTGTTCTTTCCATTTTACTTTTCTACAGCGGAACAAAGAATGAATCTACGGTTCTTCCACAAACCGCGTTCGCACCACCGAACTTCAAGTCACTTAACGATTCTACTGTTTATCAATATCAATAGTTGTTTTCTTTCTCAGTTCTAACACTAGTGCAGTCAAAGGAAATAACAGTGGTTATTTTTGTTCATAAGCAACGGTTCCTGAACCGAGACATATATAGGTGAGGCAAAAGTCTATCATTTTTTGTCTCGATTCACAACCGAGATAAAAAAGAATAGAATTTTGTCTCGATTCAAAGATAACCGAAGCAGTAGCATTTTTGGTTTTTTTTTTTTACAAATGACTTTACGCCTCAGTTGAGACCTAAACCAAGACAATAGAATATTTTTTTTTCCTTTTTGTTTTTTCACCAGCCTTTTTGTTTCGATTGTGGCTTGAATCCATGTCATAGAAGACTTTCTATCTCGATTATAGTTACAACCGGGCCGTATTTTCCTTTTTTTTTTTTTAAAATATGTTTGTTTATGTGACATTTCCAACTACCCGTATATTTATAAACCCATAACAGACATGCCACTTTTATCTTCTTCTCTTCCTTTTAGATCAATTGGAATATCACTCTATATAATAAAACCTGAATGTAGCTAGTTGTTGTTTATTTACTACAAAATTTCTATGATGATATATGATTCCGATATAATGTTTTAGACCAACAAATCCAAATAAAATATTGGTTCCTTTTTCATACACTATATATATTTTTGTGATGAACTGGTATATTCCTCCTATTCGTCGATATGATTTGGTAGTGATTATCCAAGAGCTAACTATTAATTAACTTTAATCAGTAAAAATGAATTTATGAAATTATATGATGCTTTCGTGTCTAAGACAGAACTGCGTTAAAATTGAACACATTGGATGGTGCATCAGATTCTTCTGCATTATATAAGTTCTTGCCAACCTTTTTTTTTTGTTTTTTACTTTCAAAGTTCTTAGCTATTATAGTTGAAAATGCCACGACCCCGGTTCGGCTTTATATTGTTTGAATGTCATTTATGTAGTCAAGTGTAAAAGCTAAGATTTCCCTTACCCTCTTCAAATCTTGTACTTTCTTACTTACACTTCTGACGTAGTTACATTTGGCATCAGTGTCCGAAGCAGAATATATATGTGTGAAAAAGAAAATAAAGCATTTCGGATTACATTAATTATATTAATATCATTTTTGTTGTTGTTATGAATTCAAGTGTGAAACTTGCATTTTCATCTCCTCATAATCTTTAATTCAGTTAGCTTCATAGTGATTATAATACATGAGTGACTAAAATAGAAAATTAAATCTTAATACTAATATATATATATATATATATATGGGGTTTGTTAACTTGCGTATGTCTGTTTTTCAGTTGGTACATTTTAGCAATGTGTACCGAATTTTAGTAGACAAAAATACCCTCGTATATTATGGATTCTAAGTTTTAAGGTCAAGGGTATTTGAATAATTTTATTATCAAAACTAAAAAAAACAAGAAACCCCAAAAAACCCTTACTCACTTCCCTCATTCTTCTTAACACTTTCTCTTTCATCTCTCTCACTCCAACATTTTCTCTATCATCCTATGGTAGTCGCAACTGAAAAAAACATCAGAAACACTGACGGTTAAACAATTTCTTACAAAAAATGATTTTATAATGAGTTTCATTTTATAATTGTTGTCTTATCTAATTTTATCTAATTTTCAAAAGCATAATGACATATGAAGGAATTGGCGGCCTGAAAAAAAAATTAGAAATACTTGCTATTAAACAATTTCTTACAAAAGATGATTTTATAATGAGTTTTCATTTTATAATTTTTGACTTATCTAATTTTCATAAGCATAATGACATCAAAGGAATTGGTAATTGGCCTGGAAAAAATCATAAACACTCCGTTGTTAAACAATTTCTTACAAAAAATGATTTTATAATGATTTTTCATTTTATAATTTTTGTCTTATCCAATTTTATCTAATTTCACAAGCATAATGATATCCGAAGGAATTGGTAATTGGCCTAGAGTTTTTTTTTTAGAGATGATGATTAAACATCTGCAGATGATGAAATTAGAGAGGTTAGTGAAGATGATGAAATTGAAGAGATCTTGAATGAACCTTTGCCTCAAGGTGAATATGTCAATGACTCAACTCTTTACAAAGACAAATTGTTTAACGGCGAGTGTTTCTGATTTTTTCACTTGGGGCTACAATAGGGATGACAGAGAAAATGTTAGAGTGAGAGAGATGAAAGAGAAAGGGTTGAGAGAAATGAGGGAGGTGAGTAAGGGTTTGGGAGTTTCTTGTTTTTTTTTTTAATTTTGAAAATAAAATTATTCAAATACCCTTGACCTTAAAACTTAGAATTTATAATATATGAGGGTATTTTTGTCTATTAAAACCCGGTACACATTGCTAAAATATATCAACTGAAAAACAAGCGTACGCAAGTGTAAACCCATATATATATATATATATATATATATATATATATATATATATATATATATAAGGGTAAAATGTTTGTTAGCACAAGTATAAAAATAATTAGTTTTTATTATAATAAGAAAAATTTATATTTTAGCACAAAATTTTAATTTTTCAAATGTTTATGTTGGATTGAATTTTCAATTATGTGTTTAAATAATTTAAATTAGTTAAATCTATTTTGTTTCATCCTAAGTCTTCCAACAACTTAAGAGAGAGTATTGATTTTCGTAAACTTTGAAAGATAAAAAGAAGAGAGAAAGTTGATTGGTTATTCAGTGAGTTTTCTTAGAAAAATTATCATTATTTGTGACATATGATTCTTTATTTTATCTTTGAGATCCTCAATTAAAGCTGTGATTAGATAAATTAGTTTCCTACTCTTGTTCTTTCTAAACTTTTTTTCTTACATTTTTTATTTGAGAGCATTATTTTTCTATGTGATTCTCTTGTATCTAAATTTAATTCTGGAAGTGCTTGATTAAATGACTTGTGGTCATGGCCTTTTATTTCTAATTGAAAAGATTTTCTCACGTTATGACTATTGTAATTTTTTTGTTGTTGTACTGTTTTTTTTTTAGTGTAATCTTCGATAATTATCACATGTATTTATTGAAAAAGAATAATATGCACTAACGGGGAAAGGAACCTTTATTTTTATCTTTATAAATTTAAAATTTGAATTATTCTTCCAAAATTAATTGCATATTAAAATCAATATTTCTTTTAGTAAACGTACGTGATAAATATATATTCAATTACCTTAACCATTTAACGAATTTAAAACAAAATTAATAGAACTAAATATTTTATTATAAAATTGTAATTTTTTTGATTTTATAATATTAAAATAAATATACGTCAATATTTATTGTGCTAAATCAATTAAATCAATGATATAGTATAATAAATTTTACTACACCTAGTATTAATTTTCAATTTCAAAATGATATAACCTTTTAAAGGAGAAGATGTCATTGACATTTGAAACCAACCATAAGAGTAAGACAAACGTATTACGAACATCTAATAGCAAGTACTAAAAATTAATATAAAAACTTAATCCATAACTAGACATCTAATCATATGAGCTTTGAACTTTTTTTTGCAGCACAAGTTATATCTATTTCAAATTTTACCGGACATGATTTGATCTTTTGAACATTCTAGAAAAGATACCAAGTTTAATGAGAATTTAATCTTTGAATAAAAACTTTATTCAGTACAAGGTATAGTTTAGTTTTATGAAAGATTTTTCTTAATAACACCGGTTTAGTAAATATTCGTTTAGTTTAAGAACACGTTTATTGAAATATTTTTAGTATGTGTTTTTGGGACAATATATGTGTATCTTTAGTATGTTTACCAAAATTTATAGTGAAAGCTCGTTTAGATTGTTTACCAAAAAAATTATAAATGTATTTCTAACTTAAATTAATTATTAAACTATTTATACTATTTATTATTTGTGTTCTTAAGAAAAACATCTTAAATAAGAATTTGTGTTAAAATATGACAGAATTCACTATATGAGTCGACAAGACATATAGTTTTTTTATATTTTTACAGAATTTATTCTTTATATTTTTTTGTTATTTACATTTTTTTATATTCATTAATCTTTATATTTTTATAAGATATATACTTTTTATATAGTCTGTTTTTATAATTTTATATCATTTATTCTTCATATTTTTATTTTGTATTGTCTAACATTTGTATTTTTATAGAATTTACTCAATAATTTTTGTTTTCTTCATAATTTCTTTTATTAAAGATTTTATTGTTTATATTTGTATACACATATATTATCTATTTTATTTAAAATTTTATGAAATAAATTTAAATTGTATAATAAATATTATAATTTTTACTCAATAATTTTTATTTTTTAAAATTGTATTTAATTTTTTATAAATTTAAATTAATATAATAAATATATTATAATTTTTAAAATCTCGTGAGGTTAAAAATAGTAATATATATATAAAAGTAAAACCCAGAACATATCCACATGATTTATACTACAGACTACAAGGCAATTATATATAACAACATGACAGAAACCTTCTAAACACTACCGCAAGCTTTTTCAGTTCTTCCAAGTTCATGCAAGTGTGTAACACTGAAAGGGAAAATATCAGAAACCTAAGTATTACCACTTACTCTAGTTCATACTATTCTCTGCACTTTATATTATATGATATTTCTATGAAACAGCTTTTTTTATATGGTGGCTAATATCTCAGAATAAATTTTGTCACAGTAAAAGCTGTTTTAGTTAATTTCTTAATATGGATTTAGGTATATCTTAATTAAATATTCAGTACATAAAAGTGTAAAATAATCTTTTTTATGTGATATTTATTCTGATTTGGTTCGTTCCATTATCGAATATATATATATTATCCAAAATTAATTAACAGCAATAACAGAGAGAGAATTTGGTATTTTGATCGATGTCAGAGATTACTTCATTACATCGATGTTATACGTTATTTTATAATGCATACTCCATTTTGATCCTTATGGATACAAGAGAGGCGTTTATCAAGCATATGAATAGAGAGTCTAATAAAAAACAATGCTCTCAAATATAAAAAGAGAAAAAAAAACTAAAACAGAATAATAGTGTGAAACTAATTTATCTAACTACATACTTCTAATTATGATTTCATGGATAAAATAAAGAATCATGTCATAAACTATTGTCAAAATTTAGTCTGATGAAACAATGAACAAAACAGAAATAGTAGTTTTTCTTAGAAGACTCACTGAAGAAGTCAATCAGCTTTCTCTTTTCTTTTTATCTTCCAAAATTTGCATAAATTAATATTCTTTCTTAAGTTGGAAGACTCCTATTTCAGAATCAGAAAAAAGGAACTTAACTAATTTAAATTATTTAGACACATAATTGAGAATGCAAAACATTTGACAATATTAAAACTTTGTAAATATATTTTTTTTCTTATTATAGCAAAAACTAATTTTGTCAATACTTCTTGTGCTAACAAACTTTTTACCCTTTTATTTCTTATAACATAATTTGAACCAATTAATATATAAACTATATATATATATATATATATATATATATATATATATATATATATATATATATATATCTCACACACAATTAATAGTTATATATATATATATATATATATATATATATATATATATATATTAGTATTAAGATTTACTTTTCTATTTTAGTCACTCATGTTATAATCATTATGAAGTTAACGGAGTTAAAGGTTATCGGAAGATGAAAATGCAATTTTCACACTTGAATTCATAACAAAAAATGCTACTAATATAATTAATGTGATCCGAAATGTTTTATTTTCTTTTTCATACACATATATATTCTCCTTCAGAGCTGATGCCAAATGTAACTACGTCAGAAGTTTACGTAACTAAGAAAGTCAAAGATTTGAAGAGGGTACAGGAAATCTTGGCTTTTAGACTTTGACGACATAAATGACATTCAAATAATATAAAGCCGAACCGGTTCGTGGCATTTTCAACTATAATAGCTAAGAACTTTGAAAGTAAAAAAAAGGTTAGAAGAACTTATATAATGCAGAAGAATCTGATGGACCATCCAGTGTGTTAAATTTTAATGCAGTTCTGTCTTAGACACGAAAGCTTCATATAATTTCATAAATTCATTTTTACTGATTGAGTTAATAGTTAGCTCTTGGATAATCACTACCAAATGATATCGACGGATAGGAGGAATATACCATTTCATCACAAAAACATATAGTTTAGGAAAAAGAACCAATATTTTATTTGGATTTGTTGGTCTAAAACATTATATCAGAATCATATATCATCATAGAAATTTTGTAGTAAATAAACAACAACTAGCTACATTCAGGTTTTATTATATAGAGTGATATTCCAATTGATCTAAAAGGAAGAGAAGATAAAAGTGGCACCACAAAGTTAGAACTGAGAAAGAAAAAAACTATTGATAAACAGTAGAATCATTAAGTGACTTGAAGTTGGGTGGTGCGAACGCGGTTTGTGGAAGAACCGAAGATTCATTCTTTCTTCCAAGTGTAGAAAAGTAAAATGGAAAGAACATTAAATGATAGAAAAAGGAAGAATTAGATTCAGTGTCTTAATGCTTTATGCTGCGCATTTTCTTTTTCATCTAATACTTTTCTGCTTTTGGACCGCCACGTTATTATCAGTTGAAAAAGAATCTCCACATCCTTACCTAACCTGAAAGATTAATCTCAGCAGTTTAATCTGTTTGAGAAAAAACTTCATTACGTGCAGTGTTGGTAAAACATTCCATCTATATAGTCTAAACATTTAAACGAGAAAAAGCTTATACCAAATCACTTTAGTTATTTGTTTACGATGAAATGAAAAAATTATTTTGTTTTCATTACCCCATGGCCTAGCATAGAGGTGTAATTTTCTCATGATTTATGTTTTTTAGTTTTAAACGTGCTTTAACTGAGATTTTATTTAAACATATTCTTGGTCCAACAACTACTGATTAACCACTTTTGCCTTCGTTATAAAGTACACCAGGGCTTCTTGTTTCAAAGCAAGAAACTGTTGGGAAACAGCGGTACTTGTTCCCTCCTCTGTGAATCCCAAAATGGGCACTGTGCGGAAGCGTAAAATAAAAGTGTAAGAAAAGAGAAAATTAACACTGGAAATTTTAACGTGGAAAATCCTCTCGGAAAAAAACCACGGGACCTAGTTCAGAAAATTATCTCCACTATGAAAGTAGGATTACAGTGTTTCTCTCACTCTCTGAGTATCTCTCAATAAATCTCACCCTCTCGGATGGTATACAAGACTCTCACTTTTCACTCACACTCACAATATCTAGTGCACTATGTCTTCACCAGCGGTATCTCTCTCTTTCTTTCTTTCCTCACCGTGGCTCTCCTTTTCTTCACGGTGTATTTCCCTTCTTCGCTGCTTCCATTCTGTTACTTCTTCATTTCTATTTTATAAGTGAAATTTTTCACATAAAATAGAAAGAGGACAAGATGCTAGAAACATGCAAGCTGAAAACATGGAAACATGTTTTCCGTGAAGTGGGAAAACATTGACCCTTAATTTAGGGTGTGGGTCCCATTATTTGTTTTATTCCAACAAAACTCCCCCATAAAACAAATAAATGGGTCTTCTATCTGGAAGATACCACCAGACCAGCACCTTGGCAACAATCTTCAACCTTCTTGGTTGGAATTGACTTAGTCATCATATCGGACCAATTCAAGTCTGTATGGATTTTCTCAATCTTCAATTTCTTCTCATCCAGCGCTTCTCGTATCCAATGATACCGCACGTCGATATGCTTCGAGCGTGAATGGAACATGGGGTTCTTGGTTAGATGAATGGTGCTTTGATTATCACAATTCACCACATAATCATCTTGATCATGTCCTAATTCACTTAGGAAATTCTTCATCCATAGCATCTCTTTAGAGGCTTCAGTCACCGCTACATACTCTGCTTCAGCAGTAGACAATGTCACACATTTTTGTAGCTTTGACTGCCAAGAAACAGCTCCCCCTGCAAAAGTAATCAGATAACCTGATGTTGACTTCCTTGAATCGACATCTCCAGCCATGTCTGAGTCTGAATATCCGATTAGCTTTAGATTTCCATTGCCAAAACACAAGCTTCTTTTGGCAGATCCTCTTAGATACCTCAGTATCCACTTAACAGCTTCCCAATGCTCCTTTCCTGGATTTGACAGGAATCTGCTCACAACTCCTACAGCATAGCCAATATCTGGCCTTGTACAAACCATTGCATACATAAGGCTACCCACGGCAGAAGAGTAGGGTACCTTGCTCATTTCTTCTTTTTCTTCTTCATTCTTTGGACATTGCGACTTGCTGAGTTTGAAATGTCCAGCGATTGGAACACGAGCAGGTTTGGCATTGTGCATGTTGAACCTTTTGAGAATCTTCTCAATGTAATCTTCTTGAGATATCCATAGCATTCTTCTAGAACGATCTCTGGAAATTTTCATTCCAAGTATCTTCTTTACTGCACCCAGGTCTTTCATGGCAAAAGACTTACTCAATGCCTTCTTGAGAGCAGCTATTTTAATTTTGTCCTTCCCTACAATCAACATATCATCAACATACAAGAGAAGTATGATGGACTCACCATTTTCATAATGCTTCACAAAAACGCAATGGTCTGCGGAGGTCTTCTTGAAATTATGTTGGATCATGAAGGAATCAAATTTCTTGTACCATTGTCTTGGAGCTTGCTTCAGACCATAGAGGCTTTTCTTCAGATGACACACCAAGTGTTCTTTGCCTGGTTCTTCAAAACCCTCTGGTTGCTTCATGTAAATTTCTTCCTTTAGGTCTCCATGTAAGAATGCTGTTTTGACGTCCAGTTGTTCAATCTCTAGGTCTAGTGTTGCTGCCAGACCGAGAATTGCTCTAATGGATGTCATCTTCACCACTGGTGAGAATATTTCATCAAAGTCTATTCCTTTCTTCTGGTTGCACCCCTTCACGACAATTCGTGCTTTGTACCTTGGGCTTGGGTTGTTCTCTTCATTCTTGAGCTTGAACACCCATTTGTTTTGCAATGCTCTCCTTTCTTTTGGTAATTCTACCAAATCATAAGTCTGATTTTCCTTTAAGGATTGCATCTCCTCTTCTATGGCTTGCAACCATTTGTCTTTGTCTTTCGTCTCCATTGCTTCTACAAAGCTTTGAGGTTCACCTTCATCAGTAAAATTAACATATTCATCTGAAAAATACCTTCTTGACGGTTGCTTCTGCCTTGTTGATCGCCTCAATTGGGGTTCTTGCGGAGCATCCTCAATTGGTTGATCTTCTTCCGTCAGATTAGGTTGATCTGTTTCTTCAGCCATTTCATCAAGTTGTAACTCTGGTTCGGCTTGATGAGTCTCTCCCCCTAAGTTGTTCATCACAATAGGGCTTTGATCACTTATCAGCTTAAGTGTTGGTTTCTCCACTTTCTTGATGTCTTGGATTGTCTGGTCTTCAAAGAACACCACATCTCTGCTTCGAACAATCTTTCTGTTTGCAGGATCCCATAATCTGAAACCAAATTCATCTCTTGGAGAACCAAGGTATATGCACTCTTTCACTTTAGCATCGAGCTTTGCTCTTTCATCTTTCGGAATGTGAACTGATGCCTTACATCCGAAGACTTTCAAGTTGCGATATGAGGCCTTTTTACCGGACCATACTTCTTCTGGTATCTTACCGTTTAATGGTCTTGAAGGTGATAAGTTGATCAATTGAGTTGTTGTTAGCACTGCCTCCCCCCAGAATGTCTTGGGAAGTTTTGCGTAAGACAACATGCTTCTGACCTTCTCGGCAATCGTTCTGTTGAATCTTTCAGCTACACCGTTCATTTGAGGTGTTTTGGGAGGTACTTTCTCATGTCTGATCCCATGAGTCTTGCAATAGTGCTCGAATGGACCTCTGTACTCTCCACCATTATCACTTCTCAAGCATTTCAACTTTCTACCAGTTTCACGTTCAACAGAGGCGTGAAACTCCTTGAAGATTCGTAGAACTTCGTCTTTTCTTTTCAATGGATAGACCCACAATCTTCTAGAGTGGTCATCAATGAAGGTAACAAAATATTGAGCACCACCAAGGGACCTTTCGGATGTTGAACAGACATCTGAATACACAAGATCCAAAATATGCTCTCTTCTACTTCTATTATCAGATTTATGGAAAGATACTCTGTGCTGCTTACCTGATAGGCAGTCTTCACATAATTCAAGTGGTTGGCCTTTTATACTCTGGAGATGATCTTTCGCAAGGATCTCTAATCCTTTATCGCTCATGTGGCCCAGTCTTTTGTGCCATAACTCCTTACTTTCTTCTTGAGCAACATTTGTCTCTCCTTTGCATATCTTTCCTTGCATGACGTACAAGGAGCCTTCCTTTTTGCCTCGAGCAACAATCATGCTTCCTCGGCTAAGTTTCCATTTTCCATCTCCAAACTGGTTGTTCATTCCAGCATCATCTAGCTTACCAACTGAGATAAGGTTTAGACGCATTTCTGGTACATGTCTTACCTCTTTCAGCACAAGTTTGTTTCCATTTTCTGTTGTCAAAGTCACTTCTCCTATGCCCACAATTTTGCTTGTGACATGATTTCCCATCTTCACTGTTCCAAAATCTCCTTTTTGATAGGATGAGAAGAATCCCTCATGAGGAGTAACATGGAAAGATGCTCTGGTATCTACTATCCAAGTGCAATCATCAAAAGCAATATTTAGATAGTTTACCTCAGTGATAAGGAACACATTCTCATCATTTGATACCACCGCTGTTGTAGTCTTTTCCTCCAACTTCTTTTTGGGATCTACCACATCAGGGTGTACAGTTCCATTCTTCTGATCTCTCTTCAGGAATCTACATTCTGGCTTCTTGTGACCATCTTTTCCACAATAAAAGCATGTCAGACCTTTGGAACGAGACTTGAATCTTCCTCGTGACTTTTCACGTTTTCCTTTGCTTCTGTTTTCACTCCTTCCTCTATTCTCAACAACATTGGCTTCTGAGTGACTACTCGATCCCCTTTCTTTCCTTCTGGATTCTTCATTCAGTAAACTGTCTGTGATGTTATCCAGACTGAGCTTTCCATCTGGTGCTGAGTTACTGAGAGTGACCACCAACGTGTCCCAACTCTCCGGTAGAGAACTAAGGAGTAGAAGAGCTTGTAACTCGTCATCAATCTTCATATTCGCCTTCATTAATTGATTCACAATACCTTTGAAGGTGTTGAGATGCTCGATCATATTCTGGTCGTCAGTGTACTCCAACTTTACGAGTCGTCTGACAAGGTGAGCTTTATTTCTGGGAGTCTTCTTTTGAATCATTGATTCAAGCTTTGTCCATAACTCATACGCATTGGTATAAGTCGATACATGCTCAAAGAGACTTCTGTCGATGTATTTCCGAATCATAGCCACTGTTTTACGATTCAGAATCTCCCAGTCTTTTTCGGCCTTCCCTTCTGGAATTTCCGAATTTGTGATCGGCTCATACAAATCCTTGCAGTATAGATGATCTTCCATCATCGGCTTCCAGTAGGAATAATTATCCGCAGTTAGCTTGAACATGTCTCCTTCCATCTTGAGTTTCACAGGACCGTGACTTTTCGAACCGGTAGCTCTGATACCACTGTTGGGAAACAGCGGTACTTGTTCCCTCCTCTGTGAATCCCAAAATGGGCACTGTGCGGAAGCGTAAAATAAAAGTGTAAGAAAAGAGAAAATTAACACTGGAAATTTTAACGTGGAAAATCCTCTCGGAAAAAAACCACGGGACCTAGTCCAGAAAATTATCTCCACTATGAAAGTAGGATTACAGTGTTTCTCTCACTCTCTGAGTATCTCTCAATAAATCTCACCCTCTCGGATGGTATACAAGACTCTCACTTTTCACTCACACTCACAATATCTAGTGCACTATGTCTTCACCAGCGGTATCTCTCTCTTTCTTTCTTTCCTCACCGTGGCTCTCCTTTTCTTCACGGTGTATTTCCCTTCTTCGCTGCTTCCATTCTGCTACTTCTTCATTTCTATTTTATAAGTGAATTTTTCACATAAAATAGAAAGAGGACAAGATGCTAGAAACATGCAAGCTGAAAACATGGAAACATGTTTTCCGTGAAGTGGGAAAACATTGACCCTTAATTTAGGGTGTGGGTCCCATTATTTGTTTTATTCCAACAGAAACAAGATAACAAACACACACACACAAAGTATCATCGACTTCCACAAAGTCCACAAAGTTAGTGTCTGTTGAAGTGTTGCATATAGCATCAAGAATGGCACAACCTACAGAGACCTGAGAGTGATTGGTTCAGAAGGTTTTGCTCTTATAGACAAGTTTTATGGATCATCAACACGAAGAAGGCCTAATAAAAAAGGGGTATTTCCTTCAAGATAAGGACGTTGGATGGTTCAAATGCCCAATGACGAGTTGGAAGAGCCTGTAATCAATAGCAGAGAGGTTGTTTGTCGCTATGGTGGAATTATGATTATGAATTACCCTAAACAACAAACCCATCTTAACTGGTAGTTCATTCGACCTTCTCCATTTTGGTTTATATATATATATATATATATGGTTTAATACCCAATTTTGTCCCTATTTTGGTTCGAAAATCTCAATTTAATCCCTCGTTAGAAAAATAATTGTAATGGATCCTTATTTGTAAGTTTGTGAGTTAAGTTAGTCCCTTCCGTTAAATATAAGCAAACGGAGTTAATGGGATAATGATGTGGCAGTAGTTAGTGGTTAGGTGTCAAAACGCAATTGTGTGCATGCTTACGTGATGTTAGGACAGTTGTTACAGAAAACAAAGGAAGGATTATTTGCTCTACCTACTTATCCATGTTTCCTCAAATCCAGTTTCAGAAACAAATAAATGCACCAATTAAAAAAATAAATAAATAGTTAAAACACATAAAAAGAAAGCCAAATGAAGTCGGACTAGCACTCGCCCAAATTAGGGCAGCGAGTCTCCTCGCGAACAGTGTGAAGCTTTAATTCGCAGAGCTTCTTCTTAATCTGCACGTACTTCTCACCGCCAGGAACAGCCTCCTTCATCCACTTCGACTTCGGAAGCGGCTTCTTCTTCGTCCCAACCTCTACCGAGTACGCGCTCTCCGATTTCAGCGCAATGAAGTCCGAGAGAGACGACGACTCCTCCGCCAGCCGATCTCGGAGCCCTGCCAAAGTATTCGAGAATTGCGACGGCATCGCCAGAGAGGTTGCAGATGATGAACTGAAGAGTCTCGCGGCGCATTTGATGTTTCCGGCAACATGTTTTCACGTTAATGGTTCTCGCGATCACTGCCTCGGTCTTCTTTCGCAGAAACCAAAATGTCATAATCTGCTACAAATCACCCCTAAATCAATTTATCCCGAATTTCTAATAAAATCCAATTTCTGTAACAGCTGCCCTAACACCACATAAGCACGCACACAATTGCGTTTTGACACCTAACCACTAACTACTGCCACATCATCATCCCATTAACTCCGTTTACTTATATTTAGCGGAAGAGACTAACTTGACTCACAAATTTACAAGTAAGGATCCATTACAATTACTTTTCTAACGAGAAACTAAATTGAGATTTCTGAATCAAACTGGAGAAAAAATAGAGTATTAAACCTTTATTTATATATATATATATATATATATATATATATATATATATATATATATATATATATATATATATATATATATATATATATATATATATATATATATATATATATAGGTATTTATAATGGGGGAAGTTGTAACCCATCTCATAAAATTATTTTGGGAAGCATCTCTAGGAGTTGCAGTATAATCTTCGAAGAATGCAGCAAGAGCTGTTGTATAACTAATTTGATCTCTTACAATAAATATATATATATATATATATATATATATATATATATATATATATATATATATATATATATATATCATATGATAGATCAATACTATCATGTTTATTTCTTTTATTTTATTATCTATACTATTATATAATATTATAGAAAGTTGCCTCGTTTGCTACTGAGGAGTAGCATTTATAATTATTTTTTTGAGTAATCATATTATGATAAAAAAAAATTCATGGAATTTATTAATAGTTAATTTTAATTAATGAATACAGCAATATATTTAATGAGATTTATTTTAAACATTGTTTTCATGTTAATACTTCAATTTGATAGCACTTATAAACAGCTGTTAGCAAAAATTAATAAGTATTATAAAATCAACTGTTTTCAAAATTATTAAAATAACTTATTTTTGAAAATATGTATTATAAATATAATCAGTTTTTATCGAATTTATATAGCTATATGAAATAAGACAATGATGACTAATTAACTGTTTTATCTATAGTAGAGAGGTGCATAATACCATTATTTTTCTTCATTTTTAGGACTATATAGTATGACGGCTTTATCATATGAGTTGAAATTGAAATTGTTTCTCGAAATTGATTTTCAGTAAAGTAATAATAGAAGAGATTAAGAGTATATCCATTTGATACATTAACATGAAAATAATGAATATGCTGGCTAATCCAAAAGGGAATTACGGCTCTAAAATTTTGATAAATCTATAGTTTATGATATGCTTTTTTAATTTCGTAGTATATTTTTCATATTTTACAGTTTTATTCGAGATATTCATGTTACTTAGAAAATTACAATTTTTTTTGTTGTGTACTCTTATAATATATATTAATTTTTCATAGTTTATGTAGGTAAATTTTGGTAAAAAATATATAAAAAAAAAACAAATCACAAATTAACATTTGTTTAGAGAAAACAAACATAAATTTACGTATGATGTATATACACCAGACATAAATTTATGTATTTTTATTTTACTAAGCATAAATTTACGTTTTCCATAATTACAGCTGTTTAAATCAGACATAAAACGATCTAAACTATCAAGTATAAAAAAGTCCTCTTTTTTTTATTAATGTAAATATTAACTAAGTAGCTCAAATATTGAAGAGATGATTATGTAATATATTAGACAATATATATATTGTAAAATTTATAATTCTACCTTTAATATAAAATTTTGATATTTAACCTCACAATCTTTTTAAATAAGTATTTTGGCACCCTAAAAAAAATTACTCCCACTTTACAAGACAGTTTAATAATATAATAATATATATAGTTTAAGTAGAAAGTAAAGTTAAGTAAAATTAAAATATAATTATTTAGGATTGCAAAGTAAATATTTTTTATTTGATGGATGTGAACTCGATATCACCCTTAAATATTATACTCAGCTTTTCACTATACGAATCTCAAATATATAAATCTAGAAAACAGATATACACAAATCGCACGATCAGATTCACTTTCCATCAAAATATTTGGACTTAATAAAAATGATAAATTCGAATATATTCCTTATTTAGATGAATGCTAAACGACATAACCAAATAAATAAATCAAAGAACTGATCTATACATTACTACAATTATTGGTAATGTCGTTTTAATGGTTAAGGCCTTGTTCTTTTGAGTGGATTTGAGAGGATGGATTTGAGGGAATTTGAGAGGATTTGAAGATAATTTTTTTTGTCGTTTATTTGAGTGAATTTGGAGGTAAATAAGAGTGAATTTGGAGGTAAATAAGAGTGAATTTAGAAATAAAATTTGTGAGAATTAGTATAGAATTGTATTGACATGACAAATTAAAAAAAATTATTTCCAAATTCACTTTTATTTACCTTCAAATTTACTCAAATAAATGACAAAAAAAATTATCTTCAAATCCTCTCAAATTCATCCTCTCAAATCCACTCAAAAGTACAGAGCCTTAAAGAGAGAATAAATTCATTCTTTCTTGCTGAAGACGTAGAGCTCATCACTCAGCCATTTCTCTCTATAAAAGCACATAAGGGTGTCTGAACCTTTGAAGCAAGAAACCAACCTGAATTAAAATTCCCTCTCTGATAAAACTTTCTGCATTATCTAACGTTCCATATATGGCACCTCCTGCAGCAGACCTCAGACAGATTGCTACAGAAGGGTTTGCTCTGATAGAGACGTTCTACGGTTCAGCAACAAGAAGGAGCAGTGGCAGTGATGCATTGTATTTGCATGGCCGCAGAGAACGTTGTTGCGTGGTTTATCAAGTGCCTAAAGATGTGATGAACGAGTCTTCTGTTGGCAGTTATAGCAAGCCTAAAGTCCCAAATCGTTGGGGTAGATCCTTTAAGTTTTAAGATCTTTGGCCTATATGCATGCTGTATGTAAGTTATCTTCAAAAGGGTATGTCCTGTTTCTTGTTTTTAGGTTACTCTTTTATAACATGTATGTACAAAAAACTCGAAGACTTTAAGACAAGGTCTTCTGCAGTTGTGAAAGTCTATGTAGTTCAATAAAGTATATGTTCTGTGTTGCTGCACGAAGCCTTTAAGGTTATGTAATTAATGAAGTTTCTCTTAATATGGGGTGTTCTCATCAAAACTTTTCATAAATCTCCATTTCAAATTCCTTTACATTTTACAAATTTTTTTAATCTAAACAATTTCACTTTCATTTTTCTATTTAAATTTATTCCTTCAAATCTATCTTTAAAACTAAACACAACTGACTAGAATAAAAACAATAAAAGACACACATCATAAGTATTTAAAAAGTTGTATATTTACGTATGATATTTGCTCCCTTTCCACATATAATAGAGCCAAAAAATAACCAAACGAACATCAAGCAAACCAATATCTAAGCAGATATAAAGTTTTTGCTTTTAGATCTCTTAAAAAATTGTCTTAATTTTTTTTAATACTAATATATCTCTATAAAATTAATTATAAAATTATATTTAAAAATAAAATTTAATTAAATTATCATAATTATTAATTTTTACAATAAATTTTATTATTTGTAAAAATATCTTATTTTTAAATTTGCTTTAGGTTTTTCAGAATTAAGATATATTTTAACATAAATAATTTTATTAGTAAATAAAAAAAATGTTATCTTAAATTTATTTTAGACTTCCCAAACTCTTGAATCATTTTTATATAAACTTACGAAAAATTAAACTCTAATAAAACCAAATAAAAATAATTGTGACAAATATTTTCCTTCATCCGTCACGAACTTTTATTTTTCTGGTAAAAAGCTTAATAACCAATTGCAATCTCAGTAAATTAAAGTATGATCATGTTTAAGTTTACTTAACTATATTTTTTAATATTGTGAGATTTGATTTTGGTTTCTATAAACGTTTTCTCTAAATTTAAAATTAATGTTTTCACTTTCTAACTGAACTTTGATTTTAATTTTATAAATTATTTTCTTCGATTTACAAAGTTTGATATAATTGATTCTATCATTATCTTAATATATAGCTAGGGATGGATGCATGCACAATACTTGAGACACTGCAAAATGTAGCTACGTCATCGAGTTTACGTAAGAAAGTGAAAGACTTAAAGATGCTAAAGCAAATTTGTTGACTCTTTGACTGGAACAAAGTATTTTGTTTGGGGGTATAAATAGCACTAAAGTGGGCCGAAAGTTTAGTAGAAAGTTCCTTCCATAACATAATTATTATGTCCAAGAATCTGATACAACATTAACTATTTTCTCAACAACCTTGAGTAATATAAAAAGAAAATAGAAAAAATTGTTATAAAAATAAAGTGTTGATTTAAGAATAATTATCTTAATTTAATAAATATTTTGTATATATGAATAATTTAGGTAGTTGTATGTTATTCAAAGATTTACAATTTAAAAACCTTCTCCATTTTGGTTTATATATATATATATATATATATATATATATATATATATATATATATATATATATATATATATATATATATATAGGTATATATAATGTGGGATGTTTGTAAGCCATCTCATAAAGTTATATGATCACTTGATCAGTATACACTGACATTGCATAAAATACCATACTATGTTCATTATTAGTTCAATAAATATATAATATCTTCTTGCTTAATTGATTATTAGAGGAATCACTCTAATTTATTAATGTGAAACTTTAAGAAATAAAGAAATATTGGTGAAATATTAATAAAACCGTTAGTTTATATGATAGTCAAGGTATTTTGTTAACATTGAGAAGAAATTATGAATTCATTAAACAGGCGAGATTTGACATCCTTTAATAAAAAAAGTAATAAAAAATAAATAAAAGTATTTTTAATATATATAATATAAATATTTCTGTTTATATAGAATCAATTTTTTATATAGTTATATCACTTCTCTTCAACATATTACAGATATAATTGATCTCTACTCTTTTTAAAAATTTGGTGAATGTTAATTAACTTTTCATCATAATTAACAAAATCTAACAGCGATGTCTAAAGACTTTGAGTTTACTCTTGTAAAATAACAATCCATGTAATTCGTTTAATATCTACAGGATTTGGGTAAAATTCAAAATAGTTATACTAAATTCAAATTCGTTTAATATAGTATTTAATAACAAAATCTATTCAAGATTTTAGTCATAAAAATGATTTCAACTTCAAAAATAAAATAAAAATTATATAATGAGTATTGAGATTGAGCTTATTCCCTTTCTCCCATATTTTCCTGATATAATATATATTTATTCAGTGTTGTTGCAAGTTCAAGCTTGAATATAGAAGATCTAAGGATTGAATCATAACATTTGATTTCTCAAATCACCCTGCTTTAATATCAAAACTTGATTCAACTAATACATTCAAATGTAGTAGTACTTTAATATAGTAACATATCCAAGCTTCAATTTATTGGGTACAAATAAAGTCTCACATCGAATAAAATAAGAGATGAACATGAGTTTATATATACATAACATATTTCCATATCTTATAACATATCTCCATATCTTATTACTGTAGAGATATCTATGTTGTATGTGTGTGTATCGTGAGATTTTTCCAACATAAAGATAGATTAGATTTTACTGATAAAATTAAGCAATTGTGTTTATGATGTTAGCTTATAATAACTCTTTAAGAACTAAAATTCCCTCTACTAATCTGTTGTAACTCTTTAATGTCACTCACAATGGACATATTGTTTATACACTTGATCAAGTTTGTGCTTTAGAGAAGGAGATGCTGGTCAGAATTCAAAAACCACTAGTGCAAAATTGGCTTTTAACGTTCCCTAATAGACATCCGTCCACACAAGCTCCAACGTATATAAATCACCGGTGGCATATTCGTAAATAAGTGAAACTCGAGACGTCTGTCCTTGGTCGAGCTGGACGTTTATAATATTATAGACGTCCGTCGTAGGGGGACGGACGTTTAATAGGCTGAACAAGTGAACGTTTTCAATTACCCATGTCAGCCCTTAAACGTCCGTCCTTGGTCGAGACATACGTTTATAATGTTATGAACGTCCGTGTGAGGGGGACAGACGTTTAATAGGCTGAACAAGTGAACGCTTTCAAGTACCCATGTCAGCCCTTAAACGTCCGTCCTTGGTCGAGACGGACGTCTATAACATTATGAACATCCGTGTGAGGGGGACGGACGTTTAATAGGCTGAACAAGTGAACATTTTCAAGTCCCCATGTCAGCCCTTAAACGTCCGTCCTTGGTCGAGACGGACGTCTATAATATTATGAACGTCCGTGTGAGGGGGACGGACGTTTAATAGGCTGAACAAGTGAACGTTTTCAAGTCCCCATGTCAGTCCTTAAACGTCCGTCCTTGGTCGAGACGGACGTATACTAGGCTGAACAACTGAACGTTTCAGTCCCCATGTCAGCCCTTGAACGTCCGTCCTTGGTCGAGACGGACGTATACTAGGCTGAACAACTGAACGTTTCAGTCCCCATGTCAGCCCTTGAACGTCCGTCCAGGGTCAAGACGGACGTCTATAACATTATGAACGTCCGTGTGAGTGGGACGGACGTTTACTAGGCTGAATAACTGAACGTTTCAGTCCCCATGTCAGCCCTTAAACGTCAGTGTGAGGGGGACGGACGTCTACGAGGCTGAACAACTGAACGTTTCCATTCCCCATGTCAGGATCTTAAACGTCCGTCCTCGGAGGGCTCGGACGTCTATAATATTATAAATGTCTGGCCCCCCATATCGGACGTTTAATGTGCTAACAGGGTGATTGGAGATTTAATTGTCTTCAGCCCCTTAAACGTCCAATATGGGGGGCCGAACGTTTATTATATCATAGACGTCCGGGCCCTCCGAGGACGGACGTTTAAGGGATGACATGGGGAATTGAAACGTTCAGTTGTTCAGCCTCGTAGACGTTCGTCCCCCTCACACAGACGTTTATAATATTATAGACGTCCGGGCCCTCCCAGGACGGACGTTTAAGGGCTGACATGGGGAGTTGAAACGTTCAGTTGTTCAGTTTAGTAGACGTCCGTCCCCCTCAAAAGGACGTTTATAATATTATAGACGTCCGGCTCGACCCAGGACGGACGTCTAAACCCACCCGCGAATATCATTTTTAAATCCCCAAAGACGTCATATTAGTGACGAACCGGACGTCTATAATATTATAGACGTCCGTGCCCCAGAGTATCGGACGTCTAACTGTATTAATATTGCTCCCGCAAACCCGTGACCAGTTAAGTTTTGGAAACGTGAAACACTGTTCATCGTCTTCCTCCGTGAACGCTGCTGCGCCATTGATTTTCCAGGTCCGTTTTCTCTCTTTTGGACCGTTTAAATTGATTTTCAATCCGATTACATTGCTCTGTGATGAAATACCTTTGATTTGAACCGATTAAAAATCGTTTTCGGTCCGTTTTTTTGCAGTCTCTTGCGTGTTCTTGGGCGGCTTCTTTGACTGTTTTTGGGCTGCGTTTTAGGCCGTTCCCTCCTCGATTTCCCTCCCTTTCATTTCGAATCTACTTTTCAGGTTAGCTTGTTGATTGAAAATTTTTTGTATGCATGTAATTGGGTTTTGTGTATGCATGTTTTTTACTCTAAAATGTGACTGTGTTATTGGCTTTTGAATATATGTGTATTAGTTGTGTTATTATTAGTATCAAATCATTGAGTGACACTTAGTTCCCGTTTGAAATTTAAGACAAACGATTAATCTTTTAATCGTTTGTGTTAAATTTTGAATTGTCCGATTGGACAGTTTGAAAAAATTAATTTTCATAATTTGCAATAACATGTCAATTGGAGTTTAAGGATAAGATTGATAAAATTTCGGTTCAGTACTTGTGTTGTTCTCCGGATGCATATTTGATTGTGGTCATCGTTGACTACTCTCATTTCGTGTATTTCGGAGACCAATGCAAAATGCTGCCGAAATCTTATCAATTTTATGATGTAGACTTCAATGCACGTGGCTGGGCAAATTATGAAAATTAATTTTTTTGAATGGGTAGGGCCTAACCTTGTGAGAGTTAAAACACTTGAACTGATGATTTTACGAACATAGTATGGATCGAAGCTGGATGAACGAACGTCGCATCAGTGAAGAATATGAGAAGGGTGTTTCGAAGTTCTTGCAATACGTTGAACAAAATGCTAAGTCTGTCAACGGGACATATTTTTGTCCTTGTGTGCGTTGTCTTAATCAAATAGGGCAAGACTTAGGCAATGTGCGTGACCATCTATTCATGTACGGCATAATGAGGACTTATACCGTTTGGACTTGGCATGGAGAAGTAATGGAGCAGCCTACCACGTCACAAGGAACGGATTATGTGGAAAAATGGATGAGTGACCATTTAGAGGACATGATACGTGATGTCGGTGAAGATAATTTTGGAAGGGCTAATTTGTATGATTCTCTTATTAATGATTCAGAGCAATCGTTGTTCCCAGGATGCTCGAACTTTACACGTCTGTCTTCAACTTTAAAGTTGTTTAGTTTAAAAGCAAGGAATGGATGGACCGATAAAAGTTTCACCGAGTTGTTGGAGTTGTTGAAGGAGATGCTTCCAGAAAATAATACTCTACCTATTCGTAATTACGAGGCCAAATTTTTTTTATGTCCAATGGGTCTTGAATATCAAAAGATACATGCTTGTCCTAATGATTGTGTTTTGTACATAAAGGAGTTTGCTTCGTTAAAGTATTGTCCAACATGTGGTTTATCCCGTTTTAAAAAGAAATATGACAGAGTCACTGGTAATGAAGGTAATGATGGTTCACCTGCTAAGGTGATGTGGTATTTGCCTATAATACCTAGGTTCAAACGTATGTTCTCTGTTAAAGAAGATGCAAAGAACCTTAAATGGCACTCTGACGAAAGAAAGTGCGATAATCTTCTTCGACACCCTGCTGATTCTCCACAATGGAAAAAGATTGATGACAAATTCCCTGAATTTGGTGCAGATCCAAGAAACTTAAGGCTTGCACTTGCAACTGATGGTATGAATCCTTATGGAAACTTAAGTAGCTAACGGACGTCCAACCCCCTAGACCCTACCACTAACAATTCAGCCAAGTAGGTCCGGGGGGAGAGGCGCCGGACGTCTATATGAACGTCCGAGGGTTCACAGCGGACGTCTATATAAACGTCCGACCTGACATAGCGGGCGTCTATATAAACGTTCGGGCTAACACAACGGACGTCTATATAGACGTCTGGCCAGACACACGAACGTCTATATAAACGTCCGGCCTGACACAACAGACGTCTACATAGACGTCATCAGCATAGACGTCGGGGGAACGTCGGACGTCAAAAGACCCACAGAACGGACATCTATAGCCCTTTCTGCACTAGTGAACAAGGACTTGACCTGTCTTTAAAAATTATGCTAATTTAGAATTAATAATAATAATAAGTAGTTAAAGCATGATAATTAATATTATAGACAAATTTAAATTTTAATTCACTAATCAATTATAATTTTTTATTAATAATAAAAATTATTTTAGATACTAATAATCTTTTTACCTGTTATATCTAATTTAATCAATATAATAATTTATTATTTTTGTGTAATCTTAATTTAATATTTGGTTATTAAAAAGTGGTACTCATTTGAAGAAATTGATTGTCAATCCACTATTTTAATAAAATGAATTAAAAAATTATAAATAACTTCCAAATCAAAGAACCAATCTCAACATAAAAACTTGGAAAATATAGTTTGCAAAAATGTCAAACACCACAAGCCAAATAAGTTATCTGCCGCCATTTAGTTTGATTCCTTTACACTAATTTTGTTTTGAAAAATTACCAATAAAATATTGATAAGAGTAATAATTATATTACGACTGTTACAATTTTAATTCTTAATTGTAATTCAGCATTTTATTTTAGAATATTCCAGATATCTTCTTGTATCAGTTAGTAAAGAAGATTAATCCAAAGCTTCTCAAGCTAGTTTTTGCGTAATGCAATTCTCAAGCTATTTCTTCAATTCAAATAGACATAGGTCCCACATCGTAATGATGTCAGAGGTTCTAAAACGGAACTAATTCACCCACAACCTTTTCACCTGTCACAGATCGAGATTTCCGACATGGCGCGGAACACAGCAGACCTTGTAGCGCAACTCGATGTTGCTAATCACTTTCCCTACGACTCTCTCCTCGGCTACTGCTCTTCCAACATTTCGGGTTTCCCTCAACCCGCTACTCAGTTCACCGTTTCGCAGGTTTTTGTCTTTTTCGGAACTTTTATCGTGCTTCTGGGTCACATGGGTTTTCGTCAAAATTTGATTTTTATTTTTATTTTGGCCGTGTGATTCTCTGGTGAAATGTTGTTTTAGTTTGGGCATGGACAATCCAACCCCACTTACTTGTTGGAAGCGGGTTCTCATGACTCCGTCGTGAAGCGCTATGTTCTCAGGAAGAAACCTGCCGGGAAATTGCTCGCCTCAGCTCATGCCGTTGAAAGAGAATTTCAGGTTTTTTTATATTACATTGATGAAAATTGAAGTCTGAGCTATTTTGAATTTGAAGAAGTAAACAACCATACCTTGTTATAGAGTCATGTTGAAAAAGTAAACTTGATAGTTTTACTACTATCTATCTTTTAGAATAAAAGCATTCAAATATAGATCACATTACTTCAAAATTATGTTTAATTCAAAATCAATTTTCTAAAAGTTCATCCAAACTCCCACTTAAGTGTTTGAAGTGTGGGCAATGAATAACATATTAGTGAGAAAATGACTAGTTGTGTGCCGCTATTATTCACAGGTTCTCCAGGCATTGGGTGCTCATACCAAAGTTCCGGTTCCTAAGGTTTTCTGTTTGTGCAACGATCCAAGTGTTATTGGAACCGCGTTTTATATCATGGAATATTTGGAGGGACGCATATTTATTGACTCTAAGTTACCGGTATGATTTGCTTTCTAGTTAATTTTGGTTTCCTTGGTGATTGCTGAATTGTCATTGGTTTGATTAGTGACATGTGACTTGTAAATAATCAGGGTGTGCCACCTGAGAGGAGGAGCGCAATTTACAGGGCAACTGCTAAAGCCTTAGCTTCCATACATTCTGCTAATGTGGACTCCATTGGTTTGGGAAAATATGGACAACGCAATAATTATTGCAAAAGACAGGTATATTATTTTATATATGATTATTTATGGTCAATTTACATGAAAATTTGGTTTTTAATGGTGCCGAATGACATTGTACGATCCATTTAGCGACTCAATTGGTGAAATAAGACTTTGTTGTTGTGCGTTGAATTTTTTTCACGTGGAGATATATGTATTGGGATAGAAAGCTGAACATAGATGGATGAGCTGAAAAGTTATTACAGCACAGTAAAATTTATGAAAGTAAATGTTGAGGAGACCTTGAAAACATCGATCACTGCATTTGGTTTTATAAAAAGTTTGAGGATGCACTGATCAATTCCTTGCCCTGTGTCCATTTTTTGGTTCCACTCCATGTTGTATCGCCACCCCTGCTATTGTGCCAGGACCGAAAAGAAGGGTTAGGATCAAAATAGTTGTTTTATTAAAAATATTTTGCTAATGATAGTTTCTTTTGTTGTATTAGATTGAGAGGTGGGCTAAGCAATATGTTGCCTCAACCAGTGAGGGTAAACCTGCAAGTAATCCAAAAATGTTTGCCTTGATTGATTGGCTACGACATCAAATCCCCTCTGAAGATTCTTCAGGAGCAACAGGTGGTCTGGTTCATGGAGATTTTCGCATTGACAATCTTGTGTTCCATCCCACAGAGGTAAGATTTATATAGTATTTTTCTTTGTTCTGGTCTTAATGCATGGATTTTTGTTCTGGTCATACTCAAATTTAGAGTGTCATAACTAGTTTGCTAAAAGAACAAAATTTATGTTCTCAATGCCATGTATTCTTTACTCTGGAGTTAGGACACTGTCTTTGAAGACTCAATATTAGTATTTAAGACTGTTAAATTCATTGGCATCTTAGAACCCACTTCTTGTGCCTTACAAGTTTTCTTTCTGCTGCAGGATCGAGTAATTGGAATACTTGACTGGGAACTGTCTACCCTCGGTAACCAAATGTGTGATGTTGCATATAGCTGTATGGTATGTACCATACACTCACTTTTCTGAATCGAGATTTTGTAAAATAAATGAGTTATATAATCTTGATGATTAGCATCTTCATTTAGTCTGATTGCTTGTTAAACTGATGATAGTAGAATCACTGTTTCAGATTACCTAAGTATTTGATTAATTGAATTACCTATTCAATTCATGTTCCTTTTGCTCTCCTGGAAGACTTATATTGCAGATATTGGGCCTGAAAACGTGCATGAAGGTATGGAGCGTTCTGGACTACCTGAGGGGATTCCTTCACTACCCGAATATTTGGCTGATTACTGTTCCCTAGCAGTAAGTGTTCTGAATATATATGTCTCAATAGATTTTGATATAATTTATTGTGTATGCTGTTATGACGATATATGATACAGCCCAAATACCTGTTGGGCCACACAATATATTGGAAAAAGAAACAAAAGAGCAAAAGAAGTGGGGACAAGTTTATAGCAGGAGAAAACAAAATAAAGGGGCTGAGGTGGACAAAATTAGTTAGAGAGAGAGAATTGGAGGATCTAGGAAGATTTACCTTTTCGTTATTACCTTTATATTGTCAGGGCAGTGTGTGGGGAGGGCATTCGGTTGTTGAATGAAATATAGAGTGGAGAGTACCGTTTTGGTCTCTTAAGGAGCCTAGCTCTGGACAGTAGGTTATTCCTTCTGTTTTTGGCTTTTATTTCAATGAAACAGGATCTATGATCCTTTCTTATACTATCTTTTCCTCTTAGTTCATTTCTTGTCCAGTGGTTTCCTAACAATTCTGGTCCGACCTGCCGGATAACTTCATTAGAGGGTGAATGGTTAACACTCGAGCAGACAGCAGAAAACAAGGAGAACCAGTGGTTTCAGGAAAAATGGAGGAGAGGGTAGGGTATGTAGAAGAAGAAGTTATTCGAATGAAAGCAATCATGGAAGAGTTGCGTCTGCAAGCAACTCAAAATTACTCAGCACTAGAAGAGATGAGAAAAGAAGCTGCAGAAAATCAAACAAAAATGATGGAGTTGATGACGAGGAGTTTTGAAAAGAGAATATATGAAGAGGGTGAAGGTTCTGTGGGAAACAAAAAAACAGAGACTAAGGAAAATACCAAGGGTGGAGCGAGTTTTACAGCCCTAGAAGGGGATGCTTTGGCAGAGTTTCAACAATCAGTAAAAAGGATTGAATTACCAACATTCACGGGCGAGGATCCGGCTGGGTGGATTTCGAGAGCGGAGATTTACTTCAAGGTCCAGGAGACTAGCGAGACGGTGAAAGTACATCTGGCTCATTTGTGCATGGAAGGAGGGACAATCCATTTTTTCAATTCGTTGTTAAACGATTATGAGGTGTTGTCATGGGATAATTTGAAGAGGGAGTTGCTTGAATGTTACGGAGGAATGGGGGAAGGGAGTGTATATGATCAACTGACGACGCTGAACCAAACAGGGAACATGGATGAATATATTGGACGATTTGAATGCCTGGTCGCCCAAATTCCTAAGCTCCACGATGAACAATATTTTTCATATTTTACCCATGGGCTCAGGGAGGAGGTCCGAGCGAAGGTGCGAAGCTTACATATCGCAAACCCTCTAACCAGGGGACGTTTGATGAACGTTGCTCGTGCTGTTGACCTGGAGGTGTCGGGACGAAGCAGAGGGTGGCATAGGCGGAACGAAGCACAGGTAATAGGAGGTGACAATTCGGGTCACAAAACTGGATCCAACATAATAGGACGAGTGGGTCAAAAAGGGTATGGGTCTAAGGGTTGGAGTAACCGGTCAGGCCCAAACTGGAAGAGTGGTGCAAATGATAAGGGATCAGGGGGAGCACGTGAAAGGGGTGTGCGTCACTTATCTTATCAGGATTTAGTGGATAGGAAAAAGAAAGGGCTGTGTTTCAAGTGTGGTGGGCCGTATGGGCCAAATCATCAATGCCCAATTAAACAATTAAGGGCCATAGTAGCCGAGAATGAGATTCAGATTGAATGTGAAGATGAAGAAGGAACCCAAAAAAGTGACGACGAGGGTGAAACGGAGGAAGCCGATGGAGTTTGTAGTGCAATCAGTCTCTTCGTGCTGGAGAAAGAGACTCGAGATGCGCCCAGAACGATGAAACTAAAAGGGATGATCAAAGGAGTACCTCTTCTCATTTTGATAGATTCCGGAGCGTCTCACAACTTCATTTCGAGAAGGTTAGTGAAAGCAATGGAATGGGAGTGGCAAAATACGCGGAAAATGCGTATTTTGATGGGAGATGGGCATCAAACAGAAACAGCTGGGGTTTGTCGGGGGTTGAAGATTGTTCTTGAGACAGGGGAGTTCGTAGTGGATGCGTTTTTATTCGAACTTGAGGATATTGATCTTATCCTTGGCATGGCATGGTTGGAGTCGTTGGGAGAGATGCGGGTAGATTGGAAGAAGCAAATCATGAAGCTTAATTTGACCCAAGGAATTAAAGTACTGCGAGGGACAGAGCAAAGTGAATCTTTGAGTGCTAATCTTTACAAGTTCGAAATCGAGGGGGAGGCTAAGAAGGAAGAGGAAACTAATCAAACTCTGTTGGAAAAATTAAAACAGACGATGGGTCAATATGAAGATGTGTTCAAGAACCCAGAAGGTCTACCTCCAAAACGCCAAAAGGAGCACCGCATCAACTTGCTTCCCGGAAGTGCACCAGTTAACGTGAGACCTTACCGGTATCCATTTCACCAGAAAAATGAGATAGAGAATCAGGTTCGTTCCTTGCTGGAAGTGGGGCATGTTCGGCATAGTCAAAGTGCTTTCTCAAGCCCGGTAATCCTGGTGAAAAAGAAAAACAAGCGTTGGCGAATGTGTGTAGATTATAGAGCGTTGAACAAGGTGACGGTACCTGACAAATTCCCAATCCCCGTAATTGAAGAGCTCTTGGACGAGTTGCATGGAGCTAAGTATTTTTCAAAATTAGATCTCACTTCCGGGTATCATCAAGTCAGGATGAGGGAACAAGACATAGAGAAGACGACCTTCCGAACCCATGAGGGACATTACGAGTACTTGGTAATGCCCTTCGGACTCATGAACGCACCTTCAACATTTCAAGTTTTAATGAATGAAGTTTTTAAGAAGATGTTGAGAAAGGGAGTCTTGGTATTTTTCGATGACATATGGAAAGGATTGGGAAGAGCATCTAACAAACCTCACTAAGGTATTACAGCTGTTAAGGGAGAATATTTTATTTGCAAATAAAGAGAAATGTAGTTTCGGGAGAAGTAGTGTTAACTACCTGGGACATGTGATATCAGAGAAAGGAGTTTTTGTAGATCCTGAGAAGGTAACAAGTGTGGTTGACTGGCCCGTGCCAAAGAATGTAAAAGGCGTGAGGGGCTTCTTGGGCCTCACAGGTTATTATAGGAAATTTGTGAAGAACTATGGAAACGTGGCGCGCCCATTAACTGAATTGACGAAGAAAGATAACTTTAGTTGGAATGAAAATGCCCACAAAGCTTTTGATGAGTTGAAGAGATTGATAACAACTGCTCCATGTCTTTGTTTGCCCAACTTTGAGAAGGAATTTGAACTTGAGTGTGATGCATCAGGTACTGGGGTTGGGGCCATTTTGATGCAGGACATGCAACCAATCGCCTACTATAGCAAGGCTTTAAGCCCAAAGAATCTATCCAAATCAGCGTATGAGAAAGAATTGATGGCCGTAGTTCTATCCATCCAACATTGGAGACCATATTTGCTGGGGCGAAAATTTAAGGTTTTTTCTGATCAGAGAAGCCTCAAACAACTATTGCAGCAGCGCATCACAACAGGGAGCCAACAAAATTGGGTAGCAAAGTTGTTGGGGTATAACTTTGAAATAGTGTACAAGCCGGGTTGTGAGAATAAAGGTGCGGATGCACTGTCGCGGAGTAAGGACGCTGCAGCTTTAAGAAAACTGGTCACAGAGCCAATTTGGATGGATTATCCTGCAATAGTTGATGAGGCGCATAAGGATGGGGAGCTGGTGGAGATTATTACAGCACTGAAAGAGGGAAGAGTTGAGGGTAAGTATACAGGATTCAGCTATCAACAAGGTGTACTGCAGTATAAAGGCAGGTTAGTCATTTCATGTCAATCACCTTGGATTCCTGAATTGTTGAAAGAGTTGCATGCATCTCCCCAATCCGGACATTCTGGTTTCTACCGAACATATAGACGGGCTACGGCGAACTTATATTGGAAAGGGATGAAGGGGGATATCATGAAATTTGTTCAAGAATGTGACACATGTCAACGTCAAAAATATATAACTGCTGCCCCAGGAGGATTGTTACAACCCATGCCAATTCCGGAAGAAGTTTGGGAGGATATAAGCTTAGATTTTATTACAAACTTACCAAAATCCAAGGGATTTGATACGGTGTTGGTGGTTGTTGATAGACTTACAAAATATAGCCATTTCATTCCAGTAAAACATCCTTTTACTGCTAAGAGCATCGCTGAGATTTTTATCAGAGAGGTAGTTCGCTTACATGGGGTACCTAAATCAGTGGTAAGTGACAGAGATCCTACATTCATAAGTGCTTTTTGGAGGGAATTTTTCAGGCTACAGGGGACTAAGTTAAGGATGAGTTCAGCGTATCATCCACAAACCGATGGTCAAACGGAAGTGACCAATCGATGCCTGGAGACATACCTACGTTGTTTCATCACTGATCAACCGAAAGTGTGGATTAATTGGCTGTCGTGGGCAGAATTGTGGTTGAACACCACTTACCATGAATCTATAGGAACTACACCCTTTGAGGCAGTTTATGGGAGGCCTCCTCCAAGGATTATTCCAGTTGTAAGAGGAGAGGTGAAAGTAGAGGCAGTTCAACGTGAATTAGTTGATAGAGATGAAGCTATTCGTCAGCTGAAGGGACACTTGTTGCGTTCCCAGGAACGTATGAAGGCACAAGCAAACAAACATCGAAAGGAGAGAAGTTTTGAGATAGGGGACATGGTGTTTCTCAAACTGAAACCTCACAGGCAACACTCGGTTATTTCGCGCATTAGTCCTAAGCTTAGTGCAAGGTACTACGGACCCTTTGAAGTCATTGAAAGGATCGGAGAGGTAGCTTATCGGTTGCAGTTACCACCTAATTCAAAAATCCACCCTGTGTTTCATGTTTCGCTGCTCAAGAAGGCCATTGGGGAGTATAAAACAGCAGAAGGACTGCCCACAAGGCTAGAAGAGGACCAATCAGAGGTATGGTTACCCCAGAAAGTGTTGGCTACTAGAAGCATACTAAAGGGGGAGAAAGGGTTAACCAATGGTTGGTGCATTGGCTAGGAAAAACAGCAGAAGAAGCAACGTGGGAGGATGAGATGTCAATGAAGGTCCAATTTCCAACTTTTAGTCTTGAGGACAAGACTATCTTTCAAGAGGGCGGTATTGATACAGCCCAAATACCTGTTGGGCCACACAATATATTGGAAAAAGAAACAAAAGAGCAAAAGAAGTGGGGACAAGTTTATAGCAGGAGAAAACAAAATAAAGGAGCTGAGGTGGACAAAATTAGTTAGAGAGAGAATTGGAGGATCCTAGGAAGATTTACCTTTTCGTTATTACCTTTATATTGTCAGGACAGTGTGTGTGGGGAGGGCATTCGGTTGTTGAATGAAATATAGAGTGGAGAGTACCGTTTTGGTCTCTTAAGGAGCCTAGCTCTGGACAGTAGGTTATTCCTTCTGTTTTTGGCTTTTATTTCAATGAAACAGGATCTATGATCCTTTCTTATACTATCTTTTCCTCTTAGTTCATTTCTTGTTGTGGTTTCCTAACAATATACATCAAACAAATTTATGCATTATTTATTACCTTTACCTTAAGACTTCTTGGGAATTGGAAATTCTGCTATTAAGTATGTGTGGAATTTAGATTCAAATCAACAGTTAGGATAGATAATAGCCTCCACAATATATCCATCTAGATATTAGGGTATAGGGTTGCCTAGAAAGTTGACATGAAAGCTATAATTTTTCCTAAAAGAAACCAAAAAGAAGAATTCTTGTGTGTTAAGGAGAAAAGTATCCCCATTTTCTAATATATGTGGAAGACACTTAATGTCGGGAAAACTGTGGTAGATAGGATAAGGATAAGAGCTTCTTGTATCATATCTTTTGGCATTAACATTAGCCATTTAGCCGGGGATGCTTTTGGCATGTCTTGTATCATATCTTTGCCTATTCTTGAAGATCTAACAGAAGATTTTTGGATTCCAGGAAAGAAAATGGCCTGTTGCTGAATGGAAGTTCTATATTGCCTTTTCTTTGTTCAGAGGCGCTTCAATTTATGCAGGAGTTTATAATAGATGGGTTAAGGTATCTAAATTTGTTAGTGATGCTGCTGCTGTTATAGTTTTAAGATCTAATATTTTGTGGCTTCTTTGTGTTGCAATAGGGTAATGCATCAGGAGGTGAGCGTGCTCGATACACTGGAGTACTTGCTAATGGCCTTATAGATGCTGCTTGGGAATTTATTGGACAAAATTCCGTGCTTCCTCAGCATCCTCCTTCAGGTAGCTATAACATGTAAACATTATGGCTTCTCATGTACTGTATCTAAAATATAATTTGTTGCTCCAGTGGAAGCTAAAAATATTACTAGATTATTAGTATTAAAATACAGCTGAGGCCCTTTCACACCTGACAATCAGATGCAAATGGACGAGAATATTCAAAAGAGTTTGTGAATGGGAATGATGCACAGGGCCGCTCAAATCAGGGGAAGTTTGTTCCTAGTCAAAAGGTTTTGGAACTGAGGAAAAAATTAATTAAGTTCATGGAGGAACACATTTACCCCATGGAAAATGAATTTTATGAACTTGCCCAATCAGACTCACGCTGGACTGTTCACCCAGCAGAGGAAAAGTTAAAGGAGATGGCAAAGAAAGAAGGCTTGTGGAACTTATGGATTCCTGTATGCATCTTTTCCTCTTTCTTTTTTCTGTATTTTGTGATTTCAGAAGCTTTTCTCGTCCATCCATCAGGTTTGATATATTACAGCTTCTGAGGAGTTATGAGCATTGAAATAAAAATTAAAAGATGTTGTTGGCGATCCCTCACCATATTAAGGCAATTTGGTGGAGTTGAGTTAGGTTCAAACTTACATTCTAAAAGACACGACTAAGTTATTTAGTAGATGTTCTACCCTGTCTACCCACCCTCTCAAAATAAAACTTGATAAAATCTAAGCTTGTTAAAAAAAGATACTTAAAAATAAAATAACAGAAATATAAAGGTTTAGTGGATCATAGATGGAAAAAGAACTTGTGGATGCTTGAAGTGCCGTAGGGTTGAGCATTGCTATAACTCAACAGGACAGCCGAGAAAATATTCAGCCTGAATAGCTAGATGGAGTACTGAATTATTAAACGTTTATCATATATGATTATTTCTTAAATTCATTGTCACTATTTCTTTTCTTGAAAAAGAAGTCCTCTGAATGCATTCGTTTGTATGCAGCTTGATAGTGCAGTGAGAGCAAGAAGCCTTATCTTTGATGGGAGCAATAATCATCTCTCTTCCAATGCAAATGATTTGTTATTGGGGGCTGGTCTCACTAATCTCGAATACGGATACCTTTGTGAGATCATGGGTCGTTCCATTTGGGCTCCACAAATATTTAATTGTGGTGCACCTGACACAGGTAATATGGAGGTAAGATGGAACTTATCGATTTGCTTGGTTGATCTTTAACTGACTAACACTAATTGGATCTCTCTGGAGTTGATCATATTCAGTATGCACTCTATCGATGTTGCATTTTTGTCTAATTTGGTAGCATTACTTTGCATATTAGGTATTACTGCGTTATGGAAATAAAGAACAACTGCAAGAATGGCTAGTTCCTTTGCTTGAGGGGACAATTAGGTCTGGATTTGCTATGACGGAACCACAGGTTGCATCTTCTGATGCAACCAATATTGAGTGTTCTATTAAAAGGTAGTATTATAGATAATCTTATGTAATTCAGGAGTTCAGTCTTTTCATTTAGCAATGTAAATGCATTGGCTAACTACTTTAAAAAATGTAGGTTTGAGTCAAATTTCTTGGTAGAAGACAATTTAGACATATATGAGAGTATGGGCATCTTATTTAGTTGTTTTCTTAATTTTTCATCTTTTATAGGCAAGGAGATTCATATATTATCAATGGGACAAAATGGTGGACAAGTGGTGCTATGGATCCAAGATGTAGAATTCTTATAGTCATGGTGAGCATTTGATTGAAAGTTATTTCACTAACAGTCATCTACTATTCATGTCAATAATCAAGTGTGATCAAAACATATGGGCAGGGGAAAACTGACTTCAATGCAGCTAAGCATAAACAACAATCGATGATCTTAGTGGATGTCCAGACTCCTGGTGTTCACATAAAGAGACCATTGACGGTGTTTGGCTTTGATGATGCTCCTCATGGGCATGCAGAAATAACTTTTGAAAATGTTTGTGTGCCAGCGAAAAACATCCTACTGGGGGAAGGACGTGGATTTGAGATTGCTCAGGTAAGTCAGAAAATATTTCTTAGGTTGAATATTGGGATCTGATGTTGGTTTGAACTCTGTTATCTACTATTGAATATTGGAATCTAATGTTAGTTTGATCCTTTCCATCCCTTGGCTTAAAGAATAATACCTGCTTAAAGTAAACTCTGTTATGTACTGTTGTTTTCTGGGTTCACTTTTGCTCACCATTTCTGATTTCACTTGGTGAAAAACTATCGGTGTTAATGTTATTTGTTGCCCCAAATTTGCTGAGTGACTGTGAAAATAGTTCAACCCTTTGGTTGATTTTGAAAGCCTTGTGAACTTTGATAGAAATCTGCTACAAAACAAGACTTTGAGACTGCAACGTCTGTCAACTCGTAACAAGATATAAAACTAAGTTAAGGGAGATGCTTCCTTTTAAAACTCAAACTAATAAGTGTCAAGGAAGCTAATTCTTTAAGTAAACTTGACAGTTAGCAAAGTTGTACTTTCAAACATGATTTATCCGTCTCTGTAATTTTTTTAAAGTTTACCAATTGTAGTAAATTTGGAAAAAATTGCACCAGTTTGGTACATAAACCTCACTCTACATACCAGCTGATAAGTTTGGCACATAAACCTCACTCTACAGACCAATTGATAAGTATTCTAAGCGCTTAGCAAACTCAGCTCTGGAGCTAACTGTTTAAGGGAGAGAGTCAAACACTTAAATACCCCCTGGATGTACCATATTACTTGATGTGAGACTTAAGCACTCCCATAATACCCTAGTTCCTATCAACAACAGCTCAATATATTTAGATAGGGACTTTCATAAGTATGAATTATCATTCAAAAGTGGACACACCAATAATAGTTTTAGGATATTTTTGGAGAATTTCTCCGAAAACATTTAAAGAGGAGAAAATAAAGAGTTTCTCTATAAGCTAAAAGTAGTTTATAAATAAGTTAAAAGTACTTTTTCTGGAGAAGTTAATGTAAGTGAGCATCTACAAATTAGTTTGTATATAACTTAATTTTTGTTTATGGATTTTTTTTGTCTTTTAAGTGTTTCTGAAGAAGTTTATCCAAATAAACTCTTAATATATTCTACTATACAAGGAATTGCGGGGTTATGTATGGAAGTTATTTGGTCTGTGACTGCATAATTTACATCTGCCTATCTTTTATATGTTTACTGAAGTACCAGATAGTATATTTTCAATGTGCTTGTAACTACTATTCTTACAGGGTAGGCTTGGTCCTGGAAGGCTGCACCATTGTATGAGACTGATAGGTGTTGCTGAGCGCGGCATGCAGTTGATGGTTCAAAGAGCCATCAGTAGAAAAACATTTGGAAAGTACATTGCTCAACATGGTTCATTTCTCTCAGATATGGCCAAGGTATTAGGAATTTGTTGGAAAGGGTAAAAGAAAAAACTAACCAGAAGTGGCAGGAATAGAAATGGCTATGTTTTACATTATTAAGATTTCTGATTACTTAGCTTCTGATGTTCAGTGCCGAATAGAGGTAGAGAGGACCAGATTGTTAGTGTTGGAAGCCGCTGACCAACTTGATAGGCTTGGGAACAAAAATGCTCGGGGGATACTAGCAATGGCAAAGGTAATTTGTTTTTAGCACAGCATAATGTTCTACTCTATGGCTCCTATCACTTCACTCTGATGTTGATTCTTTCAACACTCGGTTTGGCATGGGAGCAGGTAGCTGCACCGAACATGGCACTGAAGGTGCTTGACATGGCAATGCAAGTGCATGGAGCAGCTGGTGTTTCATCTGAAACCGTTCTTGCTCATCTCTGGGCAGCTTCAAGGACACTGAGAATCGCTGATGGTCCAGATGAAGTTCACTTGGGGACCATTGCCAAGCTAGAACTGCAGAAAGCCAAGCTTTGAAATCCTGAACACTTTTCTCCTCAGGGCTAAATCAAAGTCATCAAATTACACCAAGAAAATGTTCCTAGGAGAAAAATATCCGTGTTTCAAAATGCTTTTGGAAGCATTATGTTACATAGGAGGTTATTCAAAATCAGGTTTGAAAATTGTTACTTTAAATTCCTTAGTTAAATATCACAACCCAGTGGTTTACTGAAAGAAGAAATTCGTGAGTATGCAGTATGTTATTTAAGTTGATAGTAAAAACCTGGATGGCTTAATAAGCATATAAAAAAGTATATAGAATAAATGTGGAAGTCTTTTCTCCTGTACAAACAAGTAAAAACATCTATTTTGCCACAAGCAGTGGAAGCCAAAATAATATTCAAATTAAGCGTACTTTTAGTGTTTTATACTATGCAAATTTACTATAATTCATTATTCAAAATATAAATGCTATATCACCTTCCTATTTTAAGCAGCTTGATAATCTTTTCCTTCGGACTAAGAAACTCAAGTTTCTTAAAGGATCTCACAATTTACTGTATGAATTATATCAATTCATCCATGCTTCATAATATTCAAAACCATTTGTAATCTATTAATTTATCATATGATACAGATTACTGGCTTGGTAAACTGTATCAAATAATGGGATTTGAATGGCAAATGATATTATTCTAAAAGCTATGGTTAATAATAAATGTGACCTCGTTTTAAAAAAATTCCAAAACTTTACTACAAATAGAGTTAAAAGTCAAGTTAAGACATTATTACATTCTTAATGATATTTCAAATAAAATCATGCAATTTTAGCTTAGCTTTAATTAGGAATAATAAGATGGGTTAGTTATAATAAGTTTAATTATCATTCATTTTGTTTCTTGGATTCCTTTCTAATTATTAAAATATAATTTAAAATTTTAAAATTTATTATTTAAAAAATATGAATATATAATAATATTGTAATTTAAATCATTAATACTTATAAATTAGATTATTATTATGTTATTTAATATGGTTTTTAATGTATTCACCAGAGTTAACTTCTACTAATTTTTTCTACAAAAGTTAAATAAATAAAGGGCTACTTTACGTTCCATAATAACCATATTGACAAATAATACTAAATAAAGAAGAAAAAATAAAAAGGAAAATGCCTTCAATGTTAACAAGGACTTTACTAGCCATACATCCTCCACTAACATACGATGGAATTCTTATACCAACAAAACGTGTATAAAAGGATATCTCATGTTTTCACTCACAACCTTATTATGGATCAATTAATATTAAGAACGGTGAAACATCAATGTTGGGGAATTGAAGTTTGTGGGAGAACAATGTTCTTATAAACTATGACAGAGGCCTTGTTCATTTTCTATGAAATAAGTGTGAAAAAAATTATAATATAATTGCTAAAAAAAGAAAAAAAAAGTTTTTCTCCCACCCTCACTGGAGAGACAAATTAATAAATATGACAGATAGTGTAAAATTTATAACTTAACCAAAAATCAAGGTTGATATATATATATATATATATATATATATATATATATATATATATATATATATATATATATATATATATATATATATATATATAACTTCAAAACAACAACAAACATCAAGCGTACACATCAAAAACTTATATTAGCACCAATGTTCTTGATTCAAGGAGATCCTCTCAGCTATACCTTTTTTAAATTGTTTTCTTAACAACCAGATGCCAAAATTAAACAATGACTAAATATATTTGAAGTGATGTTGTGCACAGAGTTTAGGAATTACCTGATATCTTGGACGTAGAGAACATATACATCAGAAGTACCTCCGAGAACTTGCCGAGTATTTAGAGCATGTATAAATGAAATAACGTCACACCTTGATGAAAGAATAAGTACCCAAAAGATTGAAAATAATAGTTCTGATCATCGTTTCTGATCTTGTTGAGGGAGAAAGGAATACAGAAGGAAGTTTCATAGGGTGGAATTGCATGTGTATAGAGGGATATGGGTGAAGGTAGGAATCGCAACCCAAACAAAAAATTCGCCATTCTTGGCGTGTCTTCGATCCTCCTTGTGGCTGTGGTGGCTGTGATAGCTGTTACTTTAAACCAAGGAGATGTACCTGAAGAAGAAGCAGCTCGTATCGCTAGTTCTCAAAGGACAAGTGTAGACATACTTTGCCATTCAACAGAATACGCGAAAACCTGCAAGAAAAGCCTTAAAAATGTAGCTGCTAACGGAACCGCAGACACAAAGACTCTGGTGAAAGCTGCGATCAATGCCACAGCGGTGGAACTTTTGAGCCACATAAGGAACTCATCCCTTTATAAAGACTTGGGGAAGGACAACATGACAAGACAAGCCATGGATATTTGTAGGGAAGTGTTTCAGTATGCTGTTAATGGCATTCAGAAATCTGCTGATACAATAGACAAGTTTGAATATGGGAAGTTGAGTGAATATATTTATGACCTAAGGGTTTGGGTCGCGGGGAGTCTCACTCACCAGCACACGTGCTTGGAAGGCTTTGTGAACACGAGCACGAAGGCTGGTGAGACAATGACTAAGGTTTTGAATACCTCTTTGGAGCTTAGCAGCAATGCGTTGGATATGTTGAATGTGATCTCTGGACTGATGAAGGACCTTAACATCACCTCATTTGGCAATAGGAGGCTTCTCTCTGAGGACACACCAACCTTGAACGATTATCCTTCGTGGGTGACTCAAGAAAAACGGCGTCTTCTTGAGATGGGAACTGAAAACCCTGATGCAGTTGTGTCCCAAGATGGCTCTGGCCAATTTAAATCTATCAATGAAGCTCTTCAGTCCGTTCCTGCTAACAATGAAAAACCTTTTGTGATTTACGTCAAAGAAGGTGTGTACAGGGAAAACGTTGAAATGTCTGTACTAATGACTCATGTCACAATCGTCGGAGATGGTCCAACAAAGACCAGATTCAGTGGTAGTTTAAACTACGATGATGGCGTCCAAACCTACAAAACTGCAACTTTTGGTTAGTATCTCAGAACTGCTTCATTTAAATTCTACCCTATTGAATACATCGATCCATACCTAACTAACTTGCCATTATCATCAAACGACAGCGGTTAATGCTCCAAACTTCATGGCGAAGGATGTCGGATTTGAGAACACGGCAGGGTCTGAGAAACATCAAGCAGTGGCACTGCGAGTAACAGCAGACCAAGCTGTGTTTCTGAATTGCCACATGGACGGGTTCCAAGACACCCTATATGCTCAGTCACAACGCCAATTCTACCGTGATTGCTCCGTGACTGGGACGGTTGATTTTGTGTTTGGAGATGCCGTTGGAGTGTTCCAAAACTGCACGCTGATTGTGAAAAAACCGTTGGGCAAACAACGGTGCATGGTGACAGCTGGTGGGAGAGTGAAATCCGACAGCCCCACTGCCCTAGTTTTCCAAGGTTGTCTGTTCACAGGAGAGCCGGAAGTGTTTAGCCTGCCACAAAAGGTAACATACCTAGGAAGGCCATGGAGGGCATACTCTAAGGTAATCATCATGGACTCCCAACTTGACGACATCTTCATACCAGAAGGGTACATGGGGTGGATGGGAACTGAATTCATGGACACTTGTACATATTTAGAGTACAATAACAGAGGCAATAATGCTGACACTTCACTCAGAGTCAAATGGCCTGGTGTTAGGAGTCTAACAGCAGAAGAAGCAGCTGATTATTATCCTTCCAGGTTCTTTGAACTTTATTCTCCAAATGATGGTGATTGGATTGTTAGATCTAGGGCACCCTACAGTCTTGGCCCTTCTCCCTAGTAGCTAGTCACTAAGAAAGAAAAAAAAAAGGTTATCTGATATTCTAGTGTCACTCATCTACATCAGAGGGGTTACAGTCATACATAGTCTAGTTCTGAAAGATATATACATTCTTATTTTACTACTGTGTATATTATCAATGTTCTCTTGTAAAAATGATAGGTGAATGTGTCAAAATGGGATATATTGGGATCTACTACTCTTTCTTGTAAACTTCACTGACATTCGTAATTGCTTATTATACAATTGCAGCAACACTCAATTTTAAAGATGAATAGGAAATTTGATTTGGAAGTGTGTGTGGTGGTAGCTGCCATGGTATACTTTGAAACCATGTGCTTGGATAAACAATAATGTGTACATAGAATCATATTTGTTTTCATACTTATATTGTTTTATGTACTATCAAATACTTACAAAATGACTTTTAAAGTATATACTTTGGAACTTTTTTAATGTCAAAAATGAATTCTAAATTGCATAATCAGAAAATTGTTTTTCGGAATATCTTTTGCAATTTGTATTCTGTGTAATGTATTTTTTTAATTGCAATTCGAAAGGTATTTTTAGATTGGAAAATATATTTTAGATTATGTAATTTAAAAACTATTTTTTAATCTGAAAATACATTATGTATTTTGAAATAGAAATACTTTCGAAGTTGTAAAATCCAAAATTTATTAAAAAATGAAAAGGTGCAGATGTAAATTTTAGCCTTTTATTATAATTTTAATCAAGGATAATTTAGCGTTTATCAATTTTATGGGATGCATTAAGAAAAAAGGGTGGTGCATGAAGAAATAGTCCTTAATTTCGACTTAGATTTAGGAAAGCAAGTAAACCCGGCCCAATTTACCTTTGATTTCTGTCCAGGAGCGGGAAAAATAAATCAAAAGATTTTTGAAAAAAAAACGTTCCCTCCCTCTCTCTTTCTCTCCTACGCTATCGATTCTCTCTCTTCCTCTCTCTCTCTCTCTGCATAACTCACCGGGTTCGAACTTGACAATACCGTAACGTTTTTTTGGGACATTTCAAAACCCTATTTTCAGTTTTCGGAATTTCCCATGTCCTCGCCGGAAAACTTAAACCCTAGATTCTTCTTCCTTTAGGTTCTTGACATCGAAAATTTCGATATTACCATGATTTTCGAGAGGATTTTGTCCGCTGAAAATGACTAAGAGTACCTTGGAACCCGGGGGGAGTGGAGGCGGTGGCTTCCACGCGGTTCACGCGGAGCGTGACCTAGAATCTAATTGGGAAGTTGACCTCGCCAAAAAACTCGAGGAGTATTTGCTGAAAATTTGTTCAGGGGAGATCACCGGCGAGGAAGAAGGACATATTCCTGTGAACTTTGCCGAAGGTTTGGTTCATCATACCCGTTGGTCTTTTGAAAGTTCCCATTTAATGTTTAAGATTTGTGTTCGACTGAGTTAGTTGTTTCTGGGTAATTGTAGCTGCTCTACTGCTTCAGGGTTCCATACAGGTCTATAGTCGAAAGGTGGAGTATCTCTACACCTTGGTCTTGCGTGCTTTGGAGTTCCTTTCCCAGAAAAGGTTTGATTCTTTAGTTCAAGTTTCAGCCTTTATCTGTCTTCTGTTGTGTAATTTGATTTTTGTATCTATGTACCCATTTTTCATTTTATTATGTTACATGGTAATATTCCCTTTTTTTCTTTAATAAACGAAGAGTAGGTTTTAAATTTGCGCTTACAGCTTTGTCGTGGTCCTTAAAATAATGGGAAAATTCGAAAAGAGTATATGCAGTTGTGATGATGGTCACCCTCTGAATCTTTGACATTGTGGCCAAAGTTACGATTGCGTTTTTATTCCCTATCTTTACAATACTTCAGCGGTTACTTCTTGGTGGCTTTCCTTTTCTATCTGGTTTCTGTTTTTGGGTTAATTGGTAAATAAGTTTCGCGCGCGATGTGCTATAGGTGCACAACATTTGATGTTTTAGGTTGGTCGAATTTGAAATTGTGGTTAGGCACACTTTTTCTAAATGAAGTGTCGTAAAGATAGGGATACGATGTTGGCTACAACTATGGGATACTCTGTTTTTTTTTTTCAGAAATATAGGACACGAATATACTAATTTAAGACTTTAAAATATATGATTTGGGATGTTGGTTACAACTATGGATAAATGAATATAGAATTTTTTATATTCATGGCTTAATGTATAAATGAGGAAATACATGATATCTCCCTTTAACAGTTTTATTCGTTTCATTTCCATGTTCACCATTAGTGTAAATAATAATAATTTTAATATCATCATTCTTTGTCTATAATTTGTGTACCTCAATTTGATTCATCAATGGTGAGGTACCCAAATTTTGTGCATCTGGTATGTGCCCACTAGCCAGGAGTACTCAGATAATGGGTACTGGTATTTGTAGTATATGTGCATTAGGTAAAGCATGCAAAAGTCCAAGTGGATAAGGTGTTGAGTGATATTATAGGTGTATTGGATTGTTATTTTTAGTCCACTGAGTCTGATGCAATTTATTGAGATATTTCTAAAGAATTGGAAGGTTGGAAACAATTGAAAGAAATAGAACTCAACGTTTGGCTGATGTACTCAGTTCCGGACTTGGACAGTTTATTATGCACAATTAAAATTGTGAAGCATAATGTTAAATTAAAATGGGAGAAGTCTCTGCACTCAATATTTGATGGCCTGGGATCAATATTTGATGTATGAAGATTGTTAGGTACTGTTCTATAGTTTATTATAAAAGGACAATCAATGTCTATGGCACATTGGGTGGAGATGAATGAGATGAGCAATATATAAGGAGAAAGACCCACTAACATAATGTCTTAAGATTTTGGTGTGTAGCTGGCATCAAATCTCTTATATTAATTGGAGATCCAAATCTCCACCATTATGTATTGACTCTGTTTGGTGTGTCCATTTAAAGAACCCATTGTTTTCTTGTTATTTAAATTTGGATATTGAGAAGTAGATCCACCTTTGTCAGAACTGTCACTGTCAACAGTAGTGTGTGGGCTCTAATCATGTGTTTGGTTCAATGGTGGGAAGGGATGGGAAGGAAGGGATTCAGCCTTCTCATTCTCCCCAGTCCTCCCATCCATTTCCTCTAACTAAAGTTTGTAATTTTATCTTTTGTTTCTGTTATACCTCACTATGAAATCAATTAGGCTAAAGAATATGAAATCAATTGTGGACCTTCACATTACAGTTTAAGCTTTTGGGAAAACTCATCCTTGAAACTGCATTGTCCTTTATGACTATGTGGTCAGTAATATGATCCTATCTATTTTGGTTCTTGTAAACACAAAAATTGAAACCCATTATGTGTTGTCTTCACCTAATGATTAAACCTTTTTGGAGCGCTGCTAATTGACAAAGCCAACAGCGTATTGTAGGTGACGTGAACTGCAAAGTAATAGTGTGTTTTGATTGACTTTTATTTGTGCTTTTGAAAATTAAACAGCAATGTTTGATCTCGCTAAGTGTTTTTGGGCAGACAGCAAGATCATGAAGATGGGGAATCGGTCCAACCTGAAGAAATGGGTTCCCGTGCTGTTGCTGATGAGGAAAATGATCAATTCTGGGGCTTAGATGGCATCCAAGGTACCCTATTTAATGGAGATGACTGAATGATCACATAAGAACCTGGCAGAAAGGATTTATTCTTATGATTATTAATATTAGGTAGCAATATTTAGTCTACCGGCAAAATAGTTTTGTTGCATACCAAGGTTGAAAATGTACATTTATAAATCTATAAATCTATATATGGTAAGATTCTTTTAGCTTAATGGATTCTGGGACAGAATATCATCAATTAAGTTCGGTCATCATGTTATTGGTGGAACCTGGTTCTCTCTGCTTTGGACCTCTGTCAAAATCAGACATTTATTCATTTTATTCGCAATATCTTAATTCTTGGACTTCTTCCTTCCCTCAAATTGTCTTCTGTGAGTCCTATCAGTATTTCATGAAGTGTGTGAAAATAATAACTGTTGTTTCATTTCAGTATAAATATTTGCAAATGGTTATATCATCTGTGTTATGATGCAGTTGAAGAAAATAATTCCTTGGATGGCACAACTGGCAAAGAAGTAAATTTGGATCACTTTATAAAACCTCCTGCAAATCTAGTTGTTCTTGAAGGTGACTGCTTGGATGCTGGTGGTGATGGAGGAGAATTGGAGTCTTTTCTGGTATCTTAATTGCTTGCAGCTGTTTGCACAATGATGTTTTTTTTATAGTTTTATTCACTAATAATACGATGATTTGTTGCAGTTGTCCACCACAGACCTATACCAGGACTTCATCTTATTGGACACATCTGATGCTGTTGCAGTTCATGAGTTTTTGGAGGGTACCAAAGCTGCCAAAACTCGAAATGATGCTAGTAGAAGAACCCCAGGTCGTAAAAGCTTTCTTTCTCCTGGACGTTCTGGTGGAAGTGCTCGTAGATTATCTGCTGCTAAGAGTCAGTGTGCGAATTCCAACTGCTCCCCTAAACTTAATAGTGGTTTTGATGATGAAAATGTCCGGCCCAGTTTTCCTGCTTCTGATGGTCTTGATGACTGCAATTATGGATTTGATATGGGTCAGGGATGTGAGGCATCTAGGGATTCAGACAATTCAGATGACGATAATGATGATCCATGGAAACCTCTAAATCCTCATGAACAGGGCAACTTGAGGGTGAAGCCATTCAGAAAAGGTCCCCCCAACTCCTCAAAATCTTTCAACAACTTGCCTTACCTTAGCTGTGTAACTTATCTGCATTTATCTTTTCGCTGTTCCTGCAGTGAAAATTTTAAAAAAGAGTAACATTAATGTGAGACAACCAGTTCCTATGAGCTCCTTGTTTCCAGTTGCAAAATTGCATGGCCCTATCAGTCCAGAGCTCGTGGAACTGTGGGAGAGGCAACATAATGCCCATGAAAGACAAAGGGATTTTCAAGCTCCATTCTATGAGAAGGTACTTTTTCATGGTTTCTCTATTTACCAGTATATTAATTTTTACGATATAAAATGTGATTTGAAAATTGCAGCTGAGGCAGTCTCTTGTTAACGAGGGGAATGAAACTGGTGTAACATTTAACACTGAAGGGGACAATGATGACATTGAACATGACAGTGGAATTCCTGATTTTGATATGCCAGACAATGCTTTCATGGAAGAAAATCTAGCACCTTTCAATAACGAGGTTAGGAAAGGAGATTAGTAATATGACTATCTATATATTCTAATGACATTTGAAACTAATTTTATATCTCTACTTGAATTAACAGCCTGAGTTTGATGATGCTGATGTCAATGTTGATGAAGCCGTAGATCTTTCTCAGGCAAGTTTGGAAGATCTTTGCCGCTCTCATCTGGTAAGAGTGTCATTATGACTTGTTCGGATATAAAAGTAATTATTTATCAATTCTAGAATTATGTTAAAAAGGGCGTCTCAGTCCCCCTTCGCCTGCCCTGGTCATAATTTATTTTACTAAAACCGTAGAGAAATTTAAGTCTTATAAGCATATGCTTTATGGTTTGGAGGAAAGATACCATTCACTCCAATGTAGTCAAATATCAATTAAACAGTATCTATACTCAGTCGTTTGTTTTTACCGAGAAGTTTTAAGGAACGAGTTGTAGATTTGTAGCCCTGTATGATAAATTCTTCAGTTTCTGTTTTCACTGCACTAGTACCGACAATAATTTTTCCTCATCTAGAATGCTCTCCTAGCAAGCATTGCTGAAACTGAGAAGCAGACTGAAATGGCTGCTAGGGTTTCAACGTGGAAACAAAGAATTGAACATAATTTGGAAGAACAGGTGAATTCATCTTTTGGGTGGCCTTCCTCTATTTATTTCTTTAAATTGAATGAACTGTTTTGGCATGATAGGAATCACATCCACCATTTGATATCCAAGATTATGGTGAGAGAATTCTTGACAAGTTCTCTCTGCTCTCCCTTGAAGCAAGCAGTAGCCGTGTCCTGTCCTTTTCTGATTTGGTCAAGGGTCAGGAAAAGTATGACGTGGCCCGAAGTTTTTCTTCCCTTCTTCAACTGGTAATTCCTTTGTTGGCAATATCCAGTACAGTTCTTGAACTTTTACTTCATGTTATGATGTTTGACGTTGAAGAGTCCAATTTATCAGATTATCACTGGATTACTTTTCCAATCCATCATGCAAGTTCTACCATTTTCAGGTAAACAATGGAGAAGTAGCTCTAGAAAGAAATGGAATTGATGGGAAATCTGTCTGCTACACATCTGTTAATCCCTTTCATGTTAAGCTCCTTAAGCATGGTAAGGAACGGGAGGATGCACAGTTTGCTTTGCCAAAAAAGAGAGCAAAGTCTCCAAAAACACCCTCTACAAAAGGACATAAGAACAAATTTGAAAGAGAAAAATCTCCCACATCTTCTAGGAGAAATGGATCTACTGGTGTGTCACCACCAGCAAATTGTAAACTTTCTGTAAAGCTTGGAAAGGTGAGTGCGATAAAGGTATCCCCTGAAGCCAAAAGAAGGCGTAGATCACAGTATGTTGAACCAGTTAATTTACATTCAGCAGGGTGACAGTGGCAAGATCTGCGTATTCCACCCTTCTCCCAAAATGATTCAAGACATCTGCTAGATGTCTTGGGCTTAGTGAAGTTAAGTAGTCATTCTGTAACTCTTATTTATCACTTAATACTAACATCCATCAGTTTTAGCCTGTATTATTATTGTTGATGACATTAACACATCGATGTAATGATATTCACATGTAACACCGTAAATTCTTATTATTGTAATAACGTTTTGCCCTTGCCCAATAGTTAGAACTATTCAAATATCTAACATGTTATATAGAAACCACTGCAGGATTAAATTTAGATCTAATCTTCAACCACAACAAATAATACTCCGGGAGTACTTTTGAATTTCTCATGCGGGAATCTGAAATATATAATAAAATGTCACGGTTTATTTAATTAACCATAACATTGTATATGACATTGTTTGCATACGCATTTGTTGCAAACTGGAAATAAGTTTCAATTGCTGTGCAGTAAATTCTCTATAGAAGAAAGTAATGGAACTTGGCAATTGTTATTGTAGCTTTTGAAGCACAGCACGATCAATTAAACCAGAGATTCTCAGTAACAGTATAAAGAGCTGTGGGCAGAACCAATCAGCGCTCTTGGATCAGCGTTTGGGTACTTCTTGGTTTGGTGTGTGCTTTCCTTGGTGTTTTGATGTATCCTTTGAGTAATATAAAAATTTAGATATATCAAAATCAGTGTACTGAATGTACAGTAAATGGATAACACCAAAATTCACTGGAGAATTTAAATTCCTAATATAGTGATATTTTAAACAAATCTGTTTTTGTATGAGTTTTTAGTAAACACCCATTATGGTCTACCTTTAATTTAATTTTCCTTATGATTGCGGAAAGAATAATATTATCTTTTTACCAAACTATTATTGACAAATATATTCTTTGATTAATTTATTTATTTATTTCAGTCATTAATGAGTAACTATTAAAGAGATTAACTTTTAGTTGCACTTTGTTTGTTATATATGTAATGTTCAAGATGTGGAGGTCTTTGTTATTACTACCATATTATTTATTAATATTTAATTAATTTCATGTATATATTTTTGATATAAAGTTGAAGATCTCATGTCAAGTCAAGATAAATTATATTTACAATAAATACAAATTTTATATTATAAATTAATTTTGTAAATTTAAATTGGACTTAAAATATATTTTTTTAAAATTTTCATAAAAAGTTATTTGTGATTTTTTAATTGAAAAATTCACTATTTCTATAATTAATCTACAACATAATATGTTTTTTATAAAAAAATGTTAAATATGTTTTTAATTCTTAAACTCTAATATAAAATTAAAATTTGTTTATATTTATAAAAATAGTTTAGCCTCTAAATTTTGAAAATGAATGTATATAATCCTTTTAATCTAATTATGTATTTAATAAATTAACAAAATTTTTAATGTATTTAGATTAAAATGACTATATGTATAAAATTTAAAACCAAAATGTCAATTAGTAACAAATTTTAATTTCACGTTGGGTTAAAATCATATTTAACAAAAAAAAAATCATAAAAAGTAATGGTTTCGGAAGCTCGAATAAAAAGATAGATAGTTGTTCAAAAACAAAAACTATATGAATTTAAGTGAAACGGTTACGTAGGAATTTGTATTTAATAAATCTTTAATTTATTGGTAGTTGAAGCCATTAAAAGGTCTTAAAGAGATTTAATAGTAATCATTTACGAACAAATCTATTTGAAAGATTATGACTTTTACTTTCAACGTCATTTATATTCAACCTCCTCATACTTAAATTTTTAATACATGAAAAATCTCATTAAAACAATATGTTAGGAAATATGGTATTAAAAAGCAATATAGAAAATGATAATAAAGTTAATTTTGATTTTATTAATTAACAAGTTGCTACTACTTTGAAAAGGGTGTTCTATATTACACACCTAAGTGTGTTTTAGTTTAGGTTGTTGCGAGATATGTTATGTGGTACCATGTTTTTTAATTTTAAATTGTCAAAGAGTTCTTTATATTTAATGTCATTCTATTAAAGAAAGTGACTATTCATACCATACAAATTTTACACGTACCAATATAATGATTTGGAGGACATTGAATAATTTTCTTCATCGATTTGAATTTAGGGACAATAATTTGCATACATATAGCAAAATCTTAGTTAAAAACAACGTGAAAGAGATGAACTCCCATTACATTCTAACTCGATGAAGAAAAAATGCAAAACACAGTCACTTTTATATGCTAAATTCTCATGATGGAGTAAGATAAGGATAATTTAATAATTACTTTCTAACTTTTTTTTTCATAGTACATATTTTTGTTATCTGTGTACTATATAATTTTATATAAATTTGATGAAGTCTCTCTTGATTTTTTATTTTTTAATTATTTGAATAAAATTATTAGAAAAACAGAAAAAAGAGAGTTATATTACAAAAGTAATTATTATTACATCCTTAAAGTTGCTCCAAATAATATTATAATACCAAATTGTGCTTCATGTCGATCAGTCCAACATCAACTCAATTAAAGCATTAAAGTTTTACTAAAATTAAAATAAAATAAAATAAATTTCATATAACACATTAAAAGAAAATATATCTTTAAAATTGTTCTGCTTTGCCGACTATATACAAACATTGAATTATCAAATAATTTTGGTATTCTATTGTCATTGTTTAAGGAACTCCAAAGTAAGCAACAAATAGAAAAAAATATAAACCTATTTATGTTCAACGCCAACATTCCAGTCACAGCTACCTACCCTCACGCGCCGCTTAACGCACCGCCTTCACTAAAATCCACACGCGACAACAAAAACCAACCACCACGCGCTACACATGGTTTTGTTTGTAGAGCCACGTCGGCATTCGAGTCAAGACTCACTGGGTCTCCTCTCGCTCACTCGCTCGGCCTCGGACTGGGCGGCGGAGCTACAATCACCGCCGCTAGACGACGGGGACGTGTTTCCCCTCCGTTCCCTGCTAAGAATCCTCGTAAACGATAACATGCGACTCATCGGCGACCGAAACGACGACGTATTCTCGTCACGCAAATTCTCGTCCCGCGGAGGCACCTCAACGGTCACACCAACCAACGACGATTTCCTAGAGCCAACCGAAGAAGAAGGACAAGAGGTAGAACCGGTTAGGTTCTCCCCCGAACCGGATTCCGGTTCGCTAACAGTTATAACAACCTCCGGTTCGGCCGCGCGCTCGACCGGCGCACGACAAAGCGGACACGTGGCGTGCGAGTGAAACCACATATCGATGCAGTCTGTGTGGAAGCTGTGGTTACACTTCGGTAAGACCCGACCCGGTTCTCCCAGTTCGAACTCAGACAAACAAACCGCGCATTCGGGCGCGTTTTCCGGGTGTGCCTTGGGGTCGTACGTGAACACCGGTAGAGAGGCGAGGACGGCAGCGTCGAGGCCGCGGGAGACCGCGGCGGGGGTGCCGGCGTCGTTGTAGAAGACGAGCTGTGTTCGGCGGAGCTCGCGGTGGCGGTGGAGCTGACGGCGGCGCGCGCGTCTGAGGTACCAGCGGGCGTAGATGTGGAGACAGAGCATTAAAATGACGATGAAGAAGAGTAGAACGATGGCAGAAAGCATGATTTTTCCGCTGAGGTTGTAACTCTTCTCATCGAAATCTTTTGGGATTGGGCTTCTCTCTTTGAATTTTGGTATGGCTTCATTTCCTCCCTCTTGAGCCATTTCTGAGAGTGAATGACAGTGAGTGAGCAAAATTCAAGAATAATAAAAAAGGGATTTTTGATTGGGTTGGGTTTATAGAATGGAAAAAAGAAAGAGACAGGAAGGTTCTGAAGTGTTTGAAGGATTAGGTAATCCTTTTATATGCAACCTTTGTTGTGTCAAAATTCTTCAGTTGCCACAGTTGACGCGCTTTCTCCATTTCAATTTTATGTTTTTTTTATCAAAATTTATATTTCGGAAATTGGCTTGCACCTTCGTTGGTGAGTGGAACCCACACGTGTTTTCATTCTTTTTTCTTTTTTTTTATTTTTATTTTTTTATCAAAGCGTGTGGGAAAGTTGAAGTGTAGAAAGTGAAGTGAAGTTGTGCATTGGTTAGTCAACGTGTTCTTACCTAACCTGAAGTAATGAGTCCTTAATTTTTTGTCTACACTTTTTTACTTTGATGCAAAGAAAACCTTTTTTTCTTAAGTAATGTTCTTAACTTAATAAAAAGTATATCCTATTTATTTATGTTCATATGTTCATAGAATAAGATTGTCATGTTTTCTTATTGTTTTTAGGAGTTTTCACTTAGTTACTTAATTAAGATTGTGTGACAATACAATTTCACTTAGTTTTCTTTTTGCTTTAACTTCCATTTGCAATAAATTTTTCCATAAAATGTGTTATTTGATATAAAAATAAAATACTTTTTGTTTTTTTATAATATTAGATGTTAAAATAAATTTATAGGATTTAAGAACAAATTGGATTAGATTTTTATTGGTTTTAGACTAAAGTAATATTAAAAACAATCATGTAATTTTATGAATCTCTTGAAATAATTTCATAGCTTTTCTTTTTAATTTTATAAATTGTTTATAGTAATTACCTTTCACAAAATAGCTTATCAATTAGCTTTTAAATCTATTTTTTGCAAAATAAATATAAATTTTGAACTTTTATATTTAAATGTGCATGTATGATTTTAAAATATTTTAATTAGAATCTTCAATGCTATTTTTAGTCTAAAGCAGTTTTATTTTACTCTAAAATATTGATTTTAGTATGATGGGAGTTTTCAATCAACATTTTTAGGTATATTCACGTACTCTTAATCACTAAAATTTGGGTTGGAATAGACTTCTTAAGATTGTATTGAAATTTAAACCCAATGCATTACATGTTGGATTGATTCACAAAAATTTCCAAAATGAACAAATAAATATAAATATAAATATTCTAAACAAAATATCACAATCACAATAACACTTTCTTATTAAAAAATCATTCCACTATATTTTTAATCCATCACCATAAATTAAACAAATCCGCAGTAAAGGAATATATATATATATATATATATATATATATATATATATATATATATATATATATATATATATATATATATATATATATACGAAATCTATTATAATCCATAAAACATAATGTTTAACAAAAGAAAGTCAAACAATCAATACAAAAAACCAAACAAAATTTTGTAATGGATATGATGTTTCTAATAATTTTGTCTCTTATCAATCTTCATCAATGATCAACCATGGTTAATATATATATATATATATATATATATATATATATATATATATATATATATATATATATATAAAATTTAAATGTAAATGTAAATATAAATATATATTAAATAAATATAAGAAAATTAAATATTTTATAAAATAAAAATGCCATAAATTCATTATTTTAAGATTTCTCATCAAAACAGTTATTAATATGTAATATTATAAAATTTATATCAATATAGTACATTAGAAAATTTATATTGTTTCCTAACAAACTTTTAAATTTGTTAATGCTTAATTTATGAAATATAGTGAAATTGAAAGATTTTTAAGGATGACTAGAGTTAAGATAATAAAAACAAGTAAAACTTGACTTTGAAACTAAATTTGCTTTCGCAATGTTTTGATTTTATCTCTTAAATACTTTATGTTATCAATTTTTTTTTTTTGTAAAAAATAATTTAATATGTAGTATTGCGTTTACCGAGTTGAAATATTAAACCTACTCCTAAGTGATACTTAGATTAACATAATATTTGATTAAAACAGTTATAAGTAAAGAAAATATAAGCTAAATGCTACGTCACTTTGTTCTTACACATGATTATCCATTACAATTTGTTTTTCTTTTTCATTCTTCTTCGGACATCTATAGCAAAAACTAATAAGTGGATTTTGATGTCAAATCTGATATATATTTTTTATTTAAATGTATTTCGTGTATATAATTTTTAGTCATTTATTCTATAAAGCTTATTTTACTTAGGACTTTGGTGGTTAATTAAAGAAACAAAGTTAATTTATTTTTAATTTATTTAAAGGGGTTTAATTTTACAAAACATGATGAAATCGGATGGAGGTTAGAGACTTCGAAAGGTAAAATCGTCATAGCCAGTACAACTTCTGCTGAGTGAAGATCAAGTTAAATAACAACATTACTTTTTTAAAAATTAAAATCGTCATAAAACTTCAATTTAAATATATTTTTATTTCAAAATAGTTTTTAATTTTATTTAAAGTAAATTAATTTTTTTAATTTTTATTCATAATAAATATATTTTTTTTATTCAATTAATATGATGTTTGAAGTTAATTTAATTAATTGTAGACACGATAAAGATTATTGCAATAAAATTGAGATTATTTTATTATAAAATATTTAATAGGGTTGGCAAATAAATAATACAAAATGAAACATCATTATTTATATGAGAGTTTTTCCAATTCTGATATTCGTTACCACGTTAAGAACATTTTATTGATTTATTTTTAGTGGTTGGATTCATTTTACTATGGATATAAGTAATAGTTTATCTTCTTAATTATTTAGGATTTGGAATAAAGTTGGGATCAATATAGGTTAACCAATAATGTTCATTTCAAAGACGATGGAATTGAACTTCTTAAGCTTTGTAAATGTTTTTAGACTATAAGCATGATTAATAAATATTTCAAGTTCTAAGTGGTAACAAGAACAATCAGAAATAACATGAGAATAAGACAACATCAAATCTTGAAACTCTCCATAATCACACCACCACTCATTTAACTTAACTTTGTATGACATTGTTCATCGACGGAGTTGGAGATTTGCTATCTCTTGAACATTAAACACAAAACATTATCAATCATACCCGTGGACATGACACATGGTCAATCTTTGTTCATTTTTTTAGTAATATTATGACATCTTTGGGGTATTGATGTCCTGCCTGCAACATGCATTTTGTTTTTATTCCTCTTTTAATAACCCAAGAATTAGTTCTTTTAAATGTTGTTTTAACAAGAGTAACAATTGGTAATGAACGTACTGCCTTTGAACTAGGTTGTTTGTCATGTGCTTATATCTCTTGCATACATCAAATGTTTGAGTCCACTGATTTATCCATGAAATCGTTTTTGGGAACTCTAACCTCATAGCTAATAATTTTGCTTGAACAATTGATTGTTTCATTTAATAACCTGAAATAACATAATCTATTAAACAATATAAATGGTATGATCATATAAACCAAAAGAGGTTATTAATTGACAATAAGTATATTTTTTATACTCAAATTCTTTTGTTACACTAATGGTTACACAAATTTTGTTTCAATTTTTGTGGACACCTTATCATAAAAATAACATAAGACTTTTGATAAAGGTTGAAGTCTCCCCTTAAGTCGTGTTTATTCATCTTAAATGTTTTGCTATAGTAGAGTTTCATCAGGTGGACTGGGTGTCAATTTGGACTTTGTCAATCCATTCTTCATTAACCATAAAACTTGGATAACCTTCATACTATAGATATGAGAGGAAGAATAGAAAGAAATTGGCCTTAATATCATCAATAATGGATAGAAATATGAAATGATCGATACAACCATATAATTGAAGGAGAGGAATTCAATAGGGTATGAAACAATATATGCAATGGTACATACAACATACTATTCGCTACATAGAACAAACATCATCGTTGGACGACAATGTAAGTTCATTTTCTAATACATTTAAAATGTTAATATCTGACTTTCAAATTAAAGTAACAATTACATTCCAACAATATGACATACCGAAGAAGCTTCAACTCCTTCACAATATGATCATATTGGATATTCTCCTAGGTATTCTCAATCGTTTCAACCATAGTATGGTACTTAAATTGGCATGTTTTATCTTCATATTTACATCATGTTCCTTCTACGTACATCATATTTCCATCTCAACCTAACTTCTTTTCAAGCCCATTTCACAATATATTCTGTACCGTACAAACCGACTAGTGTAATCTTATCGATCGGTCAAAGATATAGAAGGATAGCTCAGAAAAACCACAACCCGATATATTGAACGTCTTAATCGGTGTCATGGTTTGTACGACCCTCTTAACTGTTCGGTCAAAACCTCTTACTCGGATTAAGAAAGTAAAAACATGTTTAAGTAACATTAGGCCTCAATTGGGTCAGTCTTATTCAAAGACCCAATACGAAATCTATAAATACAGAAGTAAGGTAAGAAAGTAGGATATGACATTTATTAAGCGTTTAAGACTTAACGCTTATAAACGATCGATAACTTAATACTAACTTGAGCGTAGGAATGTCTTTAACATGTATCCACCCCTTAGGCTTGGACTGTGTAAAAGGAAGAATTATAGATAATATGAACTCGAAAGGATTAGGAAAAGGCAGAAAGGTAAATTGAAATTGTAAAGGTGTACGTCTCGGCCTTACATACCGAAACATATTCGGAATCTCTACAACCACACCACTATCTGTTTACAATCTAACTCTACCTATGGATTGTTATCGACCTACAAGGTCTTCACAACGATATGATTATAAAAATAGGGTGATAAAGACGACGATGGTCAAAATGATATTAATATTGAACAACAATATAATATGTCAGTTGCATTGTCATGACAATTTATCGAATATGGAGAAAACAAAAAACATGCAAAACAACCAAGAAGGCTGTGACATTGATTCACACAAATAAATATTTATATGTATTTTTATTTCAATTATTTAAATTTAATTAATTTTAATTTTCCTCGAGTTTTTACTAATGTTACTAACTTTTTCTTGTACGTTGTGTATTCAATTAATTAAACCAATTTTAAACATCATATTAACTAAATAAAAAAGAAAAAATAAGTTTTATTATGAATAAAAATTAGAAAAGAATTACTTTACTTTAAATAAAAATCAATCGAGATAAAAAAGTTTACATAAAAGTTTTCAACAACTTCAGTTAAAAAGAAAAACATAAGTCATCAGATCTCATATGATTTCAGTTATAATAAAATTTCTTTTAACTGAAGTGTACGTAAGTATGACAACTTTAGTTTAAAATAAAAGTAAAAATGTAATATGTTACGACTTCATCTTGAATAAAAAAAAGTCATGTCAGCTAGAATAATTTTATCTTTTAAATTGATCATCCTTTATTCGACTTCACCCTATTTTGTAAAATTAAAATAAATTAATCTTTTTAAATAATTTCAAAAATAAATTAACCATGTTTTATAAATTATCCGACTTTGTTAATATTGATATATATTGTTTGATTTGTATCTTATATTTAACTTTTAAGATATTTAAGATTGATGAATGAATACCCAAAAAGTAAAGAGTTTGGTGAATGATTAAACTAAAATATTTAACTTTTAATTAATTGTTAAATTGATAAACCTTTTAGTACGTTGTGCCCTTTTTTTTATTAGTATCTTATATTACTGATATGAATGTTCTGATTAAGAAAATGAGCATTAGTAAATCACAATAATTGATTAGTACCAAGCATATATGTTTATTTATTTGTGAAGTTCAAATAATTTTTGACAACCTACCTAACTAAGTCACAACTAAATGGACCAGCAATTCAGCCTGGCCCAACTAATCGTGGGCCCAAATCCGTTAGAAAGTTATTGTTTATCTATAATAATATCAACCATTTTCTAATATTAATAAGCTTCCACCTACTTGATAATAATTTATTGTTCGTAAAGATATTTGCAACGGATTTCATATTTGGTAATAACTTATATATATATATATAATTTTATTTTTCAAATACTCTATTTGTTTCTCCCTCTATTATAAAAAAACACTTCCAAAATTTATACCAATTTTGATGTTGACCGTTGATTAAACCTTCTAATATTAAATGAACGATTTATTTGATTTACATTAAGAAATTGCTTTCTTAGATGCTACATTTAATATTTAACTTATTTTTTCTTAACTTTAAAGAAAGTGTCACTAATATATATTATTAACTTTCAAAAAGCTTATAGCCCGACAAGGAAATGTGACGGAAATCCGTTAAATAATCCAGAATTAAAACACTAGCTTATTTTAGAATTTTCCTTTGTTGGTTTATTATTTTGGTACAACGACTAAAGACACGGGAAAAGTTTATTTTCAATTATAAATAACATTTGCATAGTTTTTAAAACTAACATTTAATTTTTTTGAACATTTTCGTCAAAACAAAACATAATTTCTTTAAAAGAATTATAGATTTATTTTTTTGAAATAGTTTAAGCAAATGGATCCCATATTTAACATAAGGTTGTTTATTGAAAATTGATTTTGTATTCATAGTTATCCCCGAAAAGAAATAGTTTGAGAATTTGTGCATGGCTATTTATTTGTCCCATTTGAGTATAATTTGGGTTGGAAAATGTAGCAATTAGTAGTTGTCTTTTGCCTGCACTTTCCGTAACTTAGGTAATAAATGATGTTATTAAATAGAAGATACCAAAAGGTGTGAACTTTGAAGCCAAACTGCATTTACTAGTGTTTACCAACTCCTCTTGAGCCACTCACAAACCATACCAAACATACTTTCACTTTTCTTCTTCTCTCTCTTTCTTCTTCTTCTTCTTCTCTTTTTCTTTATATCACCAACAAAGTTCATACTTTTCAGATACCCATTTTCTCATAATGACCAACAAATCTCCAGTTTTTCCAATGCCAGACCCTCAACATTTCAGTGACTATGGCTTTGACCCTCAAATAAACTATTTTCAGGTTTCTCTTTCTCTTTCTTTTTCTTTCCCACCCATTTGGAAAAATGTCTTTTTTTTTTTTCTTTCCATTCACAAACTTTGGCTTTCTACAAAACAGGTGTTGGAAGAAGCCATGAAGCACAAGCGTGAGACGGCGAGATCCATAGATTCCATCCACTTCAAGCTCCAAAAGCCCATTTCCAAGGACGAATCCCGTAGCAAAGCCCACAGGCCCAGGAAGAAGCGCTGGTGGAGAAGCGCCCTCCTCTTTTTCAAGTGGCGCTGGACCCATCCCCGCGACAACGACATTGACCAAAACGACGTCCACCAGGCACGAGCCCGGGCTTTCCGGGCTTCCATCTCGGGCCCCGTGTACTGGACCGAGAGCCGAAGCGGCTCCGCCACGCCCCTCCGCACTTCCAGCCGCCCTTCCTCCGGGCCGCTCGCCGGCACCCTCACGCCGCCGGCCAAGGATGATGTGGACACGCCTTACATAAGTCTAAGAGAACTCAACATGGAACAACAACATCAACTTCAGCGGAGGATGTCTACCTCAGCCATGCCCATATACTTGGTCACCTAGAAAACTTTCAGTGTTTCTTGTTTTTTCTTTGTTATTATAATTTTTAACCTAAGCAAAGGTGTTTGTTTGTTTGATTTGGGATGGATCATCGTTTTGATGTTTGTTTGTTGCTCCCTTTTAATATATGCAACTGGTTTTGACCATTCCAAGGTAGTTGTTGTGAATTTCTTAATTAACAGTTTTTCTTGGATTGAGGATGATGAGATTCAGAGTAGTTAGAAAGTACTTGTTACTTGCACGTTAGTGACATTTACCAACGTAGCGCCAAGATTTCTGTCCGTTAAGTTGGACCCAACCCTAGGAGGTCCTGGTGTTGGGAATTGAGGTTGTGGGGTCCAAACGGCAACGTTTCATAGAGGCTGCTAAAGGTGGAGGGAAAAGGTAGATTTTTTATTTTTGAAAGGTCCTATTATTTCATTGTCATGGGACATGGAAAAACACTGGCGTCAACATGGATGATGAAAGGGTATGAGGAAAAATCCAAATTACTAAACTATCATGGCATGTGCATTGCCATGACCTAGTGGGAATTTAGGTTCATGAATTTTGTGTAATAAAATAAAAATTGTTGGAGAATTTTAAGAACAAGATCTTTGTATTGTTTATACAATTTTTTCATATTGCATTTTTTATAATAAACTTTTGGAGGATTGATAATTGTTTTACTATTTATAGATCCAATCCTGTTCTCACGAGATCTAACCTAATATTTTAGTTGTCTGTGTACTTGTAGGATTCAAATTAATATTTTAATTTCAACAATATAGTTATTATCTACATTTTTTTTTCCAGCTAAATCTAGATGTATACTAAATTAGTTCTCAGTTTATAAGTATATATCAGTTAACTTTATGAAAGACAGTTAATGTTAGGATCTAAAATTTTTCAACTGAGTTAAAATAAAACATAATTTACAATTTATTTTTTTCAAAATCAATTGAAGATCTTTTAAAAATAAAATGATAAATCTGAAAACAAACAAAATAATCTTGGACTAAAATGACAAGGATTTTATTTTTAGGTATAATAATATAGTATATTATTATTTATGCATTACAACTTGTTTTAAAGAAATTTTACATTTTCTTATATTTTCTATTTATTATTTTTTATTACTCTATAATATTACTAAATGAAATCTAAATATAATTAATATTTAAAAACCATATTATTATACTTCATCACTTCTCTACTTAAATTAACTACATAATTTTCCAACATGAAAATAACGATCACATACTCTTTTTCAAACTGTTTTTACAACATTATACATACTTTCCGAAACTGTGTTGTTTTAGCATAATAAAAATACAGATAAAATACATAGCAGATCATGAATAACATTGGTTAGCTGATAGATTCTTCAACTTGGCACCTGAAAGTTCCAACATTGGTTATTAATATTACTGAATCACTGAAGAGAGTAAACTTAACTGAACAGGAAACACTATTTCTGCAAAGAAATCATTAACCATTTTCTCCTTTAACTTTTCCATGTCTACCTTCCAAATCATGAAAGAAATTCTGTCAACGTGTTCTATGTATATTCCAAGACTCTTAAATCTTTCTGTATTTTGCATGTTAGTGTAGTTTTCAAAATAATTATCATCCTGATCTCAATAATTATAATAGTTCCGCAACACACTTAGTAATTCTTCTGGCTATATATGCACACTTACAGTTTCTCTGGGGAAACTCTTGGAATTAGATAACTCTGAAGAACTTTCTTCTCTGTTTCTTCTTTCATGTGCAAGAAGAATAGCACATTTACAGGTGAAGTAAAGAAGCAAGGCTCCAAGAGAGAAAATGATAACAAATTCAATGACAATGATTGATCCTAAGGCTGTTACAGAAGATGGAACAAGATTGTAAGTCAGAAATGAAATACATCTATGTTTCTGTTTTTGATAAACAGATTATGGAAATCATTATGATAAGATGAAGGACTCTAATTTTGAAATCATTTATGAAATACAGAACTTACTGTGAGCCAGAAATGAACTCATTGGTTGTTTTCTCATTAAATTTACAGTAGCTTCTGTGTATAATGGCATTGACATGCCATCTGCACAATCTGGAAAACATCCGTAGTTTCCCATGTCATTTAATGTCATTGTTAAAACAGCTCCATGCTCACCTCCCTGTATAAAATCAAGACAATTTTGCAGTGGAAATTTTCATAAATTCTACTACACGTGTCATGAACCTGTGGTGAAGGAACACATGACAATGATTTTGTCTATGTTTTTTCTTACATTTAACTGATGACGGGAGCCTATTGAAGACCGTGTTTGGTCCTCAAAGTTCATGGTAAAAACTGAAGAGAATCACTCACTCACATGATAGAACAGTTGCTGCATAACACTGTTGCAGTCATTGACTGTGGCCTGAAATCTGATTCCATGAGCTTTGACCATAAAGTGCTCTGAGATAGTAACATATGTCTGAAGAGGCTGCCACTGATAATTAATTCCATGCTTCAATTCCGTTGTATTGATCAAATGAACTGGTAGGTTTGTCACCAACCATCCATCATTTACTTCCATGGAGAACGTCACAAAAAAGTGAGCCTGACCACCTGATATGATCCATCAGCAGAATGTTAAGCCTGCAAACCTTCTTTTGACATTATCATGTCAAGAACAACATGGAGAACCATGAATTCTTAAAAATATACAGAAAACAATTAGTATAACCATCAATACCACTACCAGTTTTATTGAAAGAATACCATACCAGGGAAGGTAAGAAGATCGGGATCTCCAATGAAAAAGTCAAACTTATCTTTCTCTTGGTCAAAGATAAGGGTCTCATCTTCATTACTCCTCAATATGATGAAGTAGGGGGCTCTAATAAATGGAGGGTCATTGATAGGATCAACAAAAATTGGAACACCAAGTGAATTTACTCCGTTCTTATTCCTGGTTGAGACTTGAATGGTATCTCCTCCATAAAAATTTTCATTTCTGAAGAACAAAATTCACCAGGATTATTAACAGTAATAACAAACAATAATTGAAAACCAGATCTACATTTCTACGTGATAAATGTTTTCCAAACTAGTAATAATACATGTTTTATGAGACTTATGACTTCTGATTTACTAAAGCTCAGTCATGTGGAATTACTTCTTAGACCAACAGAGTTGGATAGAAAAGACATACAAAAGCACTAGTGAGAAAATATTTTGGTGTTTCTTGACATTTTTTGATTCATGAGCATGTGATATAATTCTGTAAACATTAAACATGTTGGCAAGTGTCACTATGAAAGTGCAGCTCGATAAGATAAGACAGATAACAATGTAAGAAGTCAATTTTAAGCATAACTCAATCTTACCAAATGTACTTGTAATTTGAAATTTGCATCCACTTATATATTATAAACATGTTTTATCTCTAGTTAACGTAGAATTTACAAAACTTTTCGAAGAATAGAATTGTTTTAGTGAATTTAAGCAATAAAAAAATATGTAAAAAATACCCCAGATACTGAATTGACTGAAGTGCAAAATTAATAACTTCCACAGAGCCTTCTATTATTAAACTGGTTGCAGTTTCATTTCCTGTGTCAAATGTAAGTTCACTCCACATTACTTGCCCAAATTGCATAGCCATAGGAGACAGAAGTACAATTCCAGATTGAGCACTAAGATTGACAGAAATATTTTCCATAGGATTTGAATAAGTTATCTCAAACCCGGTGAAACCACTGCAAGAGGGGAACAACAAGATTGTACACATAAGGGCAGTTCAATTAAACCATTTTCTAAGAAATATTTATACATATGTAGCTTATACATACCCAAATCTAGGACTTATTGAATCTTCTGTTGCTTGCAGTTGATTTGGAGCAGAAACAAACTGAGGTGGAACATTGAGAACAAATATGCACACGGAAGCAGAAGCAAGATTTCCATTTATATCAGAAATTGTATACCAAAAGGAATCATTTCCATAATACCCTTTATAAGGAGTGTAACGAAAGATCCTTCCATTCTGTATAAGTGAACCGTGATCTGACTGAAATAATGCAGTAGAAACAACCATTTCTCATATTAAAAAAAATATGAAGACAAAGAATTGAAATATTCATGATTATTAGCAACTTCAGACACATCTCTCTAAAAAGGACATTGCACAGTAATCCTGAAACTTAGTTCGTCACAAATTACGGCAAGTTAATGATAATTTTTTATTATGCAGAGAATAAATATTGAGTCGAATATTTACTATTTGACTGTATTCTAGATCACTGACGGATAATGAAATGATTTGAAGATAATAAACCATTTCTTTGTCAACATCCATCATCTTCCAAAATGTAAATCATAAATAGGATTTTTACTGGTGAAAATCAGAATCAACATATATATAATAGAAAAAGTCTGTTATGAAGAGGTTTTAGTATGCATTCACAAGATATCTTACTTTTGAGAATTCAACTATACTTGCATTATCACCAGCAAAATAATCATTTGTTAAGACATCAAAGGCAACGGATTGGTCCTCCCAAATAGATATTGTATCATTGTTGGCTTTTGGAAAATACTCACCTGCAAGCCAAGCAAAAAAATCCTTAAAAAAAGATATTCTTGGAGTAAATTAGACAACCCCAGATTTCTGAACTTGAAAATTCAAACTTTAAAAGCAGACATATTTTCACTTGGTCTGAAAACTGGTCAGATAATGGAAGGTGTGTAGAAAAGGTCAGATTAACAGCAGCAATATATCAGCATATAGAGATATAATAATTATGACACATATATATCTGAGTAAAATAAGCAGCATACTTACCAAAATAATAACAAGGATAAAAATATAAGGTGCATGTTCTTTGAACTTACTGCTGTACACATTGATACTGAAGGGACATGATAAGAAACTTTTGCCATCAAAGGAAGCACAAATCTCGTAAGTTCCAACATCTTTGGCCATGTAACTGCAGCTGTATGATCCATCCTTATTGTCTGTAATGTCCAAAGTCGAAAAGCCAGAACTATTAACAGAAGCAATCTCCAATTTCAACCTAGATTGTTGTGAGAGGACGGGGTTTAAATATGAATCCACAAGCTGGACAATTATTTCATTTTTGGACAGCTTTGGCACCTTTGGAGAAAAGCTCGTGACACTTGACAAGGAAACATTTACTTCACCTGCAGCAAGCTAGGGGGATATCATGAGAAATGATTGGGAGTAAAACAATAAATATATCTGAAAATTAAGAGCAAAACTTAGATAAACCTTGCAATAAAATTATATCCTATTGAAATATTTTGCAGGATAAGCTTAAGCTGTTCCGTGAATGCACATTAATCATTTTTTATGTAACAGACTCCTCTATGCAAGAATCTTCGAGGCTTGAAGAATGGATAATGCAACTTGTGAAGAATGAAGGCAACAGCAATAGAACTATAGCTTAGTTGAAGGCAACACTGATATTATAACAGACCAAATAAAAAAACTTAAGCAATTGAGGGAAAATACATGAATAATTATATCTATATTACTTCGGAAGCAAAAAACCTTTGATCACTAAGCCTCCTTTTACTAAAAACTCTTCTTTCTGTGGGGTTGAGTTTCTTCTATGATTCCTTCAATTCATATAATTTGATTGTCATGCAAATAAGGAGGGTTTACCATGAGATGAAGTAGTGCATAAAAAAGCACTTTTTTTTTCTTTGTATAAGCTGAGGACAACCTTATGAAAATCATTCCTTTTCATATAATGCACATTATTGTACCTGCTTTTACCTCTTTTCGGAAAGAATGTCCCTCATTCAATAATATGTTTCCACAATATACATTAATATCATAAAATCCACTTTTTTCTGGTATGTAATCGACTCGAAAATCACTTGCCATGATAAAGCTCCCACTCCCATTAGACTGAAAACATTGTGAAACTTCATTAGAGTCTTTACTAATTATGCACCAAAAATTAACTTTTGTCTTCCTTACATTGTTTCTCAACACTATTGAAGATGATGGCACAGTTTCCATGTGACCGATACCATCATATCTCAATCCTGAAGCTATTCTGCTCCCTGATGTCAAATACAATTATAACAATAAAAAATGAAATAATCAATTTCATACATGAATGTAGCAAGAAGTTTATCTTTGAAAATACCATTATTGTCAAGCACAGGATATATGACTGGAATAACTCTGTACGAGTCATTTTCTATTGAAATTTGTACTTGAAGTATGTTTGCTTGGACAGGGGAAGGATATTGATAGATGTCATTCAAATACACAGATAATTCTTCCTTTACACCAGCTACTGAATCATTTAAACCTGATCCATTAACAACACTTTTAACCCCATCACAGTAACCTATTTGAAAAGGAACATGACAAAGAAATTAGATTTTTCATGCTGAAATGATTATGCAAGTAACTACAGTGTAAGAAACTACTTATAGTGAAAAGTCAGCTTCGGCTTTTTTGCTACACAGACAGATAGATAGAGAGAGATGAAGGAGAAGGAAAAATACAATGTTTATATCAGTTATAGTAAACGATCAAAACAAGAGTGAAAACAAAATGATGTTACAAACGACAAACTCGGAATGAAACTTTACCTATAAAAACAGTATAAACATATGGCATGTTGGAAATGCTTTTATTATGCTTGGAATCATATATTGTCAATAGGAAGTTCCCTGGCTCAAAATTGCTAAACGAAAACAACTGAATTCCAGCATCCACTTCTTGAAAATGGAGATCTGATATTGGTATCGACAAGTTTGTGTCAGTTTCAACAACTTCAGAATCAAAAGGATACAGTCCAGAAACCAGATTTCCGTATTTATCTAACTGATGTATAAAGATTTCCATCTTGGAAGACAATTGCCATGCATGAGATGCAACGTTCCATTTGGCGATACAGTTAGAGACATCTATAGCTCCTGGCAATTGAGTAAGAGAGAGAGGTCAAGCTATTGTAGATTTGCTTTTAAAAGTAATAAAATGATATATGGAAGAAACAAAGAAACAAACCCCACGTATGAAATTTATAATGAAACTGTTTGTCTATAAAGCTCAAGCATGTAATCAAGGTGGTCCAAATATGATATATAGCACTTAATTATAATTGAAACAAAAAGCACACAACCTGGATTCACCTTCAATGGTAATGGAGAACCCTTCAAGGTTTGATTTCCTCCTTCTAAGCTCAATGAGAACTTTCCAGCTTTCGTCACAATAAACTCAATGACTATATAATCAAACTCAGTCCACCCCATGTTAAAGATATCTGGAGCACTTGCAACAGCGCCATTTTCATGCAAAACAGACAACTTGAAATCAGGCAAATAGGACACTTGAGTCGTCTTAGAGATACCGTTCCCAAATGCATCTTTAAGTAGCACCATAAGCGTAGCTTTTGAACCAGCTTCGTACTCATGTCTCACTCCTTTCCATGATGCAACGCACACAGACGGGTACATGTTCCCTTCAGTAGGACGATAATATCAAGCATTACTTTACTATCTGGCACATACAAAACCAACGTAGCCTACACTGATAGGTAATAGAACACCAAGGTATGAACTAGAATGAATAAAATTATCTTCGTTCCCATTTTGCAAAGGAGTGATGTTTTCCTTTTACTTTCAACAGAATCCTTGAAGTGATTTAAAAGGGTACTTAGTTTTAGTTCCATCAAAACCTACCTACCTACCAATGAATCATTCAGTTCTATTAGACAGTTTAAAAAGTAAACCTGGTTCAACTTGGAAATGCAAAGATGAATCATCAACTTTATAACGCTCCTCACTGATGAGTACATTAAACAATCCAACCCTGATGGGGGTGAAGAAGATCTTCCATTCATTTGGGTCTCCTTCGAAATCTGACAACACAGTAGACACATAGGAACTGTTCCCTTCCTTTCCATTCACAGTTAGTGTGGGATTGAAAACTTTTTTGTCAATCTTATCAGCATTCTCAAGCACTTTTACTTTGATGGTTGCTGTGTCACCGGCCTGGAATGTGCCCTTGTCATCCCACCAACTAAAAGCGAACAGGGGAAGTTGTGATCTATCTGTCTCAAATGAAGAAAAAGAAGTAAGGATGGTGCAAACAAAACCTATTTTTTTCAACGATTTAAAAGTGCTGCTTCATGGTAACCTGAAGTAAGATATTGAGAACAATAAACTGAGAAGAAAGAGAGAGCGCAGAGTGAAATGGCAATGAGTGTGCGTGCTAGTATCTCCATTTTCTGAGAGAATCTCATAGTGCAGTGCAGTGAAGGAAATGACAGTTTATAAAGGACAGTTTTTGAGCAGTTGATGGCAGTTTACGAGCAGTTAGGCGGTGAAAGACTCTAAATTTATTCCCCAACATACCCAATCCGTGACCACATTCACAGGCGATGAATGCCATTTAAAGTTGTTCGCCGCTGTCACGTCTTGCCGGAGCGCCGCTGTCTGCGCCAGGGTGTGGTTGTCAGGTATGTGTTTGCACTGGTTTTCTCTGGGTTTTGATTGGCTTCTTTGGATAAATGTTAAGGAAAGGGATTTATTAGAGCCTGTGAACGTCAAACATATAAGCTAGAATGACTGTTCAATGACGAGCGGATTTAGTGTGTGCTAATGTGGTTCATAAGCAGAAGTTAAGGACATCCAATGAAGAAAACTTTTATTCATACTATTCAATGTAGAAAACCAAACTTTTTCATTGGAAAAACTTGATTCACATGTTATTATTGTTTCATGCAATCACCAATACAATTTATAAACTCACATATTTTTTTTTCTGTTTATTCGATCTAGACAAAAACGATTATTGAGGACTAACACATTGACTGTTCATAAGACTCTAACCACTAATATATTAACTATCCTCCATGATTAATACATTAACTTTTATTCAATTTAAGTTTACCTAGTGAATGCATAAACTGGAACCATAACATGATGACTCAAGGACTAACATACGAATGTATCAGTAATACTAAATGATTAAATGGAAAGAAATAATATGTAGAGTAGGAAGAAATTTAGAAAAAAGCCAGAGATAACAATGTAGAGTTTGGATACGAATTTCCTCACCCTTTCCTTCCCTCCACCATGTCTTAATTCTCTCCAAGACTCACCTAATGAATTCCCTTACTTGGGGGTAGTTGCCTTGATCTTTAAGTTCTTATATGACTCTAGTTCCTAGCCTTTCATATAGGCTGTGTAATAGATCAGATTTCATCTGACTGACTCAGGTAAAGTGAAATGGCTAGACTTGTTGTAGTTCAGAATTCTGATTCAGCATATCTTGTTGGAGAGTGGAGGAGATAAAGAGAGGAAATGTTTTCTTTGACATATCTATTACTTTTCCTTTAAATTTTGGTGCAGTTTTAAGACTTCTGATTTGGTACTGTGTTTTGTATTGGTAACTGACAAAGATGCATTTTCACTTTAGCATTTTGTTCTTTTCCTTTCTTGAACTGATATATCTTACATACAGTTTTCTCTCGAATTTCAGGTCGCTTTTTCTGTGATATCGTTTGCTACTGGAGTTCTCATTGCTGCCCTTAGAGATTTTTCTTTTAACCTTTTTGGTATAGCATGATTTGTGTTCCCTTTTTCTTCAGATGATAGCTGCTATACCATGGTGTTATTAAATATTAATCTAATAATGGAGGAATGGACGCTGTAGTTGTGCATTATTTATTCATAATGCTGCTTACTCATATATATGCAGACCATGTACCTTGTGTTGGTGGAAAAATCTGTTATTGAAGATGGACTTTCATCCTTGAAAATCAACTTCTATGACAACTTTTTATCTCTTCCATTTTATGCTTCTCATCATAGTATTGGCAAATTCCCAGATTCTTTATCTTAATATCCACAAAGTTCAGAATCTTAACCATATTTTTGTTGTTGTTTTTGTTGAGAATGTAAGTATGAGTTGAAGTCTCGCATCACATTATCATATAAAAAAACGCATTAAGCAATGGGTTTAAGTTTTAAAATTGAAAAGTGATATCAAAATTGAACTCAAATTCCATTTATATAATCTCTCTAATTAATCTTTTCGAAAACAACCCATCAATTATATCATAATCATGTTTATTATAGTTTTGTATATACTATAGTTAATTCCAACCAGCAATTATGTTAATATTTTATATTATTTTTAAATGATTAAATAATATATTAAATTAAAAAGAATAGTTTATCGTAATTTTTCTTCCAAGTGAAAGTTTGATGTTTCCAGATTATGTCACCATGAAATCACAACCCTGACTGCTGTTCTGCTCATTCAATGGGGAGCCTTCAACATAAGTTGATGCAAGTAATGTTCCGGTTCTTGTCATTAACATAAGTTGATCCAAAAAAGTATTCTGAAGCCCATAAACAATAGTCCTTGTAGCTAGATAAATTAATCTTATCGTTAATAAATATAATGATAGGTGTTTCAATTTGTAAGATCGAGATCAACTTAATTCTTTATTTCGTTCATTCAATTTTTTTATACTAGTCATCCTTCAATCAAACGTAAAAGTTATTTGAATAAGATACTCCTATGCTAAGTCACTATATATTTTTAAATATATATTTATAGATTTTAAAATGAGTTTCGAATTAGTATCTACCTAATTATAGCTCAACTTATAATATAATCATGTTTTGGTTTAACATAATCGTCTTTAGTTCTAAACCATATTTAAAATGTGACTAATGAGGTCGCTTGATTCACGTTTTCTAACCGATCAGATTCTTGATATGTAAAATCGTCTAACTGTCTAAATGGTCATACTTATGATAAATAATAACTAATATATCATTAGTGTAACCAGTTTAGTATAAATAAGCAATAGAACCTTTATTATGGCACATTATGCATATACCTAATTAGTAGTTACTAATTGTCAGTGTTCAGTGTCATTTCTTAGTTGATTAAAACTAATGCGTATATCTCATCATTTTCTTTGGTATGTCATATATTAAGTTAGTTACCAACAATAAGTAATAATTTTTGAGAATTTCCTACTCAATCCTCTTATAAACGAAAAACGTTTCGAAAAGTAAAGAAATCATTTACTAAGATACATATAAAATATAGAACAAAATTCGAATCAAAAGAAAAAACAAGTTAAATTTAAAAGCAACATGCACATGTTAATGTTTATATGTTAAATAAACTCATAAGAAAACAACTGAGCCAAAAACAATAAAGAGCTCTTTTATAGTTTTTAGTTTCTAGTTTTGTTTGATAGAAAATTATATTTTTAATGATCTGGTTTTCCTCCTTGACGGAAAGCTAAGTAGAATGACCAAATTAATGTTTCTCTTTTTTTTTATTATTATTGAACTTCATCAAAATAAAAAAAAACAAATATATTCGATTTAGTGAACTGTACTTTCCCATTAATGTATTTCCTTAATCGATATCAAAGTCAACCTGAATATAATTTTCTTGTTTTCAATGAACTTTTTCAATTCCTTTTTAGGTTTATTTTCTTGTTTGAGTGGAGATCGGCCTGTTTTGAAATTACATATCATTTTTATATTTGAAGCATTATATCCTTCATTGATATGATTTAATGGTATTGATAGAAATTAGATAACAAAAATGTTATACATTTGAGAAGTATACCGAAATGTCAATGTAAATAGTGATAAGTTTAAAGTCACTTTTTTAATATATATAACACTTGCTGTGATAATATTTATATTAATAATTGATATATTTTTTTATCTAAACAATAAATAAATGTATTTTTATCTTTATATAAAAGATATTTCTAAAAATAAAATATTAAAAAAATTCAAATAAAAACTTACAAAAAAATTATTTAATAATGCTTCTCACGATTAACTTTATTACACACATTTTTTGTTGGTCATAATTAATTATATACAATATTTTTCATATATTTTTTTTTATGAATGTTAATTGTTAATAATAGCAAATTTTCTTGTTGTATCTATTTTTTTAAGTTCTATTTCTCAAAAAGGTAATCACATTAATTGTTAAATCTTGTTTAATCTATGTATGTTTATTCTGTTTTCATTGTAGAGTTCTAAAAGAGGATCTCAGACATTTTTCTCAATACAAATGGGGTGCCAAAAGTTATTGGTCCAACTGTTTCTTTAATCTAAAAACTTAGCCAATCAAAGGTTACCAAATATATAATAAATATAGTTCAAGTTCCAAGTCATCTCTTTAACTTTAAACCGACTCAACCATTAATTCTCACTTTCTTAAAGATAATGATACTTTAACAATATTTTAACATCATTTACGTGTTATTCTCTGATTTATCCAAAACTACTCCATAATCAATAATAATAGGATAATGATACTTTGACAACATTTTTTTGACAACATTTTTTTGACAACATTTTAACACTATCTACGTGTCATTCTGTAATTGGTTTATGTTGGTGTTTATGATTATTATTATTGATTGTGGAGTAATTTTGGACCAATCAGAGAATGATACGTAGATGATGTTAAAATGTTGTCAAAAAAATGTTGTCAAAGTATCATTATCTATAATAATAATCATAAACACCAACATGAACCAATCACAGAATGACACGTAAATGACGTTAAAATCTTGTCAAATTTTTTTTGTCAAATACCATTATCCCTTTCTTAATTAACTTTTGTTGTTTATTATAAATAATCAAGCCAGATCACCAAAAGAATCATATATTAACTTAAAATTAGATATACAATTCTGTATAAAATGTCATAATTAAGAAGTTTATATGTGAGACATGTGTAATTAACCTTAACAACTAATCATTATACATCTAAGTGAGCATACGAAAGCAATTGATTTTGATTATTAGTGGTGAAATTAATGCGTATAAACACTTGATGCGACAGAGAGTAAGGTTTGAAGGAGACAATAACGCAGACATGGTAAAAAGGTATGGCATTCCAATATTCGTATTTTGAGTCAACAATATTCCTGTAGCTTTAAGGTACCTGAAGAGAGAGACCGAACAATGTGGATAATCTATGAGAAGGATATTCCATCCACCATGTTTTCCCATCATAGAGTTTTCAGTTTGTCTTACAAATAATTATCATTTTGACTTAGCACAACAAAGCGAATTTCTGATATATCTTCTGACAAAATGTCAAACATGTGGACCCACACCCTCACTTGCCACATATTATTACCACAAGATCCCACAAATCTCTTTAATGCTTCTTTTGGAACTTAATTAAAACTTTTTTTTTTGTCACGGGTTAATATTCTGAATATTGTTTTATAAAAGATAACCAATAATTACAATAATAAAAAACTACTAAGTGCTGTCAATTGATTGAACCACTTGTTTAAATAATGGAGCTACATGTTCATCTTTTCTGTCTCCCTTGTGCTCCAATCTTTGTAACTGCTGTTCTAAAACTTGATGTGTTAAAATGGCTTTGTAGATTTTATATTAGAAAGAGATAAGATGAGTTTATAATGAATAAGTATAAAATTTATTTATAAGTCAATGTTTGAGTCATATTTTAAGATAGTGTCAGACACATTCAAAATTTAATTTAATAAAATTTATTGTTTATTTTGATTTATAAAATCGTCTGTTATTAAATTATTTATTAATGTTTATTCTCATACTTTTATATATATGTCTTATTATTAATTAAAGATAAACTAAATTTACGATATATAAATGAATGTATATTTCAATTTACAAACTGCTTTTATAAAATTGAACTGTACTTAAAATATATTTCTTATAATCTTGAAGTCTAAAGGTAGATTCTCATGAGTTGGTATTTACTTCAAGGGATAGATACACCGATTTTCTCATAATGATTTTAACTTAATTAACCAATGTTTTCAAAGATGAATTTTGAATACAATAAAGAGAAAATTTTATTTTATACATGAATTTACCCAGACGAAGAAAAATAGAACACTAGGTATAGGGTAGGTTTATTCTCTGCTTCACTTATGAGGTTATCACCATACATGCATTCTACGCAGGCTTGCACATATATGGTATACCATGAACATACCCTTTACCTTTAAAACAGATGAACAGAAGAAGACAATCCAAAAAGCAATGAAGAAGCAAGTGGAGCATAGCAGCATCTATATCTATATATGTATCTATATATATATATATATATATATATATATATATATATATATATATATATATATATATATATATATATATATATATAAGCAACAACAAGAAGAAGCAATATGGTGGTAGATAATATCTAACTATCTTTAAACTGGGGTAATGGTATAATGAGATAGGCCCCCATATATAATGTAATTGGTTACAGGTGAGATAGACATATCTCTCTTTACCAAATCCTGAAGCGATGATTCAATTGGAAGCTTAAACGTGCGCTCCTTGTCATTCATGGTGATGAGAAAACAGAAGATGTCGGTTGTTCGAATTTTTCAATACAATGACCAAGATTTTGGGACCGAATAGGTCACCACGTTCAGTACAACTACATATTCAAAAACCATGAGGGATGTGACACTTGGATTCGTTATTATTCCTTCCTAACAACCACTCCATGCATACATCATAAATGTTAACATCACATTGCCCTAGGAAGGTATAAAATCCCATCTTAATATCGCACATTACAGATTAAAAGTTGCCAGAGATGCAAACTCTCGACAAGATTATTTTTCTGTGGGGTTCCTAACAGTTCAGGATGGTTCCCTCTGCATTTGGTGTAACTACATCGCACATGCATGGTTCCATTTAAGTGTGACAATCAGTAATAACAGTAATTAGTCTCTAATATTACACACACTAGTTAACACAACATTGCACAGAGGAAATATCGTGTTTCTGTGCTAAAAGATGTTAACTTGAAAGTGATGAAAATAAGTAAGAACTTTAGCATTATTTGCTCTTTGATTTGAACAGCTAAACCTAGCCACTGCCATACTCAGACACTGTGTTCTGGAATTCACTGTATATATGGTCTGCTTAGGGAGATGTATTTATTAGAAAAAAATTATATCTATGAATTTAGACAGAATAATTCTGTATGCCGTCTGATTATATCTCACAACTTGGCTCTCCTTTATATGATAGCAGACTAGTTAACTGTTCCCACTTGCTGTCAACCCATCTTAGGGTTTTTCCTTTATCTTTATTTTTGTATAACTCAAGACATGATTAACGAAAAGGATAACAATTTTACTAGAACAATTCATTTAAAGAAGAAATAATAAAAAAAAGGATCTTCTTATAATACATTTATCAATAACAATTAGAGACAGGATCAATGAGTTTCGGCTGAATAATTTTTTGCCTTTTTGATTATTTTATTATAATTTATAAATATAACCACAACTTGTTCTTTTTATTAACACTAGCTAACTGTTTCTTACTTGTCACATTACCCCATGTTACGGCTTTTCATTTGTTTTTTTTCTCTCTTTAGAAAAACTCAACACATAATTAGCAAAAAGGACCATCTATAGAGGAAACGTTTATCTAAAGAAGAATTAAAAAACGGTTTTTTCATTAATATATTTATAAATAAAAATCAAATACAGGATCAACGAATTCAGGCAGAATAATAACTTTATCCTCTCTGATTATGGTCCCGATTTATAAACATCATCACAACTGTGTGATACCAGAATACAGCTAACTGTTCGTACTAATACTAGCTAATTGTTCTTACTTCTTGTCACATTACCTCGTGTTTTTTTTCTGTTTCTTGTTAAACTCGAAACACAACAGTAAAAGGTAACATTTATAGATACAAATATAGATTAATGAAGGTGAGATGATTTATAAGGATTTTGAATTACATACGTTAGACAATGCACTGTGAAACTAAGAAAGCACTATCTGAATTGGGTGGTTAGGTGTGAGTAAAAGTGAAGTAGCAATCTAGAGAGTAATGATGCGATAGATCTAAGAAGAAGATACACAGTGTGAACCTGATAAGTTTAATTTTCCATAAAAGATCCTTGTAGGTAGTAGCTAGGAGGGGGGGTGAAACAAGCTATAGAACTCATAATTAAAGGGAATTGGTTCAGAAAACGGAGACAGGAATAGTTGAAAGGGTGCAGAGATTAATTGTTTGTAATTGGTCGAAGTCAGAATGTTTGACAAGGTAAGGAGCACTTTTTGGGTGGCAATGGATAAACATTGAATTACAGAGAAGTTTGAGTGATGCTAAGTATGAAAGAGAGATAGTTAAAGGTCTAATAAAGAAGCGTTGTGATGGAGTTTGAAAGGTATAGGAAGCACTTTAATCCCACGCCTAATTTGAAGAGAATGAATTTGTCACGGTTCAACAATGTGGTCATAAAGAGTAAGAATAATGCATGCTTGACTAGCCATGCAGCTTAAAATAAGCACGACATGCTTCGGTTATACTTATGTATCAAAAGCTCGACCACTCCACTAGTCACCGCCCACGTTCTATAATAATGCCTTCATTGGTGTAAAACCACCTGTCCCTGTCGTAGATTGAATCCTAAGGAATATGTGTGTACGTGTAGGATGTGCATGGAAGAAGTTAAAGGGAAAAAAACATGTACAGAAATACGTACCAAGTAGTCGCTGGCAGCGTAAATGGTGGGAGCTAAGGGTGTACAATACGAATTACTAGGTGGGTGTAGTAACTTTTGTGGACAAGGTGCGTGCTGAAATGGTAAAGACGTTTCAGCAGTTCTGAGATTTTGGATCTATGTCAAAAATATCTTGGTGCCAACATGTGATAAAAGGCAATTTTTTGCTTACGATACAATCTAATTTCATTAGAGTCAGTTTTCTGATGTGAACCCAAGGCCCCAAAACCCTAATGCTGTTAGCTTCAGAGGCCCTACTCCTCATAGCTTACTGATATGACCTTATACTAACAAATTCTGCAACCCCATTCTCCCAAAGTCTTCTCTTCTCTCAATAAAAATATATATATATATATATATATATATATATATATATATATATATATATATATATATATATATATATACACACACACAACAGTGTAAGCAATCATTTGAGGTCTTAATTATATGTAGCAGTCTTAATTAGGTCAAGTTAGAGTGATAAATAAAATGTATTTTCGTGTATGAATATGTTGATCAGAAATCAAATCTACAGTTAAACAGACAACCTGGAAAACTGTAATTATGCTAATCTATGTATTTCGTACCGAAAAGTGTGAAAAACAAATGAGAAACAAGACTCGACTTTTTCTTAATCGATTTATCTTTTCACGTTTATCATTTCTCGGAGTACAAAAACACGTCCTGCGATATAAAAAAATTCTGTTGGATGAAGAGACAAATGGGAGGAAAAATAATAATAGATGTGATGTGAGACATAAAAAGAAAAGGACTGGAAAAAAGAGAAAGGTGTAAAGTGAGTATAAATTTAGGTTATGAAGTGGAAAGTGAGTATAAATTTAGGTTATGAACAGATCACTACATGCATAGAGAAAAAAGAGGTTCACAGTATATACTTAATATTTTTAACATTTTTTATTTATAAAAAGAATTTAAGAAATCTAATTGTTGAATTATATGATATTTTCTTAGTGACAATTATACTCAATTTTTTAATTCCTTAATTTCTATCTAAACTCTTGTTGGCATATTCTTTAGTTATTCTTTCATCCATTCTCTTTTATCTATCACAATTTTCTACAAAATTATATTTTTATCTGTCAGATTTCAAATTCAAGACATGGGTTACTAATTATATCCTTTTTGCATTCACTTTATAATTTTAATTATTGAATTAATTTGTTAAAAACCCTCTTACCTAAATTCACATTTATCAGTAAACTTGATTTCAAAGTAAATATTTATAACATGAAGTTATTGATATTCAAGAGTTTTTTTTTCATTGATAAGTAGTGTTATAGAAGAAAGTTAACATGGACTAACTTAGCACTTATTCTATGGACAGTAATATATAAGTATTAAACTTCTTGTTAAGCAAATGTGAAAGTACAAACTATTACCACTTTTACTGTTTATAAATCTCATTTAAATTAATAAACAGTAATAATAGAGAACATTAAGAAAATCAAACACTTATCACATTCTTAACGTCTGTGCATGAGAAATGAAAAGGAATGAGAGAGGGAGTAGATGTGAAGAAAGCCAGATGTGTTATTTCCCAAAATCATATAATGGATTGTATCAGCATCGAAACACGTCAACTGTGACCTCAGTAGAGCTATAATAGCAGTAGTCTGACTCACATGCACAATAAATAGCTTCTTTTTAAACGTGGAGATGAAATTTCTGGTAATACAACATATATGCATTTCTTATGGGGTAGAGAAGGTGTCTATGCTTCTACATATATGGGAAATGACAAAATAGGAGCAGTAAAGAAAGAAGGTTTCTGGTATCACTTGATTAATGCATATACCGCACGGGTTAAATAAGCTCTTTATGCTTTTTTACTCTTCTATACGCAGTATATTCTACAGGATATATATATCACTTTATATTGAACTCTTATACTCTTAACTATAAAAAGTCATAGTTTAAATATAGATAAAACTCAACATGAGGTTTTGATTTTTAGTTAAGGTGACATAATCTCAATATAGCCGATTCCACACCAGTATATATATGATGGCTAAGATGATGTGGAATTTATGTGAAAATGGTCATCATGAAATTTCATAAATTTTTAAATTGTCTAATATTACTTATAATAAAAACATAAGATGTTATGAAAGTAGATATAATATAGGATCCGTCTTTATGCAGAGTTTTTCTTGTTTGCGTGTTTCTCTATCTGCAAAAACAGTACATTAAAATTTCACTTTAGTTTCTCTTTGATTTTGACTATCATGTGGAAGTCACAAGCAAGATTATAAGCTTTTTAGGACCTTCTTTTAAAGTATAAACTTTTGAGGTAACATCTTAACATTTCTGTACAGAGATGTATAGTTGAAGGGTGTTGGCCTCTGAAATTATTTTCTATTGATGATGATAAGAATCATCAATAATGTAATATTGCTTTTTAAATTCTAAAGAATCAACCATGCTACATACCCCACCATCTCCAACCCTTATATAAAGGTTTCTCAGCTTACTCCTCATTCTCACACCCAAGTTTCTTGTTCCCTCACTTCTCTCCCTCTTGTCCCCTTCACTTTGTACTTGGATGAGTGTTTTCTTTGAGGAGAAAAAAGGCACCCGATATTTCATTAATACTGTTTCTCTTTATCATATACTACTGTCTCACACCACACAGAAACAAGAAAGAGAAAAAACCAAATGTCTAAGATGGTTGCGGAGGAGAAACCCCAAAAGACATACCCGACAACTGCTGAGGTACGAACGAGACCTCACATATATGTTTTCAGAAGCTTTCACTCTCTTCCATGATTTTCACTCCTTCACTTGTATTGTTTCTCTGTCAGCATATCATAAAGCTTTTATTACAGTGCAATTAAGCATAGCTATAGAATGGCATTAATTTCCTTGTGTTATGTTTGGTAGGTAGTGGATGAGTTAAAGAGAATGGGGGACATAGGAGTTCCAATAGCAGCAATGAGCCTTGTCGGATACATCAAAAACATGGTGTTAGTTGTGTGCATGGGAAGGTTGGGAAGCCTTGAGTTAGCCGGTGGTGCTTTGGCCATAGGCTTCACCAACATAACTGGTTTCTCTGTCCTCTCAGGTTTAGCCATGGGAATGGAACCTCTTTGCACGCAAGCCTTTGGTTCAAGAAACTTGTGTTTGGTCTCTCTAACTTTACAAAGGACAATTTTCATGTTACTGGCAGCTTCACTGCCCATTTGTTTCCTGTGGCTGAAGCTGGAGCCTCTGATGCTATGGCTTCAGCAGAACCCTGAGATAACCAAAGTCGCAAGCATCTATTGCCGCTTCTCCATCCCAGACCTCATTGCCAACAGCTTCCTTCACCCAATTCGAATCTATTTACGTAGCAAAGGGACAACATGGCCTCTACTGTGGTGCACCTTGCTGTCCATTCTCATACACATCCCTGTCGTGACTTTTTTCACCTTCAAACTCCACCTTGGTGTACCCGGGATTGCTATGTCAGCTTTTGTTGCCAACTTCAACACCCTTTTCTTCCTCCTATCATACATGCTCTACATGCGCGTCTCAAAGGGGTCACTTTCCATGCCTTTATTAATATCTCGTCCCTTGTCATCACGACAACAAGACCAAAACTTAACCAGTCTTATCAGTTCCACAACAGTAACAACAACAACAACCTCGTTAGGCAAAGAGTGGGGCACACTGATAAGGTTTTCAATTCAGAGTTGCTTAGGAGTGTGCTTGGAATGGTGGTGGTACGAGTTCATGACAATTCTAGCAGGCTACCTTTACAATCCGCGAGTAGCCTTAGCCACCGCTGGCATAGTAATTCAAACCACGTCTCTTATGTACACTTTACCAACAGCACTGAGTGCTTCAGTGTCAACAAGAGTGGGGAATGAACTCGGGGCGGGTCAACCCGAGAGGGCAAGGTTGTCAACAATTGTGGCAGTAGGAATGGCTCTTGCAAGTTCAATATTGGGTTTGTTATGGACCACATTAGGGAGAGAGAGATGGGGGAGGGTTTTCACCAGTGATAGTGAGGTGTTGGAACTTACCATGAGTGTTTTACCCATAATTGGGATTTGTGAGTTAGCAAACTGTCCTCAAACCACAAGCTGTGGAATCCTTAGGGGAAGTGCTAGGCCTGGTGTTGGGGCAGGGATAAATTTCTATTCATTTTACTTGGTGGGGGCACCAGTGGCTATAGTGATGGCATTTTTTTGGAGACTAGGGTTGGTGGGTCTTTGCTATGGGCTGTTGGCAGCACAGATAGCATGTGTGGTCTCTATTCTAGTTGTGGTATACAACACAGATTGGGAAAGGGAGTCCTTGAAGGCAAAAAGCTTGGTGGGAAAGACTTCATGTGACACAACGGAACATGGAGACCAAACACTAGTCAAATGTGAAGAAGGTCTTGTCTTTCTCAATGAGAAGAACAGATCCCTAAAGTGATGCTTCTTGCTACACCCAATTGCATCAGGGGAATATACAAGCCAGAATCATGACACCAGTGGAAGGACCAAATGTTAAGAATCTTGACTACACTCTATTACTTCTTTTTATTGTGATTATGCTTTTGTATATGTTTTTGCATAACCAATATATTTTCTTCTACTTTTCCCCCCTTGCCAAGCTATAGTTGGTGACGTTGCTGCAAATTGTAATAGTAGGGTTATCTGATTACTGATGATTAGTATAAGACATATTCATGTAATTTCAATTCTTCTTTCAATGGTATCTGTATCAGTAAACATAATCATCAAGTTACATTTTAAGCACAAGTTACCAGTGAAGAAAATTATGTAACCTCTGTTCATTTTTATAATTCAAAATGGTCTGATATTTTGACACAGATTAATCTTCTATTCCATAATATGATCCATGTGAAACCACAAGAGAAATTAATGGAATAAGCTTTCACAAACCAATTATATATATATATATATATATATATATATATATATATATATCAATACATTGAATGAACAGTTCTCATGGAAATTCTTTAGCTAATAACGCGTAAAAATTCTTGAGTAAAAGAAAAAGCAGTGAGAAAAGCAGGATTTTGATAGTAGAAGACTGAATATGATAAAACTTAAGATAGTGTACGTAATTGGTGCATATGCATACAAGTGTTGGGAGAAAAGTAAATTTGGACCTCGTTGAAAACGAGTAGGATATGCATGAGTTGTTTGGGGTGGATGCCCTATTCTGTGAAGGTTTAAGCATGTGCTTGCATGTGTTATAGCTAGGAGGAAGTATGCATGTGCAGGGACACATGGCAAGAGGAATATTAGGGTACTTTGGTTTCTTATGAAACGAAAAATCATTTTCCTATGTCATTTCTTTGTACTTTTGTGAGATTTTATATTTAGTGTTGTTTTGTGGAAAACCTTAACTTACAGATAATTCAATCTGTGTCATGTATGTCTGTCAATCACAAATACATGCATAAATATATTTTTCATGTTTTTAAGAACTCTGTACATTTTTCTGGTATCTGTGCATTATATAGCTCCTAAGTCCCAAATTCTAAGTTAGAGAGAATGATTTTTTTTTATCAGAAGGTGAAAGAATAATGAGTTTATAATTAATATCGAGGAAAAAAGTGGAACAATTAGTGTGAATTTGAACAGGAGTAATGGTAGCATTACATATTTTTACATTCATTTACTGCAAAAGATAAAATAGTCATAAAAGTGTAAACTTTTGTATTGTTTTAAAAAAGAAGAGAGTAAAAAGTAAATAAGGATAGTATCAAATAAATGTCATAAAAGTGTAAACTTTTGTATTGTTTTAAAAAAGAAGAGAGTAAAAAGTAAATAAGGATAATATCAAATAAATGTAAGAAATTTAAGCGTGTCAAATAATCATTACTCATTGAATAAGTTAGATGAGAAAGAAAAATGATTCTTTGACACATAATTTTTTTTACATTCATTTGACATTATCATTCTTTACTTTTTATTTTCTTCTTAAGTAACGGTATCATGACACACTCTTACATTCATTTGACACAGAATATAAGAGTAAAATGGTCACAAAAATGTAAATTTTTGTATTTTCTCACAAAAAAAGAGAGTAAAAAGTAAGATATGGTAGTATCAAATGAATATAAAAAAATTATGAATGTTAAAGAATTATTTTTCTTTCTTTTTTTTTTAAAAAATACAAAATTTTATACTTTTATAATTATTTTATCTTTATATTATATGTCAAATGAACGTAAAAAAGTGTCATGTTAATTTATTTTTTTTGCTGAAAAAATGTTATAGAAAAAAAGAAATATTTTTTTAATGTAACTCCCTAATGTAATGACATGTCTCCTCTTCCCCACCAATACATCACTTCCAATGGAATAGACAGGACATAGACATATGCGAACAAGTTTGGCAGAAATGTACCAATTTGTAAGCAACAGGCATATTTTGGAATAACTACCTATCACTATATAGTAGTTCTTAACTTATGAAATATGAATGGATTAGTAAATATGACTTTTTTGCTTTGTCTAGATATAAATATATAAGAAATGGCCAAAGCTAAATGATAAAAAAATGAAGGAATGGTTAATCTATAATTCAGCTACTAATAGCCCCACTTTGAGGACAGCCGAAAGCTAGGGCAACTTTTTGTTACTTGTCAAGGGGAACCTAACTGGCTAACTGCCACCTATTTTATGTCCCACACACTCATAAATAAAATCAAAACAACTTTTCTTTTTCTTTTTCTTCTGGGATCACCACTTTCCTTGATTAGTTACTACTCAACTCATTTCAACAGAACAACCATGATCATCATCATTAACCTATAAAGTTATTGGATATAACTTGGTCCAACATTCCTGCTTACAACAAAACGCCAACAAAGTAACAACACAACAAGCCTTATTCACTTCTTAAATATCTCTTAAATTTCATATGCATGCCTTATAAAAAATACCTCATCATATAATCTTTAGGTTGCTTTATTCTTAACAATGAAATATAAATTAAATTTTTTTAGTTATTTAGTAGGAATATTAATAAATGTCCTTAGTAAAAAAATTTATAAGAAAAATGAATAACATAAAGTTCATCACTTTCTTTTTTTATTTGGAAAGGAGCACTGAAAAGGTAGGTTTCACAGTATTTAGACATTTTACCTCCACCAATAACATCGTGGACATTATTTTATTGTTGGTACTTTGTTACCTTTCTCCATTTCTAATCTTTATTTGACTGTTTGCTTTCTATTTGTGATTTGTAAATTTGCATTACTAAGAATTTTTTTGTTTCAAATTTAAAAATCAATCTACTCTAAAAACGATTGGACTTGGTCAAATATTAAAAGGAAATAGAGTTTATAAAATCAAAGAGTTTAATATTTTAAATTTAATTGTGATCGTTGTGTTTGATAATATTATCTATAAATTCGTTATGGTTTTGCTTTTAAAGAATATCTAAATAAATAAAGAAAAATATTAAAAATCTGTATCTTTTTAACAAACTTTTTCACCAGTTTGTGATTTTCATATTGTGCGTCAGGCTGTATTTATTGTTGTCACAAATATAGTTCTTATACAAGCTTCCGTACTTACTTATAATCTCTTAAACTTGGAGACCATGAAGATGCAACATATTTGTTTTCTATCTTAGAAAATGTACCAAACTGATATAATTATCCTAAATGTTTATAAAAATAAATGGATAAAATTAAAAAAAATGTGAATAAATTGTGTAACATAGTACATAACTTCTAAATAAAATATTATAAATTTTGACAATACACAATAGATAAATACAAATCATCTAAAATATTAATAAGTTATCCATTTAATAATCATAATAACATATGTGCAAAAACACATAAAACTACACAAGTTTTTCCAAAGACAGGAAACTTTTATACAATTAGCTACTAGTTAAAACTTAAACAATCACTTTGCATCATCCTCGCCCTCCACTAAAGGCATGTCAACACCAAACTCCTCTGCCCACACTGAGAGGTGATTATTGTAAAAGAAAAACAAAACACAAAAGAGAAGAAAACAAAATAAGCTAGTGTGCAAAATAAAATATCATAAGACAATTGAATCATATCAAATACTAGTTCAACATTTATAAAGTATTGATACTCGTATAAAAACATACATACAATTGACTTTAGACTCAATCATTTGGATATGTACTTTGACATAGGGCTTCATTAAAGGTGACTCTCGTAGTGGTATTTATGCTCTACAAAGTCATAAACACAGGCATTATCACCTTACTCCTCACGAGATTAATCTTTTCATACCTAAGACCAAAAGTCCAAGGCTAAGACCTCCTCTCATTCTCTCTCCCACCACATTCATCTCTATATGAGTTGAATGACTGATAGTATATCATAATACATCCTTTCTAAACTCCCATATGTCAAAGCACTCAACATCACCATCACACAATTTGTCTTTGAAATTCTCTCAACAATCATATCACACATAATCATAACAAAGATCCTCATATACAATCATACAATTATAACACTCGCAAGCAAAAATCAATGATTATACATATCAGTACCAAACAGCCAAAAAGAAGAAACAAAACAAGTATATAAACTGACACTCAGAGGTGGCACTAAGTGTGAAACCTCTCTCACAAAGGTGGCGTTCAATGACAGTTCTTTTGCCCAGCGTCATTCTTCTCGCAAAATGTCATGTTCAACGACACCTTGCCGCTCAAGATCCTAGAACTAAAATTGTTCCAAACCTACATGTAATATGGCGCTCAACAGTGTCCTACCACCGCTCAACATCAAAACATTCGCAAAAATGGTCGCTTAGCAGTGAAAAGGGGCACTCAATGGTTTGGAGCAAAAGTGCTTCCAGATTTACACAACAAGCTTGCGCTTAGTGCCACACCAATACCGCTCAGCGCCATGCCATATTTTAACACCCTTAGATTTGTGATTTAAGTGAAATGAAACATGATCAATTGTTCAAATTAATATTCTTTTTCCAGAGAAGTGGGTCAACATAATTTTTATACATCAAATTCATACCAATTTGTACAATTTCGTAGCTCTTCAGTTCTCCCAATCACAACAATCAAAACACAAACCAAAATCTCATTTCAATCAATAAGTCATACCATTCAATTCAACACAAACATCAATCAGATTCAACAACATACCAATTTCAATTAAAATTATACAATTCACGCACACTAAAGCAACTAAACTTCCCTATGACTCAATGACCTCTAAAACACTCCTACACACACAAGTAGCACAATTTGTTCCTATGAATAACGCAAAGACGATCAAGATATATTATTAAGACCATTGATCAACAAATACTAATAAAATGAACATAAACACTACATGTGAATTGATCAAAAACCACATGCTTAAAAAGGACCAACTGACTAAGAAGGAAATTGAAAATCAACTTACTCTATTGAAGAAACTGATCAGATGATCTTGATAAGTTCATCACCAAGAGAGATCCTACGGTTTACGATCTTCAAAATGATGAACGATTTGTGAAATATCTTAAAGAATTCTGAGAAAAGATTTCTAAAAAGAATGTGTGTTTTAAGATAACAAAATTTGTTTATAAAATTATATTTATACTATCAACTTTTAATATTAAAATAATTGAGTCTTGTTATTTTAAAGAGACTATTAATTCTAAAACACAATTTTCTATAATCTTATAGGCTAAGATACACAAATTTTTCTTTTAAAAAAAGTCATGTTTTTATGTATGACTTTGTACTAATATTTTTTTAACATATATGCTTGCAGGTTTAACTTTTATTCTTTTTAATAATAGTCATGCTTCCATACATTAGTTATGATTTCTTTTCTCATATAGAAATTTGTTGTATGTACGACTTCTTGTAGTTTATTTATTTTACATAGTATTTACATGAACGATCTTTACTTCAATTATATTTATCCTAGGTGACTTGTTCTTAAATTTCTTTATATTGTGATTTTTGTTTTATTTAATATTATTTATTTTGATGGCAACAAGTTATTTTTTTAATTTTTATATAATATTATTTATTTTGGGATTTTTTTACATGATACAAATTCTGTCATTAAACTATGTTTTTCTTGAATTTAGTTATTTTTTTAGAAAGTAAAAAAGTAAAGAAGAGGAGACAAGAATTAAAAGAAATGTATTAACAATTGATACAAATATTTTAACATGATTTTCATTGTCTTGATGAATAATTGTCCTATTATGTATGACCTTCACGGTAAGCCTATTTTATACTTAGACTTCCAATGTAGTACATATTTTATTTTTGAAATCAATTACACAAGATAAAAAGTGTGCTTGGTTTTGTTGGAAGTGTAAATTCTAATAAATATAAAATGTAATGTGATTTTCTTCTCAAACATATTTTCTGCTAGGACTATTTTTTTGTCAAAACAAAAAGAAAAATGAGATCCATGTTGAAATAAAAAAAGAGGGTGCAGATTAAAAACTCTGCTTTATTTACCACACCAGCAGAACAGTTAGCCCACGAAGGGTCCATCAAAAACTGGGTATTCTTCCTACACTTTTCTATTTCTTTTTTCTGCACCCCAATAAAAGTTTACTCTCCAAAATATTCCTAATTAAAGATATAATAAAAATCACACACTTCCTTAATTTTAATATTTTTCAGATTAAATATTCTGATATATTTTTGGATTCGTAACATATCTTTCAAAACATCTAATCTGAAGTATAAAAAATAATATTTCTGAGTAAAAAATATTTTATATTTTAAAACATTCAATTTATAATAAAAAAATCAAGAATAAATATTTTGAAAAATATTTTTAAATTCAAAAATACTTGAATACAAAAATATCTTCTAGAACCGTCATTCGAAATAAAAGAAAGAATGTCAAACAGGTATTTTAAAATGTATTTTTATTAATATTAAGACTACTTGAGTAATACTAACACAATATGAAGATGTTACAATTAAACTAATTATCTAATGTGAGAAACTAGTGTTATTTTTCATAAAATAAAATTTAAATTCTTATTCTAATGATTTTGAAATTGAACATTCTCCACACATCCGTGGTCCAATTTATTGCACAATTAATTTTTGGTACGTAATTTATTGTAGCAGCTGTGTGATTATTGTATGAACATTCAACATCGGTCCCACATTGCACAACAATTTAATTTAACCAAATATTCATGTCACTGTTATTTTAGCCTCTCACTTCAATAAAATTAACCAAAATCAATTTAAAACTTTCTCAACAATTCTCCATTCCAACTATAAATGATTCATGTTCTAATAATAATTATAATAAATAATGTTAATGTTATTTTTTTCAAAAATAGAACAAAATGTAATAAGTGAACTCGTTTTGTTGGTGGTAAAAATAAAAAAGTTAATCACATTTATAACTTTTTGTCTCATTCTATTTTTTTAATAGATAAAATATATAACATAACCCATATGTACTATGTTATTTATGTGAAATGGACAAAAGAGGATTGAGGTGAGGATGGTCCACCCCTCACTTTGTCTCTTCAAAATTATACAGGTTTATTTTTAAATATGAATATACAATGTTATAAATTACTAAATCTTATATCTTAAATTTGAATATTCATTTTGAGAAGCATTAAAGATTTTTCCAATATGACTTCTTTTATATTTAGTGTATTTATCAAATTTTATTATGTTATTGTTAAGTAATATTTCCGTGACTTTATTTAATTCATACATATATTGGAATATTAATCTAAAACTATCTAATCTACAAATAGGGATAATATTAACACGTCATATGCTTAGTTGTTAAGATTAGATGATGTAGTTTTTGTGATTAAGATAATAGATGACTTTTATTTTTTGATAGGAGTAAATGAAATGACAACGAAAAAGAAAAACTATACTAAAACATATATATGTGGTGTTGGAAGGCTAGAAAATGTTGGGTTGAACAACATAATAAGCATGAGAAGAGATTGAAAATAAAGTGAAAACAAACATATTAGCTGAGTGTAAAAATAAGTAAGAGGAAAGTAAAATAAAAATTTAAATACAGTATTGGGAGATACCGCCATCGTACAGCAAACTAACCAGAAAATATGTTTCTTATGTTTATTTGATATTGAGACATAATTTGGAATAATGTCCAACGCATCAAATGACTCATTACAATAATGAAAAATAATTTGTTTCACATGAACTATCCCCTTCAAAAATATTTACATGATTGTCACACTATATTCTAACTAATTTTTGTTAAGATAAAATCATCTAAATAAACCTTGTTTTAATCTTTAACAAAGTACCTAAAAGAAATAACATTTAATAAAATAAACTGTTTAGGATAAAAATGCAAAACACTAAACGCTCTACATAAAAAAATATCTTAAATGCGGTAAGTTACTCGATAGACTGTGTTTAAAAGCCAAAAACACATATAATATCTATAACGTTTAGGATCGTCTAACACTTTATTGCATGTATGTATTAGTACTCTTTTGTCTATTGTATTGTACTCTCTTTTTTTGTGTGCAGATCATTTCAATACAAAGCCTTTATTCAAAAGCTTACATCATAATCAAAATAACGTTTAGAAATAGGAAGACATTCTAGAATGTTTCTTCAAGTACTTTACGCTCTGCTCATTTGTACAAGTTATCTTTGCAAAATGCAACATAGCTTTTAATTTCATACTATAAGGTTATATCCCTATAAGAAGGTCAAAGCTCTAAGTAACCGATCTTTTTCAACGTAGTTTATATAAAAAGGATTGCAGGAAGAGAAGAAACACAACAATTATCTTTGCATACGTTCACGTTGTTGTTTTCTCTTTAAAGCTCGTATCGTCTAAGACTCCTTTGAAAAAGAAAAGTTTCTTTACAAGTTTTCAGAACTACTTTATATTGAATTCATATCCTCTCTACAAGAGTTATGTTATGTTTTTGTATTTTCGAAAATACTTTGTTGTTTTCAAATTCATAAGCAAATTCAAACACTTGCAAGTTTAACTTAGTGGAGTTAAACGCTCTAGTCAATTGGACTAATTTATATCAGGAGTTGTGAAACTTGTTCTAACTAGTTGAGTTAGTTGTAAAACTAAAAGTGGTTAAACTCGTATTATAATATTTCAAGATTAGTAAAATTCCTTAAAAGTATTTAAAAGATAACATAACGTAACTCAGTTTGAAACGAACCAATATAAATATAAGTTGTTTTCTTTCTAAAAGTTTTCTTAAATACTCTTTTTGAAATACTTTAAGTGTTTAAAATTTATTACAGATGATTTGACTACTTCAAAAGAGCTTTGTGAAATGTTTTAAAAACTCTATTAAAATCTCCCTTTTCTAGAATTATTCTGTATCACAATTCTTGTTATCTATCTAACTGTTTTGGTGTCAACAAATTTTAAAACTTGAAGAAAGACAAGCTTAAATGCTCATAATTTTTTCACACATTAACAAATGGATACTACACCAAACTTCATCCTTGTCTTACAGTCTTTCAACATCGTATTTAAGTATTTGTTTAACTTTCCTCTTCGGTTTCATTTAACACCGTTCAACAGATTTTCGTTTTCACACCACATTTTCAATCTCATCCCATGTTTGTTTTGGTGTGCAACCTTGTCCCTCTTTGAATACCATATTTATGTTTTCATTTTACTTTCTTCATTGATTTCGTTTATCCTTATCCAATAAAAATCACATGTTATATTAATCATAAAATTATGTCTTTTAATATTAAATATCATGTGAAGCAAAGTAACTAGAGCAATATCACTTACTTAACAGAAAAGCTAAAATACAAACTCAAATGAAAAATATAAAATTTTAAATCCTTAATAGACAATTTTTTTAATAAGAACTTAATTAAAAATATCTTAAATTTACCAAAAACTTAAAATTTAATTAACTTATATTATAATGAATTTTAATAAATCAATCCAAAAATTTGCAAAATAAATCAAATCAAGGAAAAAATATTTGATCTAAATTGAACCAAACCAATTTTAACTTTACTAATGACAGAAGCAAATTTAATCAACTCATCTTTAAGTTTAAGGCCCAACTCACCTTAATAAATAATAATTATATTAAAGAGAGTTAAATATGTTTTAATTTTTAAATTTTATCATAATATTAGAACTTTTTTCTATTTCTAACACTAAATGCAAAAAACATTTTTACAGTGATATATTATACAAGTTTTATTCCATTAAGTATAAAAAGTAACGTGATAATAATTTTACAAATTAAACATTTTATAAATATTTGACCTAAATTAAATCAAACCAATTTTAATTTTATTATTGACTTAAGCAAACTTCATCAACCAAACTTAAAAAATTTATTAAAACCTATGTAAATAAATGCTATACTCCAAAATAAATATAAGAAGTTAAGAATAGTAGTTTCAAATTTTGGAAGAACAGGAACTACAGAAAAATATTCACAGAAGAAAATGTAAATAAATTTACATATGTTATAAAATAAATAATATTTGTGAAAGAAATAAAAAGAATAGATAAAAATGTTTTTATTGTTTTTATTAATAATAGATGGATGCATGCATCAGCGAAAAGTGTTTCAAGCAGAACATTATCACTAGCAGACAAAACCTTCAACCCAACATTAACCTAAAAGAAATAAGAAAATGAAAAAAAAAACAGATACGTGGCAGTTGAATAGCTAAAGCAGTCAAATCATTGATCTTTGTTACTGCTCCGTAGCTGTATGGGACCCACCACATTGACCCCTCTTTCTTCACTTCTCTACTATCTCCTCCACAACATTCATCATCTTCCATTTTCCATTTTCTCAGTGCTAGAAAAAGAGTGAGAAAGAAAACGTAGAATGAAAGATGCTGGGTCTGAGTGTAGTGTTAGAAGCACAGAAAGGTAATGCTAGCAAGAAAACTCCACAAGTGATTAGCAAAACGACGGTGCTTAGCAGCATGAACAAACACTCTCCTTCTGCAGTGAACGCTTCTCAGCACTCTCCAACGTTTCTACATCAATGTTTTCTCTGCAGAAAGAGACTCTTACCTGGGAAAGACATCTACATGTACAAGTGAGTAGTCCTTCAATGTTACTATTAAACCTACCTTAACGTTCTCTTTCTTTTCTGACACTTTTTTTCACTTTCTCTTCAAACCCAGATCTTGTTTTAGTCTATTTAAAATACTGCATGCTGCTTCTTCATTTCTCTCTGGTTTCTGTTCTGACAAAAGCCAAGATCTTTTATGCTTTTTCATTCACACGTTAAATGGGTTTATTCTTCTCTGCTTCTTTAAACATGAATGTGTGAAGAGGGGACAGGGCCTTCTGCAGCGTCGAGTGCAGGTGCAAACAGATTTTCATGGATGAGGAAGAGAGTTTTGAGAAAGATAAGTTTTTTTTGACTGCCATGAGTCCCACATCGTCTGCTTCTTCTTCCTCACAAGCTCGTGCTCATGAGAAGGGAGGAAGAATTTGAGTCGGTGGTTTTTGCTTATAGATGAATGAATGAACGAATGGATGAAGTGATGGATGACCTAGCCATGGTGGAATAGAGAGAAAATAGTGGTTGACCAAAAATGGGGGAATTTTTTTTTTCTTTTTGTGTTTTTGTTTTTTAGCTAGGTTCCTGTTTTACCCATGCTTGTGTTGTAGTAATAACTTCCAAGTTTTTGTCCTTTTGCTTCCTAGTATGAAGCCAAAATGTCCTTTCAACTTTATGTGGCTCCATTCTCCAACCTGTTTGGTTTCAACCGTACGTGTGATCCAAAATATTAATGTTTTATAGACACGCATGTGTTAAATGTTACTAGCCATCATTATCCACAGAAACAAGTAGAAAATGGAAGTGAAAAAAGATAACAAGATAAGGGTTATTATTATTTTCTCTTCATTTCTTCATTTTTTTTTCCTTATTTTCTTCCTATGCATAATAAGTCTTATTATTATTATTATGATTATTACTTTTATACTATATCATTCTTGTTTTTCACCTTATTCTTCTTTGTTTTTATCAATAATGGTACATAAATATCTCAGTAGTGTAGGTCCTCATTTAATAACTTTTATTCTCTTCATTTTTTTCTTCTTGTCATATCATAGCCCTTGTTACATTATCACTTCTTCCTTTTTCCTGTTTTTTTTTCTCTGGTATGGACCAAAATTTAATGTCCACAACATTATTCTATCATCATTGTCCACAAACCGGAGACAGAGGCCTGTCTGACCCTTTCTTTTTGGTCACGGTTTAGGAGTGTTGAGACATTATTTGCTTTGTTGGAATGTGACTTATTATGTCAACCATGTTTCCACTAGTATATAGGGTATGACTCAAGGACTATGGTTTCTATTTGTCATGAATGTTAAAATTTGAATGAGGATCATCATGGTAGTTTTTGCATACAGGCATTGAATTGATGGCTTTGTTTTTAACCAAAATGACAATGCACAACTCTTGTTACTATTGCTCAACTTTTCTTTCCTGTGACTCGCATTTAGAGGATTGTCGTACAAGATTCTATAGCACGTTTGATGTTTTTAACTCTCAATAGGGGAATTTTTTTTTTTGTTTTTAACTTCAACTCTAGGTATATTTTTCTTCTCAGTAGCATTTCATTTATATATATCATATTTTGTAGTGTGTATGCATTGGCATGTGCCTAGCCCTGAATGGCAAGTTTGCATATAATGCCATGTTTGCTTATCAACTGAGTACTAATCTCATTTTGGTGCATTGAGTTTGATGTTTTGGACTTGAATGGGGGAATATCTATGATGAAGTTGTAAGATCTTTTTTGTTGTTGAGAACTTGGTTAGCATTTTTATAAATTAGAAACTATAACATTTGTTTCAATGATCGATACTTTCAGAATAAGGAGAGTACAATATTCCATGTTGAATATATTATTCTGTCATTAAAGTTTCCAATACCTCTAAGTTTTTAATAAAATTACGATATTAAAAATAAAGACGAGTTTATAATATATAATTAGTGTAAAATTCATTTTATAAAACGGTTTTGTAAGAACGAGATAGACTTCAAATCTATTTTCTAAAATTATTATCAAAATCGTTCAAAATTATTAATAGAATTTATTTTATTACATATGTCCAGTTCCTAAAATTACCATCTCATCCAAACCTATTAGTCATTTTCGTGTAATTAGAAAGGGAAAGAGGACAAGTAAATGATTGTCTTATTGTTTTTAACGAAATGAAGTCTTTGGAAAGAGAATGCGATGCTTAGAAGAATGCAATAATTATGAATTCAAGCCACGAAAATATCAATATATTTTTTTGTGGAAGAATAAGAAAATTTTGGATTTTTGTTCTACAGTAACTATAGTACTGCTTTGAAATTTTGTACCAAACAAACAACTTCGTCTCACATGGATGAATCCGAATAATGGTAATTTGATGTGTGCCAGCTGGAGAACAGACATATAAGTCAGTGGAATTTCTATGTTTGGAAATAAACATAGCTACCAAATAAAAACTCAAACTCAAATTCAAAAACACATAGGTTTTATCAAATATAACACTGATGCTGCATGTAGAGGCTTCTTCATATCAGTACAAGGAAATTCTGAGGGTTGTTTTTCATGTTAAGTTTAAGCTTCTTCAGCATTAGACACAAAACAGCAGTGACGATTGTTGCTTGCTTAGGTTTAAATGTAGTTGTAAACTGGTTGTAGAAGCATTTCATAATGCTAGTATTGTTGCTTGGAGGTTGTGATGAGTAAGATGGAAGCATTCTTTGAAGATTTTGTTTCATATATATATATATATATATATATATATATATATATATATATATATATATATATATATATATATATATATATATATATATATATATATATATATATATATATATATATATATATATATATATATATATATATATATATATATATATATATATATATATATATATTATACACTTATTGTATCTAACAAATACAATAATGTATATTTTTTATTTTCAAATTTCCTCCATCCATTTATCTGAAAATTACACTTTCACGAATACAATCTGGCGCATCTATTAAAATCGTGAAATCGTTAGATATGAACACAATAATTAGTTACAAATTTTCTCCTCTTTATATTTCGCAGATCAGCTCATCCGAACATAATCTTATACTGATAAATAATTAATGAATCAGGAATCAAACTCTTGTTTATAAAATTTTATTTGAATATATTCATTAAAATTATTGCACACTAGCTAGGGGTGGGCAAATAGAACTAAAATGCACTGTACTACTAAAATCTGTACTGAACTAAAAACTAATTTGTCTAAACTGAACTGTAAAACAGTTCAGACAAACTGAACTGAACTGTTTTTTGTTTTATCAAACTGAACTGAACTATACTAAATTGTACTAAACTACAATATAAACTAAACTGAACTACTAACTATACTAATTTTAAACTGAACTACTAACTATACTAATTTTAAACTGAATTGTACTAGTTTTTAAACTGAATAGTATAACAATACACGTTCTTTTTAATTGAAATTTATTTTAATATTTATTTTATTTTATTCATAAGTGTCTTACAAATTAATTTTTTAATTATTTGATATTATTATTTTCTATTTTATTTATATTTCTTTTATTATTATATGTGTATGGAAATTATTTTATTATTTATTTATTTATTTATTTTTTATTTTTTTATTTATATTTATTTTGTCATGAATATTATTTTACTTTTATATTTATTTTTTTAATTTTTTATTTATATTTTTTTGTTTTATATGTGTATATAATTTATTTTATCTTTTTATCTACTTATTTTATTTTAAATTAATTTTTTATTTATATTAATTTTGTTTTCTCGTAAAATTATTTTATTAATCAATTATTTATTATTTATATTTTATTATGTAAAAATTAAACTAATATTTATTAATTATTATAATATAATATTTATATAATATTAATTATTTTTACTACATTACTATTTTTTTATGATATTTCATTATATATTCATTTAATTAAATTTAACGTTAAAAAATATATTTTAGTTTTAGTATGTAAAATACTATCATTTAAAAATAATAATATTGATATTTATTTTAAAGTAAATTAATTTTTAAAATAAATAGTTATTTTAGTGTGCGCTTACACACATTTTAATATCATTAAAAGTTTTTTTAACATATTTTTACATATTTAATAATATGTTAAAGAATATAATATATTTAAAGTATTATTTTTTAATATAGTCTTTTTTTTATGATTTATATTACTTAATCATTTAATAAAATTAAATTTAAAAAAATATATTTTACTTTTATTACTTAAAATAATATTATTTAAAAAGTAATATATGTTTATTGATAAAAAAATATAAAAATTTGTGATAAAAAATTTTTGTCTTAGTTCATTATTAATTTTTTATTTGAACGTTTTCTTTTATTAATATTAACATTTTCTTAGCAAGACAGAGCAATTGAACTGGAACTAGAGAAGAGAAAAGAGTAGATACAGTTCTCACAGTTAACTGAACCAAAACTGTTATAAGTTCAGTTTTTAAAAACTAAACCATAAAATAGTATACTGAACCTGAACTTTTAGTAAAAGTGGATCAGTTTTTTTAAGTATAATATAGTATAGTTAACTATAGTATAGTACAGATCAGATATTTTTGCCCAACCCCACTGATATGACCACTAGACCTAACCTAAAAGTTTTGTTTTGTGAAATTAAATTAAATCAAAATCAAAATTTTAAAATGATAACTACTGATATTCATAAATGGCTATTATTTACTACATTAGAAATCTCATCATTCATAGTGTAATGATTAAAATAATAGAGTAAAAATGATTTAGTAACAGGGTTTTCAAAATCATAAGTTTCAATAAAATGGTTAAATAAAATATTTTTTTTGGAAACAGGTAAAATAAAATTATATTTAATAATTTTGTTTTGGTAAAGGTGTGATAGATATATTAATATTTTATGTATGACAGAGGCTGCAAAAGGTGTTGACCATATAGCAGATGTAACACCTATAAGATACAGGAGGAAGTTATCCCTGCACACGTTTCAGAATTCTTATCTTCAGTACACTCTTTGGCTGCTCTTTCAGAATTTCCCTTACCCAAACCTCAAAAAGTTAACTCGTCCAAAAGCAATTAATTCAATAATCATATATAAACATTTTATTTATAAAAAAAGTATTCTGTATCAAACAATATAAAAGTCACACTAGTTTTCTTTTTCTGATACTGTCAATATATATACTTTTATAATAATATATATTGACTTGTTTATTTTATATTACTAACAGATTACTATCCTTGATGTTTTGTTCAGTATAAAATTTCTGTCTGAGTATACTCATCATTGTAAACTACTAAACATTGTACACAATAAAATGAAACTAAGTGCTATTTTTTCATGTTATTGTGCATAAACTAATATTTACATTGCACGTAGTCTAAATTACGAAATCTAAATGTAGCATAAATATTAATTAAAACCATGAAACTCAAATATTTATTACATAATATTTCTTCTGGCCATGGCTGCTTCAAAGAGAATGGAGAAAGCATTAATCCTGACACCAATATCAGTGGCATGGAGGAAGCAGCCATCGCTAAAACGCAAAATCACAAATTTAATCAGAATAATTTGCTATTTTTTTTTTGTTCATTTTCGTTTTTAAAAGTTTGTTCAATACAGAAAAAAAGTAAATTACATTAGCCAAATGATGAAAAAAAAAATCAACCTTGAAACATTACAGATAAGAACACTATTATCCAAAATGCCTACAGTAATTTCCATAACCCGATTCAGACCTACTTTCATTGTTTTTATTTGCTTGAAACTGAATCAGTGCATACTTCAGAAAGATTTCTTTTTTAAGATATAATATCTTCTTTTTTTAAAACCCTTCTAAGTTAATCCTTATATATATATATATATATATATATATATATATATATATATATATATATATATATATATATATATATGTGTGTATATATATATATATATATGTGTGTATATATATATATATATATATATATATGTGTGTATATATATATGTGTATATATATATATGTGTATATATATGAGTGTATATATATATATATATATATATATATATATATATATATATATCCAAACCAAGAACTGGTTTACATGACATCAAAAATACAAGAACAAGAATGTTCAACAAAGATTTTGCATGTCAGTGGACTTAATACAAGGAGGACTGCATGCAGCAGTACAATCACAATATAATTCCCATTTCTCAACATCTTTGCTACCACAATAAAGCTAGCCAGATTTGAAGAGTAAAACCGCTTTCTGATCCAAATAGAAATAAACAAAGTGGTTTGTTTCATGAGTCACATATGAGCCTGCAAAAAGGAAGACAAGTCCATGAATGCACTTTAATAGTAACTGTAACAAAAAGTACAACCAAGCTAAGAAAGAACAAGAAACTGTCTTCATTTTGCATTAATCTGAATTTCATTGAAAAAGAATAGTGTTCAATGGCATAACATGATTATTAAAAGGGAATGCATTTATGTGAACAAGGATCCTAATATTAATAAGCTTGAGCCAATGATATTCCTTTCTTTTGAGGGATAAGTATTTAGAGTCATGAATACATATGATTGTGGTTTTGTCTTTGAGGCCTTAAAATGGAAGGAGCTCTCAAGATTCTTCATAAGAAAAACTCTATCCAACCAAACTACATTGTTTATGCACACATTATTTACCATAATGTAACACCATTCTAGGGTTAAAACCTTAAAACATTTATCAAAAGGCATGGTTGCCAGTAGTCACAACACAGATAATGGATATGATACCAGACATAACATTTAAAACTTATAAAACCAGATATGAAAAAAATTGTATAAAAATTAACATAAAAACACAATTTTCAAATCAAAATAGTAAATCAATGTTCTAAAAGTTAACATGATCACTGTAAAATTCTATCACTAATCTAATAACAGTATTCCCATCCATATTGGCCTAAAAATAACAAATATATTGCACTATTCCCATCAATATTTGTATAATTTTTTTTAAAGAATGCAAAACGAAACTAGGAGAAGCCAAAGTGTTTATTAGGTGTCAACAACACAGGTATAGCTACAACTCTGAATGTTAGTGCTTCCTTCTATGAGTGTCTGGTGTCTAATGTTTCCGTGTGCAAGAATGTTACATTGTTCAGTTTGAAAAGTCAAAATCTAACTAACTGATTCTTCTTTAAGAACTTATTTTCACACAAAAAATCCGTACAGTTCTTTTTAATAATCACGTGATGTGAAGATAAGACAGAGAAGTTGGTATAAGTTAACTATATCATGCAGAGAGAGTGAACAAGTTATGGAGGAAGAATTGTAGACAACTTTTTGCTAATGGTATGAGTATAACTCTTCTTTTATTATGCTCATGGCCTGGATTATGTTTAATCATGCATCAGCACGAGTAGCAATTTAAGCTTGATTGAAATTTGATTTGTGAAAGGATTTGTTAACTGAATACAGGGGTCGGGAATGTTTATATATGGTTCAACACTTTGACACTCCCATGCAATGAAACAAATGTTCTCGATTAAAATTGTAATACTTAACAATAAACTACTTTAAAATGATGATGGAAGAACCACATTTTGAGACCATCTTACTGAAAAATTTAAAAATTCAGAATTAATTCTGCCTATGTTGTGCTGTAATGCAAATCATTACATAGCTAATCCTACATTTGGATAACAAGGGAGTTATGTTATGAAGTCAAATGTAAATGGAAAACAAAGAACTTGTTGAACTTGTATTAAAAGGACAGAAAATATGATCGTGTTAATTCAAGGTTTTACTTATAAATAATTCACAATATGGCTACAATTCCATAATCCCTACAACACAGTTTGAGTTACTTGGATCTACCATGCAGAGTGGCGATTAATGAAGTGATAGAGGAGGATATAAATCATAGATTCAAGATATATGAATAAAATGGAGGAATAAATCAGGTGCTCTTAGCAGTTTAAAGTAGTAACTCAAGATTGGATGAAAATTTCACCATCGAGTAGTAAGATCAACAGATAATGCTCTACGGCAACTAATGTTGGACAATGAGATACCATGAACATAAGCTAAGAATTATAGAGATGATAATTTTGTCATAGATAGATGAGCATAGTCATACAAAAACAGATAACACCAAGAATGGATGAATCAGAGAACAGGTATAGGCAGTGCCTGTTAAGGGAAAGAAGGTAGATTGATTTTTCGGTATTTTTGGTAGTTGGTTTGTCAGTTTAGTTTTAGCAATTGCAAATTTCCAATAGATTATATCATTTTATGAACAACCTTATCTCCAAAATGTTTGTTTTTGACAAGATAAAATGACATCATTTGATCAATAAAGCCAACCCAACCCAGCAGGAAATGGGTTTTGTTGTAAAAGAAATTCAAAACTAAACTCCTACTCATAAAATCCTAATAGCTGACCTCTGACATCAACATCACACCCAAATTTAAAATATTGAGCTAGTACCCCTATTGCGCAATGACTACAAGCGCATCGCAAAATTCAACAAGCATAGAACATTACAAAATCTATCTAATCAAATAAATAAAAAGACGAAAACTTTAAAATTCTACTCAACACATGTACCAGAAATTGATACGGAAGATTAAAACAAATGGAAAAGATAATCCGTGACAGAAAGAGCCCTTCATTCTGCTTAAAATTAATATCAACTAGTGACTCATCTAAAAATTCATAGACTTACTTAGAACCTTAAGATTTATCATGCTCATATATTAGCTACTTTACCAGATTACGAAGAGATACAATAGTTTCACTAACATGAACTTGAATAAAAATACTAATATGTGCAATCACACAACATAAATATTTAAGCAAAAACCTCAGATTATGGACAGAACGATACTTGAAAGATTAATAGCACTGAACTCGACAGATATTTAAGACTCAGAAACCATCAATTGTAACTACTATTTCGATCTTCAAAAGGTTCTTGTTAACAAGCAGCAGGCTTGCAGAATGGAGTGTTGACATTAAGATATCCATAGAAAATGAAAGACAGACAGATAATGAGGGGAATAAGATATAACAGTAATAGCCCAGCAATGTGATTCGCAGCAAAACAACTCATCCAGTGATGATTTAATCAATCCTGAATTCCTAATCTCCAACTAAATATAGCTTGAAAATTGTAGGACCCTCAATTTTCCTTAGCTCATTATCAGTTAGACCGTACATTTTCCCTCGGTAAGAATACAGAGCATCAGTGAAGAACATTTCATCTAACATGACAGGCCCAACATGAATCAAGTTCACGACACTAACATGAAATATCAGGGAGCATTTGTCCCCAGCAACGCACAGGGGAAAAAAATGTCTGTCACCACACACCACGGGTCCCCAGTACACAAGTAATTGTGACTCATCAACACAACGCAAATCACACCAACTAAACTAAACTAAACATACCATTCAGCTCACAATTTTCTGCTGGAGAATATAAAAAAGCAAGAAGCCTTTAAATCTTATTCCACGATCAGAGAATCATCCATATGCCACAACAACAACAAACCAAGGTTTCAGCATCAGTTCTAAATTCCTACCATAGCAAACACACAAGGACCAACTTACATAACCTTAGATCTACTCAATTTCCACCAGAGAAGAGTCACATAAACCACGAATCCGAGTATACCCAAGTACCAAAATCATTTATAACAAGTAATAATAATAAAAAGGTACAAAATGAATTACCAAAATTACGACCAACGATGCAATGCCAAGTGGGGCCATGCCTCTTATCGAACTCCTTCTTTATCTGCTCCGCAACATCTTTCTCCACATTGTACTTCTCAAAGGCCTGATTAATCCGCAAAAAGCCAGGGCTTTACGACACAACACAGCAAGCATAAACAAACCCACAAACAGAATCCAGAAGGGTGGACCATGCAACAAAGAAAAGGAAGAGAGGAAAGTCGTAAAAACTAACGGCGACGGCGATATCAACGGCCTCCTTCTGCATGTCGGGGATCATGTCGGCGCTCTTGATGATGACCTTCTTCGGGGGAACGGCCGGTGCCGGTAACGGTTTCCGGTCATCGGCGTTGAGCCTCGCCGTTGGAGGTCCGGCGAAGTTCTTTTTTACTTCTTCACTCATTTTCTTTTTTTGCAATTTCTCTCTCTCTCACTCTATCTATCTATTGTGTGTGATATGAAATTTTGATGATGAAGTTGGGTTTCCGGGAAGTGAAAGCGACGTGGGGGGGCTAAGCTGAGAAATGCAGAAGAAAGAAGAGAGTTGCAGTGGTAAGTGTAGAAACAGCAACACCACACCACACACACCAGAGAATGCTTCCGAGTTCAGCAAAAGGCCCACCATAAGCACTGTTTTGGAGAATATGTTGTTTCTATTATGGAATAAATAAACAAATAAATAAAATTGGTGTCTTTTGAATTTAAGAATTTTATTTTGACGAAAATAAAGTGGTGTTTTGAAGAATATGTAAAAGGATTGTGGAGCATATTTGGTGTGGTCTACTGGTGCGAATCCTTGCACGACAGAAATTAGGTGGACCAATGGCTGTGATTGATTGAATGATGTTTGAGAGGATGAACTTTGTTGTTCTGTCTTTTGGTACCCGTGCGCCCCATGCATGGCAAGGCAACACCATTTCATTAGAAATTTTGATAATGAGTTTGTTAGGTAATTGGTTTTTTAACTTAGTGTTACGCAATGATTTTGCAACTTGTTGGTTAGTGTTTTAAGGAAAATTCTTATTTTATGTTTCAATGTAAACTTTTACTTTCAATACAAAGATCTACCTTTTATCAGTTAAATATCAGTATATTTATTTTTATTGTTCGCCTAAATAACATCATTTGGTGAAAACTTTTACTAGTTACAATGTTATTACATTATTAAGAATTATATATTTCTTCAGGTATTATACCTGAAATGTGGTTATTAAGCATGCTTAAAAGACATATTTGGTTAACTATTGTTATTTCTAGGAATACTTTATAAATTTTCAGAAAGAAATAATTAAAATGTAAGTTACATAACATTATAAAATAACTTCATATTCCTGCAGAAATCTAACTTTCCCACCCTCTTATCGAAGCCATGTTTCAGTATAACTTTTCTGAGAATGAAAGAAGTCCAAAACTTTTTTTATAACCTTTTAAGAAATATGGGAATAAATATTCTTAATTAATATTCCCAAAAATGAAAAAAAAAAATAGTCCATGAAACAATATCTCCGAAAATATTATTACATGCATCAGAAATCATTTCTCTAATTAATATTTTCTTCTTAAAAATTTCCTGAGAAGAAAAGAACACTAATCTCAAAATGAAGTGATCCTTAAGTTCATATCCAAACCGAGAACTAGTTTACATGACATCAAATATACAAGCACAATGATACATGGAGGACTGAATACATCAGCATAATCACAAGACAAATCTCATTGCTGTCATCTTCTTTGCCACCACAATTGGACTATCCAGACTTAAAAAGTAAAACCGCTTTCTGATCCAAATAGAAATAAACAAAGTGGTTTGTTTCATGAGTCACGTAGGAGCCTGCAAAAAGGAAAAGAAGCCCAGGAAAGCACTTCAATAACAAACTGTGTTGTTCTAAACATACAACACTTACAAGAATACAACTAAGCTAGCAAGAAATAGCAATTTTGTCCTTATTTGCTTTAATTATCTGAATTTCATTGAAAATAATAAATAGTGTTGGGTACTGGATGGGGTAAGATTGTGCATCACGACAGTATTCAAAATTCTGGATCTCATCATCAAGAATATGATGTGTTGAAAAGAAAATGTAATAAAGTAGATCATAAATCATGTCAATACTCAGTTTTTCTAGCGCTAGTATCTGTGGTTTCAATAGCATGAGTTTCATTTTCTACTTGCTGTCTTGGCTGTCCAGATCCAGCCATCTTGTCAAACATAATCTCATAAACGAAACAAGCATCTTTAGACAATGACAAGAAAATAAAACATGCATTAAAATGTTCGACAAAAAAGTATGAGTACAAGCACAACTCAGTACATAGATATGAAATACCAAACACGAAAAATTTTAAAAATTACAAGATATGACATAAATTAGTATAAAATCACCATAAATAAAAAGGCAGTTTTTAAATCAAGAGGAAATCAATGTTTTAGGCTATGTTAGGATAAAAGTTGGAAACATGCTTTTGGGATTTCCAATGTCATTCCCAAATTCCAAGGTACAAAATGAAGAAGGAAAATTTAGTTACTTTGGAAGTAAAAGTACTTTTGAGCTCCCCCAACCGCATCCAAACATGCATAAATGTCAAATGCTGTGATTAATCTAATCATAGTGGCATTCTCATCTATATTGGCTTAAAAAATTTTAAAAATAAAAAAAAGAAACTGCAAATAGGATCATCTGTCCAAAAAGTGATTCTTGCTAGAGAAATTATGTGTATACAACTTCCCGAAATTTTGTAACAATGGGATAAGACAAGAGTATGGAGATAAGTGATGTGATGGAGAGATATAGAGTGAAAAAGTAATATTGTAGGAAATTGTTATAAGAATAGTAACTCTTCTATTCTGCTCATGGCTGAGACTATGTTTACGCGTATAATAGCATGAGTAGAAGTTTAAGCTTAATAAAAGCTAGGTATTATGAAAGGACCTGTTAGAGTAGGAAAGTATATAAATAATTCAACCCTTTGGGTACTCCTATGCAATGAAACACTGTTTTCTTCTTAAATTTAGTTCTTAACAATGTTTTATAAGCAATCTGAGAACAAAAATCAAATAACATGTTCTGAAATTTAAAATAAAAAAGAGAGCAGTAACAAGATGGAGTAGAACTTTTGAAAGAAAGACGGATGACAAAGGAAGATTAAAAAAAACAGGTACAAAAAGAGAAAATTAAAATAAAAACTCGGTATTCAAGGTTTTGGTTGTCAGAGCTAGGTCATTGCTGCAGTTCAGGTCGCTAGGCACAAAAATGCTGAAAGGGCACAACAGCTACCGGAAATGAAAATGCTCGGAGAGAATGGCAGTTGCCAGAGAGAATATAATACCACAGCGGATATTGTACACCCGAGAGAGAGACAAAGTGACAGAGCCAGGACCAATGTGTCTACGTAAAAGGTAATTTCCCAACAGCGAATTACTAATAAAATATGTCACAGAGGATGGTATGGCTTTGATAGCATATTGAAAGAATTGCTTGTAATTGTGTGTAGTGTACACACGAGTATTCTTATTTATAATGAAAGAGATACAATAATAAGAAACAAAATCAATAACTAATAATAAGAAATATCTGCCAAGATATTTCCTATTTGATGAAATAAAATCATATCATATTTTTCTATTTAATGTAATTAAATCATATATTTAACAAACTAGTTTTGTAATCAAATCATATCGTATCATTTTCCATATAAACACTCGTTATCACAAAATCGTAGTGGCTAACAATGAATCTGAACATTACATTCAAGTTTGAAACATTGAGCAAATGCAACTGCTTATATGGATGTTAGAAAATTTTCACAACCACATTGGATGATACTGAACATTACAAAGTCTTTCTAAGCAAATGTATGAAAAACTGAAAACTATAAAATTCTACTACCATACATGCTAGTCTAGGTCTGCAATTTAAATAGCATTTAGTTAATAGTAGAAATAATAGTTTCTTTCTATTGACAGAAAAGAGTACAACTGACTCCCTGGACTCCCACAACATGAATTTTGGTAGAAATCAAATTGAAACAAAAACAGTAATGAATATTTATATAAGGAGAACACTACCACATAAGGATGGCTTCCTCAGTACAGAGAATTTAAGACAAACATGAAGAAAATTGTTAAACAGTGATGGTATGGAGCACTGCTCCTTACAATATGAAGACTGAGTTTCTAGCTACGAGTGAAAAACTGCTAAGAGAGAACCAGTTGCTCTCCTAACCCCAAAACCATCCTTGAAACTTTTCAAGAATCTGTTCATACCCCCTCCATTTTGTTATTTTCCCCCCCAAATAACATATTTCTCTATCTCTTCTTAGCATGTTTACCACATCCTTCTCACATTGCCACCAGTCAATTGTCATTTGGATCCCACTACTCTTTCCCTCCTTATTTTCCACTTGTTTCTTTCACCTCATACACCTATAGGCCTATTTAGGCCATCAATACTAACCCTCTATAGATTGCACCTTGTCCTCAAGGTGAAAATCAGGGAAAAGCTTATCCAGAACACCGCTGTCTCCCATACATTCTCATGATCAACGAGTTCAATCCAGTTAACCAACACAGGTGTGGTTTCATTCATCAACCTATGCACTTGCACTATCTCTTCAGGAATCATCTGCAACTCCCACCACTCTACAAGGAATTTGGGACGTTGCCAACATGGCAAGTTAAGACAACTTACCCGTGCAGGCATGTCCAACTTGTATGCTTCTTGCCCAACCATCCTCTCCTTAACTTTCAAAAGGACTTGTACTTATAAGGTTGTGCCTTCAAATACACCATCTCTCTCCCCCCATGTCAAATTTGGCTTACCTTCTTTTCTTATCCACCAGCAACTTCATAGAATTCTGAGCCTTGCATAATTGTTCTTCAAATCTTCTAGGACTGCATATCTTTCTAAAAAAAAGGGAACCACTTGAAGTGTTGAAGTTCCAACCAGATGATACTAGACTATGGTGTGTGGGGGAGGGGGGATCCCTCCCATAAAGTGCCTTAAATGGAATCTATACCAAGAGATACAATGTGAGAACAATTTTAAACTAAAATTCCTCCTACATATAATCCACTCCACGGGTTTAGGATAGCCATTCACAAAAACATCTTAAATAAGACTCAATGATCCTGTCAGTGACCTACGTCTGCCCATCCATTGCTTTTGCCAGCCATCTTAAATAAGTACTTCTAGACACTCGTGATCGCCCATACCTATCCAAAGCAATGGAATTCACAAAACCATGAAGGTGAATGATCTCTGAAATGAATACATCAACCCCTTCTATCACTGAAAATGGATGATTCAAAGGAAGAAAACCTGCTGATTTAGTTAACTTGTACACAGCCACTTATATAGTATCTTTCCCTTTTTGTTAAGAGATGAATATCTCTCTTAAGCACATTTTCGATACTTCTATCTCAAGTAAGATATTTCATGAAAGACAGAGCACTTCATTCGCCTAGAATATTAATATCAACTAATATTTTTGTTAAAAGTTTAAAAAGCAGAATCAAAAAGAGATCAAGCCATATACCTACTCAAAACCCTAAAGCTTTATCATACATACAGGCTAACTACTTTGGCAAAACTATTTGTAAGTTTAATTAACTTGAATCATCATACAACACGATTGCATAACATATTGGACTGTGAATGATGCTTGAAAGATTAATTGCACTGGATAATATTTATGAATCAAGAAAAAGCATAAGTTGTAAATATTTCTTCAATCTAGAAATATGCTGTTAACAAACAGCAAGCTTGTTAGCCTGCTGACATTGAGATATTCAATGAAAATGAAAGACAAGCACGCACTGCAGGAAAGAAGTTATAATAGAAACAGTGCCTTCATTTGCAGCAAAACAACTCATCCCGTCATAACTTCTTCAAGCTTGAATTCCTAATTTCCAACTAGATACTACTAGAGAATCCCCGCACTCCCTAGAGTCATTAGCTCTTTTTAATCTAAGCGATAGACCACATATTTGCCCTCTGTACAAATGCAGGTGAATTCATCCCACGTGGCTGGCCCTCTCCATGCGTTAAGTTTGCATTTGAGTAGCAAATATAACTAGGGTCTGTTTGGACGTTCGTTTCCATAAGGTCTTTTAACAAAGAAAAAATAAAAAAATAACTTTATCCATAAGCTAAAATAAACCTACTTTTTTGGGAAAAAGAAGCTTGTCGAAACAGACCTGGTTATTATAAATTTTGAGGGACCAAAATCATAGGACACTAACTTGAAATATCAGGGAGCATTTGTCCCTGTGTCAAAATGCAAATAGTCAATGTTATATTCAACCATTTTCTCCTCCACTAACCACTAATTCAAGAAAAGACTTCTCAAACCAATAAAGGAAAACCCCATCCTCTACAGCTTATAGGCACAATCAAAGTGGAACAAATTATCTGTCAAAAAAGTACATAAGTCATGCTGACTCGTCAATACAGCACAAACCAACCAACTAATCTACATATTCATATACCAGTCCGCTAGATAATCGAGCTAAGAAGAAGGCTGCAAAATCTTATTCCATAACTAGAAAATCAACTATATGCACCCAAAAACAAAAACCTAGGTTTCAGCATCACTTCTAAATTTCAATCATGCAGAGAAGCAAACGAGGATTAACTTACACAGATCTACATCTACTCAATTTCTAGTAGAGAAGAATCACATAAACCACAAATCAAAGTATACCCGAGTACCAAAATCGTTGAATACAAATAATAACAATTAAAAAAAATAACAAAAGGAAATACCAAAATTACGACCAACGATGCAATGCCAAGTGGGGCCGTGCCTCTTATCGAACTCCTTCTTTACCTGCTCCGCAACATCTTTCTCTACATTGTACTTCTCAAAGGCCTGATTAATCAACAAAAAAGTCAAGCCTTTACGAAACAACACAGCAAGCACAAACAAACCCAGAAACAGAATCCAAAAGGCTGAACCATGCAACCAAGAAAATGAAAAAGAAAACTGTTAAAACTAACGGCAACAGCGATGTCAACCGCCTCCTTCTGCATGTCGGGAATCATGTCGGCGCTCTTGATGATGACCTTCTTCAGAGGGACGGCCGGTAACGGTGACGGTTTCCGGTCATCGGTGTTAGGCCTCACCGTTAGAGGTCCGGCAATGCTCTTTTTGGCTTCTTCACTCATTTTGTTTTTCTCTATCTCCGATTGAGCTCTGGTTAGCTTTTAGGGGAAGTGACGGAATTAGGTGGTGTGAATTTTGAAACCGTATCAGAATAATGTATATTTTTAAGCCTAAAAATTAATTTTAAAATGAAACTTTTTAAAAATTAATAACATTATTTAAAAAAAACTATAATAATATTAACGTGTTTCATTACCTTAAGTAATTATTTTTTTAAATATTATTGATAAATAGAATTATATATTTAAGAGACTTAAAGGGGGGTTTTATTAAAGTGACTCTCAGATGTTCCATACTTGTTAAAAAGGATTCTGTGTCCATTGTTTTATTATTTTACATTACAAAAATAAAATTTAGATTTTAAAAATAAAAAACAGACATTTCTCAGAATCATCTTTAAATCCTAAAAAATATGCAATGACTTATAAAACAAAATTTAACACTTTCTCTTCTTATTTTTTTCTTTTAACAAAATGAGGAAACTTATATGCCTTTTTTCATTTTTTTGACAGATATATATCTTCGAATAAATAAAGTAAAATTGGTTCTTGTGAATTTAAGAATTTTATTTCAAAAAATAATATATATATATATATATATATATATATATATATATATATATATATATATATATATAATAGTGGGATTTTGATAAATATGTTAATTTAATTGTGAAGAGCACCTGTGAGAATCTTGCAGGAAACAAATTAAGTATTGTGATAGATTAATGTTTTTAAAATTGGTTTGGTAGTTGAAATGGTGAAGATATTGATTCAATGTTTAATAGTTTAAATGCTTGTAATTAAGTACTTTAACCTTAAACTTAATTGACAATACATGGAAAAAAAAAAGTAGAAGTTATTAAAAATCAATTATTTTTTAAAACTTATCCGTTTATATAAAGAAATTTGCGCTTGTAATTTGCGTTTAGAAGGTTGATTCAGAGTTATTCCTTAAAAATTTAAAAGAATTCTTTCAAAAGTAACACGAGATAAATAAAGAACCAAATATACATATGAATGAAGATATTTTAAATATTAAGTTCTTTAGTTTTAAATTTAATAAACATTATATGGACTTTAAAGAACTTTTATTTTTTAAATTTGATAAATATTGATTTGCATGGGAGTTAATTAGTTGTGAAACTTGTTAATAGTCAATATGATTGTTGTTTGATATATATTTTCTATAAACTGATATTTGATTTTAGAGAAAAAAATTATAAGCATACTGATAATTAAAATATTTTTTTTCATGTGATTCAAATTTCGATATAAATATAATTCTTCTATAATGTTTCGGTATAAATGTGATTCAAATTTCGATATATATTACTTAAAATTTGAATTCATGAAACATTAATCTTTATTTGCTTGTAGGTAAATAGTAACTAAATTTGAGCAATTCTCTAAGAAAAGAAAATATAATAAGTACTTAAATAAATAAATAAGAGGAAACATAAGAATAGAATAATAATTTTATATTGTTTTATGAAATCTTTGTTGAATTTGTGTATTTATTTCATTTTTTAGTTAGAAACTTTTAATCAACATTATTTTTATTAATTGATCAGATTACCTATTAAATGAATTAGAAGATGTGCAAATCAATCTTAATATATAATATAATATATTTAGTAATTTTTACAAGAATTTTTAGACTTTTTTTAATTAAACTTTAAGTTTTAAGTAAAAAAATTTATTCTTACATTTAACTTGCTAATGAAAGGTAACAAAATTTCCTTTGTTCAAGAATTCCTGGTGATTATTACATTTTCTCCATCTTTCATTTTTTTTCCTTATTTTTTTTAGTGAAAATTATAGGAAACAATTATTCTTCTTATTCATATTAAGAGTCCGTGAAGATAAAGAAAAAAAAATAGTAAAAAAGCAATCCTTAGTGAAAAGAAAATCGAGTAAATCCACATCACACCCAACTTAGTTAAAAAAAAGGAAAAGAGTAAATCCACTTAGCACCCAATTTAGTTACAAAATATTTTGTTTGAAAACAAATCTAAACATCTAATTTATCATGTCTTTGATTTCTACATCAAACCGATAAATAATGTAAATTAATTACTTTAAATGACCTAAGTAAATTTACTTTTTCACTAATGGCAAAGTAATTCAATGCATCTATTATTCTATTAATAGTAATAATGACAATACTAATAATAATTTATTATTATTATTGTTATTATCAACCATTTTAAATATTTTATTGTCATAAGATTACAATGGAAGCTTTTTATTATAATAAGCATATCATATATTATATTAACATTTTTTAATTAAATAAAAAATAATTGAAAAAATAGAGTAAAATTAATTAAGATATAAAACAAAAATATTTAACATAAAAATAAAATAAAATTATATGTAAAATATCTTAATCTTCAGCAGGAAAAAACTTTAAATTTATGAGTTTAAATACTAAGTATTCTAAATATATATTCTTTAAATTTTCATCAATTTGATATATTTGTTATAGTATTAACGACATTATTTTTGAAAAATACTTTTTGAAGGGTGATTGCATTAATATTTGGAATAATAATTGATTTTATGATATTACATATTTAAATTGATTAGAATTTTTATAAGATTACGCTTATTGTTAATTTGATTTGGACTAATACTTAATTGAATTTTTCTTCTTTTGTTGTCTTCTTTAATGGTTAATGAGATGATTATATGTGTAATTGGACTTTGAATGTATTGGCACGCTTTATAAAAAAAACTACAAAATGTTTTACTCTTTTGGCATAGAAAGTGTGGATGGAGAAAAATTGATTTGGTTAGAAGAAGTGTCACTAACTAAAACTTTGGTTTTTTAAAAATTAATGTATGATCTTTTACCTATTGATTTAGATGTTAAAAAAGTAATTGATTTTATGCTTTGTGTGTTATTTGTGTGGTAATAATGTTTAATTTTTCTCTCATTTGTTTTTTCATTGTTTTATCGATAAATTTGAAGAAAGTTTTTTAGGGTTTGCATATTTTTTATTTTGATTTAATTGTTCGGTTTATGAAATGTTCTTTTAATTATTTGCTTAAAGTGACTGTTATTATTATAGTTATTTGGATAATGATTTAGAAGATAAGAAATTATAGTGAATTTTAGGATCCAATTAAATATCTTTTTATTTTCTTCAATCTAAGAATTCAGTGCATATTATTGAGAATAAATCTAAGAAGTATATAAATAATAACTTTTGATTTTTTTGGTGCTATAAAGTTTTTCAATATTCAAACTAGAGAGGATAAGGTATTTTCATTTATAGATATAGTATGACAAGTTTAATTTACTAATTGGTTTAAGGTAAATACTGTGTAATCAGAAATTGTCCTAATTTGGTTTCATGTTTTAATATTTTTAGAAGAAGTGAAAATGAATATGTTGGTAATTTTTTAACTTTTTTAAGAAAACAAACTTCTACTTGTAAGAGTTTATAAATGTCATTTATATTTTATACTTTAAGCATGTTTTGGTTGAAATTGAATTCTTCTTTAATTTATTATGTTTTCGGACAAAAATAGTTTCTTAAAATCTTCGAAAAAACTTGCCTGTATCTATATTTCGTTCAAAGTTTTTCATGAAAAAAAAGTAATATACTAATAAGTTATCTAATTTAATTTTTATTTATAAATTATAATATAAATGATTTAATAATTTACTTCTATATATTTATTTATATATTTTTATAATAGATATAATTTGTTTATCTCTTATTAATGAATTTGTGTTCTTAATTTGTGTGATTTTCCCTATTTTATATTTTTTTCATAAATTTGTATATAATAATAAATAATTGATAAATAAAATGTCTTGAACCTAACCTAAATATGAACTTAAAAGATATACAAAGTTAATCTACATTACTAGTAATAATCTTCCGAATTTAAGAAAATTAACAAAACAACAAATATAAAAAGACTTTTTATAGTACAAATTTGACAAGTGTCAGAGTGACAATTCTTTTCATCTGCATAAGTTGTGTCTGGACAAGTTTTAACATAGGATAATGATATTTGACAAACATTCTTTTGATAACATTTTAACATCATCTACGTATCATTCTATGATTGGTAAAAAATTACTCCATAATCAATAATAATCATAAACACTGACGTAGACCAATAAATCATAAATTTAACATACTATAATTAATCATAAAATATTGTCATAAGTATCATTATTCTTTAACATACTATAATTAATTTCATACCTACCATTTTTTTCTTAATTTAAATCAATTTTCTCTTGTAAACATAATCATTTTCCATTTGAATATCAAATCTGGGAAACATCGGCAATCCGCAACCATCTAGCACGTTAATTATTTGGTTGATGATTTTAAAATTTTCTTTTTGTTTTTAATTTTTCAGCGGATTTTTTTAAAATATTATAAATTTTATAATTCCAAAGATATTACTAAATTCAACACGGATTCTAGTTGAAATCACTATTACTTTAAATAGATAAACAAAACAAGCACTTAAAGCGTATACTCTACTCTAAAATTAAATAAAAGATATATATATATATATATATATATATATATATATATGGAATAAAAAACTCTTTAAAGTTGTGTAAAAAGATAGAGACACGTGTTTATTTTTCTTTTCTCTATTTATATCACGAAAGTTTGTGGTTCTTAATTACTTGGCCTTTTTTATTCTATGAAAAGACGTGAGGCAAGCATCATACCAAATCAATGAGACAGACATTGTTAACAGTGTTACAATTAAAATATCATATACAACAATTATTACATAACTTATTTAAACTTTCAAGTAAACTTTATCTTTTTCTAGTTTACTAATTAAAATATAATATGCATTATTAAAAAGTTATTGTAAAAAATAATTTTCCTTGTGAACCTGCATTCAAATTTTCATTTAAGTTATAGCAAGAACGTGTAAGTGTTAAAAACAACACATTTTGAAATGGAAAAGAAAACTGTCTGAACTAGTGGCCATAACTCCACCGGCTACTGTTTAGGAGCAATAATTTTTCTGGTTTTGACGTCAACTTCTTATGATATTTTCGTTGTCAAGTTTCAATTCTTGTCTAAAACAGGTTACAGTCTTTCAACACCTCTTTCTCACCCATCTTCTTCCATAAATATATGCAGACACAACCATTCTCAAAAACAACATACTTTATTGTTCTGCAAAACATCGTATGGAAGACCTCAGCTTCTTTTTCGGAGTCATAGGTAACACACAACAACATAGTACACTCTCACATTTTCCCCAGTTTCTGTGACAGTCTTGGTTTATGCTCCCAAAAGCGTGTTTCATTAATTCATATATACAAAATAATGACTTTTCTTTTCTTTGTTTGATGCAGGTAACATCATCTCAATTCTCATGTTTCTTTCTCCTGTGTTAGTTCTCTTATCTCTTCAGATTATATATGTATATAGATATAGATATAGATATGTATATATATATCTGATGTGTATTGCTAACTGATGCAGACCAACATTTTGGAAAATAGCAAAGCACGGATCCACTGAAGATTTCTCATGCCTTCCATACATTTGCACATTGCTTAACTGTTTTCTGTGGACTTACTATGGAATCATAAAAGCTGGAGAGTACTTAGTGGCAACTGTTAATGGTTTTGGCATCTTGGTAGAGACAATCTATATCATTCTATTTCTCATATATGCTCCAAAAGGGATCAGGGTATGTTGTAGAATGTTATAATCTTATTGTTCAATGTTAAAATTCGTACTGATATCTAACATAATCTTATTTGTATGGTTCAGAAGTTCATCAAAGGATAATGAAAAGCACAATAAACCAGTTTCAATAGTTCAACTCAGAATTATTAAGTGGTGTTGTGATGCATATTAATCTGATTCGATTTCAGGCTAGAACTGCTATTCTGGCTGTGATTTTGGATGTGGTGATCTTTGCAGCAGCGGTGGTTACAACCCTTTTAGCTTTGCAAGGAGATTCTCGTAGTGGTGCAGTTGGTATTATGGGAGCAGGTTTGAACATTGTTATGTATTCTTCACCTCTTTCTGTCATGGTAAGTTTCACCAAATCTAGTTTTCTATCTCTATTTTCTTGAATTCATACACAGAAACACAAATTCAAACTTATATGTGATTGATTAATATTCACTCATACCTATAAATATAAACAAGTTTCTTTATAAATAGAAGCTGCAGTAGACGGCAGAAATTTAAATTTAGCTGATGCAACAAAAATAGGCAGTCTAATGTTGTTTTTGATTGAAGGATTCGATTATTTAAAAGGTTTTTTTTTTCTTATGTTTTTGGAGAAACCTCCAAAATGTCTTGTTCATGATACTGTTTCTCTTTGGTTTATTTATATGCATTTTCTTCTTTATGGAATTTGTGTCCCACTGGTCATAGATTTTTTGAACAGCATCTCCCACTTGCTCATCAATCATGGTGTTTTTGTTGGATTAGATCCAGCACGTGATAAATAGCATTGCACCTACTAGTTACACCACTGACAACTACATCATACCACACCCACTTGTTTTCATCCACTTTTCTTCTCCATTCTTCGGAAGCAACAATTTGAAGCAAAACTAAAAGAGTGTAAAATATATTTATTTAAGAAAATCTTTTTTTATTTGAGATTTTTAAAACGGGACATTTCTTTATCATTTTTATTTTAAAACTATTGATTATACGTAAAAAAAAAAAAGCAAGACAAATCAATTAAAAAAAAATAACCCTCTCCTTCTTTCTCTATGGCTGTAATGTGTACATGGTTGTTGTTATGTTGAAAAAGTATTCAATTAGAGAAGGTATTAAATGATATATAAGAGAGTATATATATATATATATATATATATATATATATATATATATATATATATATATATATATATATATATATATATATATATATGTATGTATATATATGTATGTATCTTACACAAACTATTTTATGAAATTTGATGTAAGAAATGAATGATTTTTTTTTCTTAATTATACTAGAAGATAATTAACTGTGTTATTAACCAACTTTGGGATTCATTTTGCTTTTTTATAGTTATAACTATTTGAGTTTTCATTCTTTTAACTCTTGTCTTCTTATATATAATTTCAGAAAACAGTAGTCACTACAAAAAGTGTGGAATATATGCCATTCTTGCTTTCATTTTTCTTCTTCCTAAACGGTGGCGTTTGGTTGTTGTATGCTGTTCTTGTTCGTGATGTTATCCTCGGGGTAAGTTTGCACTCTCATAAACTTAATTCTAATATAAGTTTATTAATATTTATAATAACCATATAAAAATGAGTAAATTGTGATTTCTAAATATATAAAGAAAAACTTGTTTTTAGAAATTGAATTAAAAATGTCAAATAATTTGTACTTAATAATGAGTATTTTGTTATATTGAAAGGTGCCAAATGGTACTGGATTTTTACTGGGGACGATACAACTGGTGCTATATGCAATTTACAGAAATGGTGGAAAAGAAGTTTCAAAGAACAGATTGGAAGAAGGGTTGCAACATGAACCACTGATCTCACAGCCAAATAACGAGTCATATCAGAGGGAACACAGGGCCACCTAGTTTGCTTTAACTTTTATGCAACCTTCATCATGAAACCTCTTTTCTTTCTTTATTGTTTCATATTTTCAAATTATATATGATAAAGTAATTCAATGTTCAATTGGTTTCTTAATTAATCCAAAGAGCTTTTCAAACAGAGAGGGTTTCAAGCATGTGAGATAAATAATGTTATGTTTTTTTATATATGTCATAGATATTATATAGACAGCTACAGTTTACATCTATGAATGAATAATGCTAAATTTTGTCTCTCTTTTTCTATATATGTATAAGAGGAAGTTTCTTCAGTTTTATTATTGTTATCTAACATATTTTTTAAAAAAATTAATAAGAATATCTAAACTATATTTTTTTAATTAATATTTTATTCAGAGTTGTAATGGGATAAGATTGGCAGTCGTTGATAAAATTGTCAGAAATGGGATAAGATAAGAAATAGTGTACGGATTTGATCCACACAATGTCCTTTATCCACTTATCTTTCTTCCATGTTTTCATTTTTTTTCTTTATATTGTGATAATAGATATATTTATCAATTAGCTTTTAAAAAAATTCAACGAAAAAATAAATAAAGTTAAAATTAGTTTATGTATAAATTAAAATCAGAATTTAGAAAAGAATTAAATGATTCTTTTTACCAACTAACATAGTTTTAATTTACAGAAAAGTTTGTGATGGTAACGAATAGGCAACAACTACTAAACTACCACAATTAATGATAACTAAGCTTAAAGTGAATTGTAAAGAGTAATATTTAAAAATAAATAAAAAAATGTTAGAGAGGAATTTGATGACTAAGTTGTTGAAAATTTATAAACCAATAAATGCAAACAGCAACAAAGTCATCATTGGTTTTTAATTGAGCATCAATGTAAAATTAAAAAAAGAAATATTTTTCCCTTTTTCCTACTTTTATTTGAAATTGGATGATTTTAAATACCAATATCTAATAACCAACATTCCACCTTTATAAGAGTCATCTAAGGTTCTTTATTATGTAAATGATTATAACGATTGTTTAAAGTTAAGTAATATCTCTTAACAAAATTTATTCTTAGAGCAAATTATGTGACATTATATTATAACCACAGTTGTTTGAGAAAAAAAATAATTTAAATTAGTAAAATTGATGAAGATGATGTTTTAAGTAATAAGAGTTTTCTTTTCGGAAAAACTTATAAAATTAATTTAAATACTCAAATAATTTTAACATGTGACATTATAAAGCCACGTCAGCAACAAATCCAATTATTAAGTATAGACTATATATCATTAAAGGAGTATTGTATTAAAGGAAATTTCGTTAGGATGGTATTACCTTTTATTTAGTTTTAGCAAACATAGTCAGATTTAATAAAAAAAACACACTTGAAAGTTACATTCTATGGTGTGGGTGTTATATTTAAAAATTACTCTTCCTTTAACCGTTTTTTCAAGTTATTGTTTTAGTCTAGTTACTTAGATATTCTAGGGTTCATTGTCTTGAAATGAAAAGTAGTTTTTAAATTTGAACTAATATCCCATTAGCTTGTGCGTCTTCTTAGTGATTTATTCAAAGATCAATCAATATTCATCTTAACAAACATCAAATTTTGTTAATCAAATTTTGTTAAGAGTAAATTTTAAGCTTAATACAATTTTACAAAATTAATTTCTAAAGTAATATCTATACCAACTTATGTATTATGAATTAATTTTATCTATAGTTAATGTGAAACTTTCAACCATGAGTACAATATATAACATGGTTCTTATATCCAAAATATTAAAATCTCACATTAAATAAAAATGAAAAGTTAAACATTTTATATACAAATTTATTACCTCAAGGTTTTAGATTGGACTTTTATTCGTGTTGTATCTTCCTAATTAAATAAAGTTAATGCAGTTGTTAAAGGAATTTTCCAAGTTACTTATCAAATGATTTTGTAAGTGATTATTACATATGTCCATTTTTTTTTTCTAAAAGCAACTTATGAAAAATTTTGTGAAGTGAGTGTGGTTAGTCTCGAACCTAAATGAATCTAGTGAAATAATTAATTTCTACAATTATAATTTTATGTTTACCTTTTGGACATAGGAAAATATCCAAAGATGTTTGTTCTTGAAATGGTGAAAGGTTAGAACATTCACATGCAACCGCTTTTGAGGAAAATTGCACATGGAACCAAATTGTTAACATTTTGCATTTTAAAAAAACATTAGCATTAGCTTATATTTGATTAGTAATATCTTATGTGAAATACTTAATCAATGTTTCTTGTTTTTAAGTGTACTTTTGCAAATTACTTTATACAGCTTGGTCAATTACGATTAATATTATAATCAGGAATTTAAGTAAAGTGGGTCTCGATCTTCATTTGAAAAGTTTATCGTTATATGGATGGTAAATAATAGTACATCGTTTGTTTTTCTTTGTTTTAAGCGCATCATTTGGCATAATATCTTGAGAAAGATATTGGACAATGACCTTGTCTATATTGATTTTTTGAAATTGATGTGCAACATTATTGTCCTACCTTAAAGAACTTAGGTTTTAATAAATGAGTGTTTGAGATTCTTCTAATTTTTCTGTTTGGCCATTCTATATAAGATATTAATGTTGGGTTTATTGAGGAAGGATGTTCACGTCTGAGTCAGTTACCAAGAGCAACTATTGACTTTGATATCACTGTTGGGTTTATTGAGGGATGATGTACACTTGGGAGACACAAAACCAATGAGACTTGAGTTCAACTACATTAAGAATTGACACATCTCTCAACTCAAAACCTTAAGGTAATGATTTATGGGTCTTCATTTCAATATGATGTTTCACTTTTTCATTTAAACATAACACGAGACTTAGACTTACACTTGGATTCTTAATTATCAATTCGATCATGTTTTTTTTTAAACATGTGTTTAGTTGTGAACTCTTTGATAACAATGAGATCACGATCTCCGACAAGTGTTGAAGCAAGAGCTATCAGTGTCTGGTAGAGCTTTGATATGCATCTTTGTTGGTGGTTGGTGGTGGAGGTGTTGCGGGTTGTGGCTATGAGATGAGATCCAATGAGGTGTTGCAGATTGTGTCATGGTTATGTTTCTAGAGACGAAGATGAAATCCTAGGTGTTGTGACCGTGAGAAAATGGAGATAAAGAGAAACACATCACACTTTTTTTTTTAAGAAAATGGAGATGAAGAGAAAATGTTGGATAAAAGATTTAAGTGAAAAATTTGTCACTTTTTATCAACAAATTTTTCTGTAGGTAAATAAAATATGCATTATCGACGAATTTACTAATGAAAAAACTTGTCAATAAACGAGACATACAATACCGACGAATATGTTAGTAAATGAAATATGTATCAATAGATTTATTGACAAAAAAATTTCATCGATAATACATCTATTTAAAAATTATTTGATAATTAAAATTTTAAATTCCTATATAACATAAATTTATTGAGGAATTTATTTTTGTCAATAAAAATTCCATCTATAATTTTATATATTTTAGTAGTCAAAATTCTAATTTATAAACCTGAACACAACTAAACTTATTTCAAACATTAGAAAATTAAGTTAAAGTTAATCCATTACTATGCACGCATTATTATATCCAGCTCTAGTAATCTTATACGTTAAATCATTATATTAAATCTTATGATATTATTATGGGTTAAATATGTTTTTAGTCTTTTAACTATCAAGCGATTTTGGGTTTAGTCCCTATTCGAAAGTTTTGTTCATTTTAGTCATCTTAGTTTTGAACTCTTATAATTAGTCCTTAAAATTGGACGACGTTAACTTTTATTTGATGTGGCAAACGACGAGCCCACATCTGATGCCAGCTTCCCTTTTTACTCTCTGTCACATTGCTTTTCTTTTTAAAAATCAGATTAAGTGATTGCATTAGGGTTCTTAACTTTTTTTTTTCAATTGCAGCGCTCCTCTCCCTCATCACCAACTACGTCCTTTCAAGGCCCAATTCTCCCCTCAAGCTTCTCTATTGCACGCGCACTGTCCACGAGATGGAGAAGACGCTCGCCGAGCTCCGCCTCCTCCACAACTACCAACTCCTGCACCTTGGTCCTGCCGCACAAATTCTCGCCCTCGGGTTGTCCTCCCGAAAGAATCTCTGCGTCAATTCAAGAGTTCTTGCGGCGGAGAATCGCAACTCCGTGGATGCTAACTGTCGGAAGCTGACCGCCTCTTGGGTCCGGGTGCTCGCCGCGGAGAACCCCTCTGTGTCGACGTGTGAGTTCTTCAAGCAGTATGAGAGGGCGGGGTCGTCCGCAGTTCTACCTCCCGGGGTTTATACTCTCCAGGTTTGAGTGTTTCTTTCCTGATTGGGAAATATTTTAAATTTATAGTGGTTTGAGTGGGCGAAAAGGGATTTGGATTAAGGATTTGAATTGTAACTACATTTGTGATCTCATTTTGATACTTGGTATTTTGGACAAATGTGGTCAATGCAGCTGTAATTGCTTTGTGATGATGTTGGGTGAACAAAAAACCTTGATTTTATGGTCAAAATCGCCGCTGTAGATGGAGTTATTGTTTGAAGTTATTGAAAAAAAAGTAAGTTAAGAACCCTAATCCTAATCTGATTTCATAAACCAAAACATGCCAATCACTTAATTTGATTTAAAAAAAAAAGCAACGTGACAGAGAATAAAAAGAAAAGCTGGCATCAGATGTGGGCTCGCCATTTGCCACATCAAATAGAAGTTAACGCCGTCCAATTTTAAGGACTAATTATAAAAGTTTCAAAACTAAAAGACTAAAATGAACAAAACTTTCGAATAAGAACTAAACTCAAAATCGCTTGATAGTTAAGGGACTAAAAACATATTTAACCCTATTATTATTATTAAATATATAAGAAAACGTAGCTAAATTATCAGAGTTTATTTTAATAATTATCGATTAAATATAACGTGTTTATTAGACACATTAGAAATACATTACACTGAATAGTTTGGTTTTCTATATAATTTAGTATAAGATTTAAGTAAAATATATATAAACGTTAATATTCCATCTAATTAAAGTTATTATAGTTTATTTTTTTATTGAAAATTATTTAGAGAATTTATATTATATTTCACACAAAAGAAAAAGTGCAAAAGTCAACGTCGATATTATTAAAAATATTTTATGAACATTCGTGGAGTAGATACCAATTTTTAATATAGTTTAATACTTCTAATACGACATTAACTTTTTAGTATTTCTTTTGGTAATTTCAATACGAGAAAAATGTTAAGACCATTAATGTGAAATTAAGACTTGCTGTTAGCTAAGAGTTAAAGTTTATGAGATTATAACACGATGCTTTTTATTTGATCTTCTTCAAAAATCGTTAATAAATAGAACTTAAATATAAAACGTAAAAGTTATTCCATATTTTAAGATTTGTCAAATAAGTTGTGAATAAAATAAAATAACTTTATGTGCATGCGAAATAACGAAAACTAAAGAAATGAACATTTTATAAGAATCAATTTAAGTAATATTTAATTGAATATGCGATTTTATCTTATCACTATTATTTTTCTAAACATTTTTGTGACATTCCAATTATATAGAGAGCATATATATAATAAAGACGTCCACATGCAGAATACAGGAAAGCAGTTGAGAGTAAGTAGGATTACAATCATCCTCTAAGTAACTTCAGAATATAAGCTTAAACTCCAAAGAGATCTAAAATGTAAGCTGAAAGGGAAGTAGTATTTCAGAGTACAAAATCAAACTAATAACATCCTAGGGGACTAGGTAGCAGCATTGTCTTCAACTTTCAAAGTTGTCTCCAAAGGAACCTCCTCGCCATCTGCTCCCATCCCAAAAGGATGATCATCGCAAGAAGAAACATACACAAGCAATACAAACAAGCAAGGGTGAGCTAGATATAAAAATCATGTTATTCAATCACACACGACATGTAAAAGCCACTCAAACATGATACATTGACATCACAAGACTCATTGTTTTATAGACCGACTCGTCCGGACCAGAATGATTACCGAGCTATGGCGGGTTATGCACTCGTGGTGGCCTCTACTACTTTGCAAAGCCATTGCCAATGGGTTCCACCCTACCACCCTCACGAGGTTAGTCCGTTCCGCGCCCTGGAGCATACTGGAAGCCTCCACGACTAGGACCTCCTGCTACTCCTCACCACATGGATCAATCATCTCTACTTGAGAATGAAAGACCATTGGAGCGTCAGGAAAACCCCCAAGACTGAGCTACCATGCAATCATTCCATACACCCCCAAATCCCCACCATGTATCCTCTCCTTGAGGATCATGGAATTACGTCCATGAATCATACTGTTACTATGAAACTTAACTCAAGTCATGAATAACCAGATACCTCCATATTATCACAGTAAATCCAACATATCATGCATTCACATACTTTTCACATAAATCACATCACAATATATATATTCCAAACATTGTGCACACTCAATTCAACCCAGAACAAGAGCAAATGGACTTAGAACCGAACACTATTGGTCGAGACTTATTTGGCCGAACACTATTTGGCCGAACACTATTTACTACACTATTAGGTCGACTACTGTCTGGACGAACACTGAGAGATCAAACAATACTAGGCCGAACGTTCAAAACCGAGCACCATATTAGATTGAACACAATTGGCCGAACGCTAAAACCGAACATCATAATGGATCGCATACTGATTGGACGAACGCTCAAAGATCAAGCCTCATCAAGACCGAACGTTCACTATGGACGATCACTAACTGAGAATAAACATCATCAAGACCGAACGTTAACCATCACTAATACACCAAGACCGAACGCTTACAAGCTAAACCTCAGAATACCTGATCCAGGTCGAACACTAACGATCACTAGCACATAATAAGACCGAACGCTATCAACCGAACACTATCAGGTCGAATACTGTTTGTACGAATGCTTATATATCAAATACTTTTGGACGAACGCTTACAGACCGAACACTCTCAGGCCGAATACTGTTTAGACCGAACACTATTTGGAACGAACGCTTACAGGTCGAAGACTATCAAGTCGAATACTGTTTAGACGAACATTATCAGATCGAATACTGTTTGAACGGACGTTTACAGACTGAACCCTATCAGGTGGAATATTGTTTGGGCGAACGTTTACCTATTTAAATTACCATTTGGGACGAACGTTTATATATTTAAATTACTATTTGGACGAACGTCACTTTCGAATTCTGCAGAATTTTGCAGAATCACAACCACGTTTCCAGAGCCCCTTTTTCATTCCCCTTTTTCCCATATTTTCATCAAAGAACAGAATATCACAAATCTCAAACACAGTTTAATATTTCTACAATCTATAGAAACAGATCTAGCTCTCCTTACCTCACAGTAACCTGCAACAGTTCATGTATCCACTCACTATCCATTCTAACTATTTTCCAGAGTTCTTATTCCAATCCAGAAACTAGTACAACCAACACATGCTCATCCAAGTAAAACAAGGTTCAGCACATCATGTATACACAACTTTCACACATCCAGCAAATACAAATCAACTTATTTTATTTTCATCCTAGTAGAGATCTTTCTTTACCCCAATTGGTCACCGGAGAGGACCCAGATGTCTGAACGCATCAAACTCACCTTCGACGCCAGCACATATGACTAGTCACAACTGACTGGACCAGGCCAGGGCTGCTCTATGATCAGGGATGTGCCAACTCAGGTTTTTAAGGTTCCTCTATCTTACCAACAAAGAAAGGCTCTCAACAATTAACAATTAATTTATTTAAATTATCTACTATGTTCTCTTATGCTCTAAATCTGAAATGCCTAATTTTAATATTTTCACTTCCTCTCACAGCAACCTCAAACAGTACCTGTACATCTATTTAATACCCATATACATGCTATTACAGAACCCTTACTCCAGACCTTCCAACAAGATCAATTTCAGCCAACAAACTCATTCAAAACAGATTAAATTCATCACATCACAACATGCACAATTTCACAGTTTCAGTTATAACACCCAATACAATAAAAGTCATAAAACAGTTTCACAAGAGTACACCAGTTCAACATTCATATGCATATATTTTTATAAAATAAATTCATACAAAATAATTAGCTCCCCTTACCTCGAGGTTGAGCAGTACAACCAACTAAAGTGCCCTAACAGCGCCTTCACAGAGAAAACCTAAATAGTGCCCCACAACCACCTAAATGGTGATGAAAACAGCTCTTAGAGCTATAATAGACAGAGAATCAAAATGAGCTCTATGCAACCAGTAAGGTTGTATGCCCTAAGGTCAAGAAGAGTGGAGAACTTGACTTACCCGTCCAAATGAAAATCTAATCGGATAGAAAGGAAGCTCTCAGCTCTGTGAGCGAAAGAACGCCACCTAACGGGAAATGCAACGGTGCAAATGAGTGTAAGAGTAGAGAGAAGACAGAGAAGGAAGAAGAAAGCTGAGTTTAGAGAGAGAAAGGGAAACTGGAATTTGGATCAGAGTTGGGAAAATGAAGGAACCCCTTCTAAGGTCATGGTGCCTTTGGCCCTTTGGGTTTGGCTGCCCCAGAACATAAGGCCCAATGGCCCATACAGTTTTCCAGGACCTTACATTTTTTTTTATGAATCATTTCACTTTCAATGAAATTTAACCTCTATATTCATTTCCGTATCATTTTTTAATTTAAGCATATGTAAATTAATTTTCCAATCAATTTTAATGAGGAGCAAAGATCACGAAACAATCCACAACAGTATTCATGTGTATACATATTCGTAAATATTTTAATATTACTGACAATTTAGCTACAAATAATATAATAATATTTATTATTTATTTATTTAAATTGATTTATTTTTAAATTGTGAAAAATGTTAGAAACTTGAATTTGAGTACGTGATCCTGGTGATTATAAAACAGAGTTTTGCAATGTGTTTTGCTAATTGTGTTTAAGTTACACGAAGCACACCACTTTCACGTGCGTAGATTTTGGGCCAAACAATATAGGCCTTAGGGTTATATGTTTAGAGTATGGTAGCTTCTTTCTGCACCTCCATATATATATATTTAAAATTTAAAAGTTAAAAATAATTTTAAAATTAAGTAATTTTAAAGTTAAAAATAATTTTTAAATTATAATCCAAAAATTGTTTTGTATTTTTAGATCACACAATTTAAAAATATTTTTTATTTTTAAATTATATAATATAAAGTCGTTTTTAATTTTCAGGTTATAAAAATTTAAATTTTTTTTTTCTTTTTCATAATGTATTATTAAAGAAATAAAATGAAATATATTTTTATATAAAGTATAGTAAGAAACACAAGCACACTTACTTACTGTACCTAATAATCTTACGTTAGAAGTTAAAGTAGTTTAAATATTTTTTTTTATTTGAAACGTCTTATAAAGATGAAATTGTAATAAAATTCTATCTCTAAAATAAATAATACTTTAACTAGTAGAATTCGACAAATTTGGAATTAGAACAAGAGAGTTTCCTATTGAAATATTAGTTTGTTTTTTAAGTTTATTAACACTATTTCACTTACAATATTTTGTTAGTAATATTGGTTCTACAAATTTTTACAGATACTATGAATTATTTTCAGAAACTACAAACTCAATATTATCTTCTTTTCCAATCTCTTCCTTTTTAATTTTATCTTTAGTCTTTTATGATTTAGTCATGATGTTCTTGATATTTTGACAATAGTAATAAATAAAATTAGTAAATTCAAGTATTAATGTCACATATATTTATATTATTACATATGTATATAACATGCATTGACCTTGAAAGTAAACTCATATCATTCTCAATTTTAGTTTAATCGTTTTCTAATGTTATTATCGATTTAGATATTCTTTAAAAATGTGAGGTGATTAATCATTGAGCCAAGATATTTTGTATTAGAGAGCTATTATAGCCACTAATTAGACACCAATTATTCAATTAATATATCGTTGATGGATTAAGTTTCTTTAAATAAAATTTTAAACTTAACAATATGAATAGAAAAGACAATTAAAATAAACAATTACTTAAAAATTACCAAATGTTTCTAATAAATATTTATTAAAAAATTTACCGTTTGATCAAATCTCATTTTAAAAATTGATTTTATTATATAATTGAATTAAAATAAAATTTACTTATTAATAAAATATAATAATTACTTAAAAATTTATTATAATAATATTTATGATTTTTTGAACTTATAACATCATTAATTACCAAACCTAATATTTGTTTGGAGCATATGAGTATAAACCAAAAGACATTACTTATCTTAATTTGCAAAGATAATATAAAATATGAGAAGATTGAATAGAAAGAAGAAAGGTCCTTTTTCACTCGTGTGTTTTCTAGATTTTAGATGGCAACATCTGAAAGAGAAAAAGCAAAGCTAAAATCACCCAAACTTCACCAACTTTTCTTTGGTTCAATGAAGAAATCACCCAAACATTTATATTCAATTTACAAATACATAATTGAACACACATTTTTAATAAAATTTATTTATTTTAATTTGATTTTACTAGAAATATCTCTCTCTCTCCAAAAGAAAAAGACTGAAATTACACCTGGCCAAAATAATTAAAGACAATAGGTGACACAAAAAAGAGAAATGTGGGTTGGTTAGGGTTCATCAGCTATTAAATTAGGATTAAAAGCCTATGAATTTGTTAGTCAACGAAACAAACATAGGCTTACCTAGATGTTAAAATGAGTCCATTTTCGATATCTTATATCAATAATGAGTAACTATGGAAACTAAAATTTGGGAGTAAAATTAGTTTACATTCCTCAAAATATTTATTTTAATTTCGGTAAAAAAATTAATACACTTTTTTTTCTTTTATAAATATATATATATATATATATATATATATATATATATATATATATTAAAAGAATGTATATTATTAGTCTTTTTAAAGAATAAAAATACAGTATTTTTCCTCCGTGTTACCAAAAATAAAGTGTCATTGGACGAGTTCTCAAAAAATACAATATGAAAATCAATGTCGTGCTTAAGTATGATTCACCAAAAAAATAGCACATTTCTTATTTTTCTTCAATATATGTTTGGGCCTTGAATAATTTAAAGTAATTTTAATTTGCTTTTCTATTACAGTTCTTAAACACAATACTAAAATATTATCCGCGAAAAATTTGAACACTTAATTTTATGTTAGGGTCCAATGAGGAATTCTTATTTAAGAGTATTTTGGAAAGAAAATAAATCTAAATTAAATCAAGTAATCAAGAGTTGACGGAGAAGAAAATTAATAAAAAAACATACGAGTATAAAGTAAGAGCTGACATAATTAACGAAAATAAAAAATTAATTTAAAAATTAACAAAAATCAAGACTAAAATTGTTATTTTTAATTTCAAAGTTTTGTATAGAGATTATTTTCAATTTCGTATAATAATATGTTTAATAATATAGAGAAAAAAAAACATGTTTAATCCAAAAATTAATAAAAATTATTATATATAATATTTTATATGCATTAATTAACAATCATTATTAACTAAGATTAACCCAGAACACATGAAACTAAAAAGAAACTTCCCAATTTGTAGTAAAAGCAATTTCTAACTAAAAATTTTGTAACAGAAAATAGAGATTGAAATTAACTTGTCATGAACAACTAAAATTTAGATTAGAGACCAACATGTTTCTGATGGAAATTAACGATGCTTTTCTTCAACTTTACCATGGTTATGAAAAGAAAATAAAAACATTACATGGAACACCTAAACCAGAAACAAATTTAATCACAAAAACCGAATCAAACATTACATATGATTCATTGAAACCACATGTTTTAGGAATGGTTCAACCATGAAATTAAAAATCTAAGAACTAGTGGAACAAATCAATAACAACATATTACAAAAGATGGAAGAGAATAAAGATGAGAACACGTCACTTCCAAACAAGACCCTTATTTTCTTAATATTATTCTTATAAACTAACAAATTGGAATTTCATTTTGAAAGAAATTAAATATATTTTTTACATTTTTATTTACAAATAAATTTGAGAAAATACTGAGAGAAATATATCTTTAATATTCTTTTCCAATCTTTTATATATTTCTGCTATCATATTTTTTATGCTATTTTTTAATCTCTTCTTTTTTATTTCTCTTCTCATATATTCTTGTACTTACTCCATCTTCTTATGACATAAGTATTCCACATTCCGTGATATCATTGTTTTTAAATCTGAAAAAAAAAACACTCAATATAAAATTATGATCAATTAAGATCAACCTATTTTTCATATATTTGGTGTTCTTTATATAAATAAATAATCATCTCACATATTTAGAGAGAATATAATTAAAAAAAATCCTTGATAAAAGAATTAAAAAATATCTTATTTATATACAACCTTACAACTAAAAACAATAAAATACTATTTTTTCATCTTATTATATATATATTTTGAATAGAGGTAGTTGAAAGGTAGAGTTCACATCCTATCAACTTGACATAGATGTTGTATCGAGAAGAAAAAAATAAAAAGGATATCGATGTTGAAGAATTAGGGTGCATTGATTGGTGGGGGAGTTCATCTTCATGCCATCATTTTAATAATGCAAACTTGTTTCTGCGATTGCCATATCAAACTCATCACCATGATATTATGAGTTATTACCATCTCCTTCTTCCATTTGTCTATTGCTTTTGGATCTACTTTGCCAAATTAATCACCACCTACAATGCCAAACAATTCCACCTTTTTCTTTGGAATGGAAACTGTTCAACAATCACTCATTACTAAATTATTACAAGTAAGTTGTCATATAATCAATAATTAACTTTCTTTTTCATTCCATAATAATACCCTTTTTTAAGTGCTCCATAAAATTGTAAAAACTTTATAAATGAACTATTAAGGATGAATTTTTTTTATATACTATCAAAGATTTGATGTTTTATGTCATATATATATATATATATATATATATATATATATATATATATATATATATATATATATATATATATATATATGATATTTTAATATCATGTAAGAATGTGATGTGAATATGAGTGAGTGACGTAGATTTACATTAAACAAAATATTTAACGCAAACTTACGTCAAATATAATGATATCTTATTGCATCTAATAAGAAGGAGGTTCACTGGAAGATACAAATACCAGTGAGATCTGAGTTTAATCACATAAGAGAGTGACATCACTTTGTACCAAAAACCTTAAAGTAACGGATCTTTTATTTTTATATAATGCTCTACTTTCTCATTTCTATCCAATGTGAGACTTAGACTCACACTTGGATTCCCAACAATCTCCCTCTCAAGGATGAATCTCTTCCACATAGGTACACTCCCCCTCCAGCGGAAGCATTCCCAACTAACCATAACCACGAGTAGCCCTTTCTAAGGGTCATTCATCCACATAGGTACACTCCCCCTCTAGCGGAAGCATTCCCAACCAACCACAACCACGAGTAGCCCTTTCAAGGGCCGTTCATCTTAACGTGACTTGCATACCTAAATATTGTCACGAAGACTTTCGGTACAAGGATCATTATAATCGTCTAAGCCGGTCACCAAGATAAACAATCGACTCTGATACCATTGTTGAGTCTATCGAGGGGGGTTCACCGGGGAGACACAAACACCAATACCATTAGAGCCTAACCATATAAGGAATTGAGACCACTCTTTACCAAAAACCTTAAGGCAACGAGTTAATGTGTCTTTCATCTTCATACAGTGCTCTACTTTCTCATTTATATCCAATGAGAGACTTAGACTCACACTTGGATTCTCAACCGATCCAACGTAAGCTTTTGTGTGTGTGTTTATTTTTTAAAATTTAATTGGTTTTGTAAATCAAAAGCTTGAAATAAAAAAAAATACAAATATTAATTTACATACAGTAACTAATTATAGTGTTATGAAAATCACAATTTGAATAATCGTGTAAATAGTAAAACCACCAAAATACAATAAATCTTAGAATATGAAAAATAAAACTATAAACAAAAGTAAATTAGAACAAAATCAATGTAAATATTAATGTATTCACTAGTAAAAAAAAGAGGATTTTAACGCGCCTTATATGTTAACCGAAACATATCAATACGCGGTGGCCTTTTCGTAGTTATTACGAACTTATATGCCTCGATTGAGGGGGACCCGAAGCGTAAGAGGGATATTACCTCGGTTATAGGGGGAACCGAGACATCTAACCCTACTGAAATCTCTTTTCTTTTCTGCAAGTCAGACTTTTCATCTGACAAACTTTTTGAAAATGGGCTATTACCTCGGTTATGCAGGGAAACCGAAGCGTATAACCCTCTGCCAACTCAGACTTTTCATAGGAACAATTTTCTTCTTCCTATTCACGCAAACTCTCCTTCCTCTCCACGAACACCCCCAGCCAGTTCTTCCTCTCCACGAACACAATACTTCTTCTTCTCCCTCGCCGCCCCGCACCTCTGCCTCCCTCTCTCGCGCCTCAATCTTTCTCTCTTGCGCTGCGCCTCTGCTCCTCGCTCGCACCAACATCTTCGTCGCCGTTTCTGTGCCTCCGCCTCCGTCTCCCTCGCAGTGCCTGCGACTCCGTCGTCTGTCGACGTGGCCGACAACTTTCAAGGAAAGTCACGACGCTCCTGTAATTCCAATTCCAAAACCGGCAAGGGTAAGCGAGCTTCATTCTTCTTCTTTTTCATTTTTTTTAGATTTTCGTAGAGGTCATTCGATTAACTGCTAGGTTAAATTTGCGGATTGAAAAGGTGAAAAAAAAAATTAAAGCAACTTGCTTGATCTTGGCGTTCTCGATGCAATCAGATTCGCTATCGGAAAAGGTTTTGGTGCTCACGGAGGAGGTGGGGGAAGAAGAAGAGGAGGATTGCGCAAGATGGTGGCGGAAGAAATGGACCGAGGCCGAGGAGAAATGGACTGATGGCGAGGAGAAATGGTGGCGGAAGAGGAGGTTTTGGTTCCCGATGATTCCTCCGAGGCAGAAGAAATGGACTGAGGCCGAGGGGAAAACCCTAATCGACAAGTACGGGGAGATGGTGGCGGACGGTTCGTTGGCGAAGATGCGGACTCGCGAGAAGAAGTTCAAGTCGATTGCTTTTCGGTGCACCACGTGCGTAATCCTGTGGCGTACCTTTGGCAGTGGAGTTGGAAGGACGTTTTTAGGGATGGGGATTTTGGGACTGCTATGGATGGTGTTGACAATGAGGTGATGGGGTTGGGGTTTGAGTATGAGGCGGAACAAGGGGAGGTGAATTACAACGGGAATGGTCGAGAGAGGGAAGATGCGGCGGAGAAAGGCTGGTGCAAAAGCACAAAAAAAACACTCTACTACCTCGGTTCAGGTCTCAATCGAGACAGTAGAGTCCACAATACTTCCTCGGTTCACAATCGAGGCAAAAAAAAATAAACTTTTTGCCTCACCCGTATATGCCTCGATTCAGGAACCGCTGCCTATGAACCAAATCAACCGGTATCTTTTTTCCTTAACTGAACTAATGATAACTAATGATTATTACGTTTGAGATTTCCAAAAACGATAGCACAGTAAATTTCAATACTATAATAGCAATATAACCACATACTTTAATTAAGCTTAATTCATAAAAACTCCATGGAATTGGAGAAAAACATATACCATTCACTAAACACTCATACAACAACAATTGTTTTAGTTTATTAAATTCTATATTTGTGGCCCTTTCAAATTTACATATATTTAAAAAAAAATACACTCCCTCAACGAATGAATGAGAAAACAAGGGGCAGAAATTGTAAGAAAAAAAAATTAAGAATCTTAATTTAAATAATTTTACATTAAAATGTTAAAAGTATGACTTAGAACTTAACATTTATATCAAACTGTATGTTAACATAAAAAAGTTCTAATTATTTATAAAAATATCACTTAATATTTCATTTTTGTTTTTTTCTTGAAGTCGAACGTGTGTGACGTGAAAGGTTAATTTAACACTAATGATATTTAGTGCTTGTCATTTATAATTTCTAAATAAATTATTAAAACATCTTCACCACAAAATTATTCTATTTTAATAACACTTTTAATTAAAAAACGTTCTTATATATTACGTACTAGTATTTCGAATAAAACTTTTCAAAATAGTTTTCTTCAAGGACATTTTCCTAATTTAAAGTAATAAAGATTTTGGAATAAATTAAAATATTTTGAAAGCATATATTAAATGAATCAGAAAAAAAAATTATTTACAAACTAGGAGGAGTTGTTATGTACTAATAGATAAGTAAATTACGTAGTATGATAAATTTGTTGATTCTTTTTACAATAAATGTTTAAAAGTCATATAAACATTGACAACATAAAACGTCATATACTAATTAAGTATATCCCATCATTCTACAATACCTCTTATCAATCTTAATATTTATAAGAAATAGAGCAACAAATGAAACGAAATAATATAAATTTTTTATGAGTTACATCTGTAAGTAGTCCTGCTCTATTGTTGTGTACATACGTCAAATTGACCTATTTATTTCTTTAGTCTAAAGTTAAAATATAAATAATAATAATAATACTAAACTCACTAAGTTTGATAATTTTACCACCGTTAAGTTTCAGCCAAATTGATCCCATTATTAGCGGACTTATACCTACATATGATTCTTCCTATAACAATACTAAAAAAAATCATAAACAATGTTTTCTTTATCATAAATAACGTTTTTAAAAAAATATTATCTATTAATGACAGATAAATAAATAACGTTTATTTTAAAAAACACCATTTATTAATATTTAACGATAAACAACATTTATTTAAAAAAAACAATCCCTATTAGTGGATAAAACAAGTGTTGTCCTCCAATCACATATAGACAATTTTTTTAAAAATAGTATTGTCTGTTAGTCCAAATTTTTTTAATAAACATTGTTTTTTTAATCTTACACTATTTATTGATTCTATTACGTAAAAAAAATATTTCAAAAAATATAAAAAAGACAAATGTTCATTATTACTTTAGTGTATCAATTATTCTGTGTTTTTATTTATAGCACCTATTTAAAATAGCACGGCGTTTTCTATTGAAAATTTTGTAATGTGTAATAATCTTTTTCATGCAATTTTTTTTTACATATAAAATATTTTCAAAGTGTTAATACAGAGTTATTGGTTGTGGTAGGGTCTGGCACGGGTTGTCTCATTTGCAATATTTTACACACTTTGAAGTCAGTCTTCCACGTGCTTCTGGGGACTCTCCCACTTTCACTTCCACAGCTTCGTTACATATCTCTCTCTTCTCTTCTTCTAACACCAAATTTCAGTGCCATTTTCTTCTCTCTCTCTCACACACACCTTCCACCTGTCACCAAAACCAACACCAGAATCAAGCAACAGTACTGTAGACATGGAAGAAGGAGCAAAGCTTGGTGCATGCCACAACAACAACAATGAAGTTGGTGATGGAATGCAATGCATTCATCACCCTCACCACACTAACACCACCAACCCTGGTGCCATCTGTGCCTTCTGTCTCCAAGAAAAACTAGGCAAGCTTCTCTCTTCTTCTTTCCCTTCTCTTCCTCCTCCTCCTTCTTCTTCTTCTTCTTCTTCTTCCTCTCCTTCTCCTTCTCTTTCTTTCACTCCACCACCTCCTCCTCTCTCACTCAAAACCAACCACCACACTCGCTCCCGCATCCCTTTCCTCGTACAAAACAAAAACAACAGCCTCAGCACCAAGAACAAGAAGCCCTCTACCACCTCCAACTGTTCCTCTTCGGGTAACATAATTTTCAAGCGCAGCAAGTCCACTGTCACATCCACCAGGAGTCACAGCCACTTCATTCACCATGACCACGACTTTTTCAGTCCCAGGAAAAGAAACGGTTTTTGGTCTTTTCTGTATCCTTCTTCGAAGGACGCAAAGAGCCCAAATGGGAAGCAGAGACAGACCCAGAGAAAGAGTGATCACGTGATTATGGAAGAGGAAAAGTGTTTCAGGTCTTCATCCTCTAAGGTTTCGAGATCTAGATCTGTTGGGTGTGGTAGCAGGAGCTTCTCTGCTGATTTCTTCGAGAGGATCTCTTCTGGTCTCGGCGACTGCACTCTCAGGAGAGTCGAGTCTCATCGCGAAGGAAAACATAAGGTTGTAGCTTCTGCTTCTTCAGCTTCTTCTTCGTCTTCTTCTTCTTCTGGTGCTGGTGGTGTTGTGAACCATTGCATGAAGGAAAGAGTGAGGTGTGGTGGAATCTTCGGTGGCTTCGCCGTGACTTCCTCGTCTTCTTCTGCGTATTCTTCTTCTTGGGTTTCTTCCACCGTGGATGATGGCAGAGGAAGGAGTTGGGGATGGGCATTCGCTAGCCCCATTAGAGCTTTCACCACCAAAGGATCTTCTTCTTCTTCTTCTAAGAGAGATGCTTCTGATAAGAACGCCACGCCAAACTTATCTGCCATTCCTTCTTTGCTCACTGTTAGAGGCTGAACTCAGATTATGCAGAAAAAAAGTGGTGTTTTGCAGGCATATTATTTTTTGTTTATGCTATATACATTTGCATTCTTGTTCATCTTCGTTAATATAATATTGTAACACTTTCAAGTTGTAATTTTCCCGCACATTCTTTCTTTTTCTTTGTTTATGACACTGGATTGTTGTTCATAATAATTATGATTAGTTGAGTGATTTTTTTTCTTTTTATGATCATCGATGATAGACTATGAAATTCTCTTTCTGTACCCTTTATGCCACCATATTTTATGTAGTTAAAAAAATAACATTTTCATACCTTTTTGTTGGTATTATTTGCTACCTCCATCTCGATCTTCTTGTAACGCAATGTCATGACAAAGACACGTAACTGTAGTTTCTGCAAAATCACTGTTCATGTTTCACCGGTGCAGACGCAATGAGAGAGACTAATAGAGCATCTCCAAATCTAAGAGATCTTAATCATATACATGGCTATATTTTTTCTAATATGGTTTTCTTATCGACATTTTCCTAAGATGGTAGGGTAATTCTTATAATTTATTAGAAAAAAAAGTATCAGTTAGAAAATCAGAAAAAACTATCAAAAGGAAAATACTTTGATACAAAATAGTTTCATTAAAAAAAATCAACTTAAACTATATTAGTTATGTTTTATTTTATATTATTATTAATAGATGTTCTTGCAAATTATCAAGTATCCCTAAGTATAACGATATATTTTATTTGAGTTTAATGGGACTTTTAATGTAAAAAGGAATTTAAAATTATATTTATCCTTTTAGTTTTTAGTATCATAAATATAATAACATCAAACCAATAATTAAACATTAAATCAATCCTTTAAACTTGATAAAAATATTCGTGTTACGAGTATTTATTATCTTACTATAGGTATTTTGAAATTAATTCATATTTTATAAAATTAAATTTAAAGAAAATCAAATTTGAATTTATATTTAATTTAATTTATATAATATTTTATATATTTTATTATAATGTTATTTATGTTTTATTTTAAAAATTTATAAAATACTTATTTTTTAAATATTCAGAAATATTTATAGATACTACAAATTTATAAATTTTTGTAGGTATTTTTTAAACAAATATATAACAGATAACAAAACAAATAATGGATAATTCTTTTGTTAGAGATCAAGTCGAAAAGAAGGAGTAAATATTATTCATACTCAATTCGTTGTTATTCGTAGCTTTAACCATTCTGATACTAAAAACATTTCTCAGTAGAAAATTTGGTATGCATAATGATACTTTGACAACATTTTTTTGACAATATTTTAACACTATCTATGTGTCATTCTGTGATTAGTCCATGTTGGTGTTTATGGTTATTATTATTGATTGTGGAGTAATTTTGGACCAATCACAGAATGACACGTAGATAATGTTAAAATGTTGTAAAAAAAATGTTGTCAATGTATCATTATCCGGTTGGTATATGATATGTGTGATTTGTGATAGCTTGTCTAGAATCATTATCCACATGCATTCACATGTTTGAGTGATGCATGGAGAAGGGAAAAGATATATAGAATTACTAATGGCCATGTTATAAGCAGTGTGAAAAGCAAGTTGATTTTTCCCTTTGGATTCGACTATTCTCTTCATATTTTAGTTCTTAATAAAATTTTCTTCATATATCTGACCATAGTTTTCCTGAATAGTCAAATACATGAACATGGTTGGAGATGAAGTTTCAGTGGTCCCAAGATTTCATTCACCAACAAGATCTTCCATTCACTGTTTCTCACATTTATTATAGTGCCACTTCTTCCCTTCTTTTTTAACATTTTCTCATCACTCATCCATCTGCACAGCTGTATATAAACCCTAATACTTTATTCTCATCACTCAATCCCAAAAGCTTTTCAGAATTTTCTTAAAGGAATTTCATGTGTCAACAATCTCATGTATAAAACTCTACTGTTTCAAGTGAGAATTTTTCATAAAGAAAAATTAAGGTTTCTTAATTTTATTTTCTTTTTATATTTATTGTACGTGAGGTTTACATTATCTTATTTTTATATGTAATCTTCCACGTATCTTTTCACAATGAATACTCAAACGTAGCAAAAAGAGATAAGTTTTTAATCTTAGAAAATAAGTTTTTTTAGAAAAATATACATCCATTTATATAATATAAATTTATTTTATTTTTAATTGATTTCAGATTTTTAATATTTAAATAGAAATTATTTTCTTTTAAAGTTATTTGCTTTATTATTGTTTTTTTAACAGTTTTTCAATTGGAAGTACATGTTAGAAGTATTTTGATGTTAGAGTTAATTTAGGTTTGATTGGTTAAATGTTGTAATAAACGTTCAATAAAAGTCTTAATTTATATTTATAGTTTTTTTCAACAATCATATATTTAATTTGTATTTATGATTTTTTTTCATAAAATTTTAGTCATGATTAATGTAATCATAATCTAATTTTATTTAAATTTGATTATTTACCTGTTTAAATTAACTACGTGGTCTTTTCCATATTTAAACATGTTATTTCGATCAATATCGTGTGATATTCGTATAGTACAAAAACTTTTTTAGTATAATTTACATATTTAGAATATTTGATCTCTTAAAAGTTAAATTTTATCTTGTGCATTAGATAAATAAAGGAGTGGTTATTAAGATAATATGAAGAAAAGTAAATATTTGGAAGAAGAAAAGAAGGTGAAAATATTGATATTATTGATTATAATTGAAATGGGAAACACTGATGTTGATGGATGGTAATATACAATGAATATCTGGGAAGATAAGATGTGGGAAAATATGATCGAGACAATTGCCTCGATCAAAAAGTACATAAATGGAACAAGACACAGAAAAAGCTGCTTCAAAGACACAACCTATTCTATTTATAAGATAAAGAGAAAATGGTCATTTATTATTTATTTTATGCTTTTACTTTTTTTTCTTTTATCACCTTATATTTACATTTTGTTTTCTTACTCGAGGCATAGAGAAAATAGCTTACTTAAAATTATAATTTATTTATTTATTTACTTACTTAAGACATATTATATATAGAAGACTATAAATGATTTAAATTTAACATGTTTATTTAAATATTTTATTTTTAAGTAAAATTTGACTAATGGAGTTTTATTTTACACTATATTTGAGTTTATTGAGTTATGAACTCTACTTATTAATGCAGCCGAGTTTGATTTAATATGTCAATTCGTAAAACGAAGCATGTTAATTATATAAAGGAAATTATTATATTTTTCTTTTTATTGACATATTTTCTTTTTATTCCAATAATGGACACACTCTTAATATTAAAAAAGAAGCGTGTATTTATAACAGTGACACTCTCATAAATATATTAGTTGGTTGTTGGTATAAATATATATTTAAGAAATAAATTTTTTTATTGTGAGAATTGAAAGTTTTGTTTGTTATAAGTCATAGTCTCTGTATCAATGTTAGCATTGTTTGATGCTTTGATGTTATTGGCCTTCTAAACTGGTGTATTTACTATGGAGTGTTTCTTCCTATACCTTCAACGTATCTGTATTTTCAAAAATTCCATTTTTAATTTTTTTACATCTGTATTTTCAAAAATTTTATTTTTAATCCTTTTACATCTGCACCTCCAATATTTTTAAAATTTTATTTTTTAATAAATATATTTTCATTTTCTTCTCTCTTATTAAAGGTACTTTAATAAATACTTTTTTTTATTAAAGTCTCTCTACACCATCTTAATAATAATCTAATTTAATTTAAAATTTAAATATTATTTAATATAATTTTATATTTTAATAATTATTAAAATATGATTTATATCATAATAATAATTATATTAAATAAATAAAAATCAAATAACTAAAACAAAAGTAATAATGATAAAAATAAAAAATAAAATAATAATAACAATAATATAAAATTTGATTTAATATATTCAAATATATTAAATTATATTAAAATATTATAATAAATTAAACAGTTATTAAATTTTAAATAAAAACAAAATTTTTAAAAACTTATTAGATACCGTAAAATATGTTAATAGTTTTTTATTTCAAATTTAATAAATATTTAATTTAATTAATAATAATAATATTATTTATTATATTTTTCTAATTTAATAATTATTAAAATATTATTTATATTCTATAATAATTTTATTAAAAAAAGTAAAATAAAATAACTAAAATAAAAGTAATAATAATGAAAATAAAAATAATATTCAAAATCACATTAAAGATATTTAAATATATTATATTATATTAAAATATTAATTTAATTAAATAATTATTAAAATTTAAATAAAAATAAATTTAAAATTTGTTAATCAGATATAAAAATCCGATAATATATGAATCGAATATGGATATTTTTTTTAAAATTTTGTTTCTTATTTAATTTAATTTAATAATTTAATATAATTTAACATATTTAAATATATAAAATGTGATTTTAAATATTATTTTTATTTTTATTATTATTATTATTATTTTTATTATTATTATTTTTAGTAATTTTAATAAAACTATTATAAAATATATATTATATTTTAATAATTATTAAAATATAAAAATATAATAAATAATATTATAATTTTTAATTAAATTAAATATTTATTAAATTTTAAATAAAAAAAACTGTTAGCATATTTAAATTTTTTGTTTTTATTTAAAATTTAATAATTGTTTAATTTATTTTAATATTTTAATATACTTTAATATATATTAATATGTCAAATCTAATTTTATATTATTATTATTATTATTATTTCATTTTTTTTATTTTTTATTTTATTATTATTATTATTTTAATTATTTAATTATTATTTTTTAATATAACTATTATTATAATATAAATCATATTTTAATAATTATTAAAATATAAAATTATATTAAATAATATTTAAATTTTAAATTAAATTAAATTATTATTAAGGTGGTGTAGAGTGACTTTAATAGAAAAGAAAAAAAATTAAAAAAATATTTATTAAAGTGTCTTTAATAAGAGAGAAGAAAATAAAAATATATTTATTAAAAAATAAAATTCTTAGAAAAGTTGAAGGTGCAGATGTCAGAAGATTAAAAATGGAATTTTTGGAGATGCAGGATAAGATGTTGGAGGTGTAAGATGAAACACTCTTTACTATTTAGAACATGTAGTGTGTGGGCCCATTGGGCCCAGTACTTTTTTCTTGCTATATCATTTCTTGTGTCCTTGGGAAATTGGGCTCAGAAATAGAACGCAACTTTTCAAATTATATTGTTTGTACTTTCTAGGTCCTTTTTTTTTAATTTTCAATAGACTATATAATATATTTATTTACATAAATAGCAAAGTAAAAATATTGGACCTTATGTTGCAAATCATATAGCATGTATTTTCTTCCTCAAAGTATTTGATAAGGACACAAATGCAGTTAGAGTTCTTTTATTGGAAATACATTATCAACCTTAATTTCACCGTGAATGGTAATGCATGCTTAAAATTAGATGAAAATTTTGAATGTATGGGTGAAATCAGTTGCATGAAAGATTATAATCCAATTAGTCATCTTTTAGGTGTACGTTAATTACTGATTATAATATTAAACGAATATACTTTTGCATCTTTTCGTATTATATTAAATGGCGTTAACATCTACCTATAACAATAATATAGTCTAGTAAACTAATTTTAAAAATTAAGAGAATTAAAAATTAAGAAAATAATAATAAATATCTTTAAGTCTCTAATTAAGTTTTAAATAAAACTAATTTTAAAAATAATTTATAAGTTTAAAAAGTCAATATATTATATAAATAGTAAATTTTTTAAAAAATAAAAAATAAAATACGTGAAAAAAATATAATAGATTCTCTAAAAGTATAAAGAGTACGAAAGAAATATATAGAATTGACAATTAAAAATATAAATTAATGATTGAATAGATTAATGTAAGACTCTTTTATTCAATAAACTCGTTCAACATTGTTGTTGTACTCGTTTTATCCGTATATCAATATAGTATATTATGAATATATTTGTCCAATATTTTTTTGAGAAAGAATTATAATTGACTAATTTCTTTTATTCATTATTTATAATTGTGAAATAAGTTGATTTGAGGAATAATACATAAAATTTAATGTGTACAAAATAGGATAATAATGACAAAAGTGATATTATTGAAATAATATAATGCTTCATATACAAGAAGTATAAGGATGGATAATTTGATTATAGAGTTAGAAAAATTTATAATATTTTAGATTCTGTTGATACATTACATCATATAAATAAAAGTGTCATACAATAAAAATTGATAGAAATTTGTAACATCAAATTAGAAATGAATAGTCAATTACACTTAATGATATCTATAAAAAGTATTATATATATATATATAGATAGATATATATATATATATATTAATTTTAATAGACTAAATACAAAACAAATAGTTTTTCTTTTCTGTATCTTTAATTTTATAGTTAAGATAAATCTTTTGTCTCTAAAAAATTTCAAGACTAATAATAGCTATGAAAGTTTTGGACTAATTCAATTGACTTTTTCATATTACATTACATTCTAATAATTGCAACAATTATTATATTATTGCAATCAGTGGTTAAATTTCAAGGTACTAACAAACTAATATAAGCCCAAAAGATTATCCCAAAATTTGCATACTGTTCCACTATAGTACTAATCTTTCGATGCTTTATGAGAATTTTAGTTTTGTTTCATACAAATTTTTTAAAATAACTGTAATTTTAACTGTTAATTTTTTAACATAACTGATGTTTCCAGGTTTTAAATAAAATAATATGTTTACTTCAAATATATTATTTTAATATACAGTCAACAAAATGTACAATAATTTATTTAAATAAAAAGTCCAGCTATCCTTTTTCTTACTGTTTATTTATCAACTTTATCTAATTTACATTGAAAAAATCATTAACTTTAGAGATAAAAATAATTAATCACCATATTTACTAATTTAGATACACTTTCTAAATTAAAAATTATTGATATTTAATGTAATCTCTGGATAAAAAAATTATAGTTGATTAGAGTCTAAATTAATGTCTTATATTAACTATTAAGGTAATAATATCTAAATTAATCTATAATTTTAAATTAAATAATAATAAACAACTTTTTCTTTTTTGTTTTTGGGGCCTTTGCATCCCTGCATTCTTAATTATGTATATATTTCTCTTATAGAGTGGGCCACATCTATATTAGAATATCCCATAAGTATTATATTATATCTATTATATTTTTTTACTGATAAAAAAATAATATTAAGTAATATTTAATTTTAAAATTCAATTTAGATTTTAATTCACATATTAATTATAATTTTTTATTCATAATAAAAAATATCAATAATTTTTAATTTATAAAATGATATGTAACTTAATTAATATAACCATTAATTATTTTGATTGACAAAATTAATTACTATTGAATAACTTTTCTTGTAATATTAGTTTCTCTAACCTCACTCCACAATATTATAATTCATTAGAAGTCACGTTGTGTTTTTAAATTTTTAAAAATATAATAATTTAAGGTTTTTGTCCGTCAAAACTAGTAATTATTAATCTTATAAGTTATCGTCAGGTGAATTGTCTAAATTGTTTATCATTGTTAAAGAAAGACAATCAGATTTTTATATTCATACTTTCATTCTATTTAAATATTACAATTTTAAACAATATATACTCCTGTAAGAATAGCTAAAAAACTGTATATAATAGTTATTTTTCAAATAAAGAACATATATAAGGTTGTAAAGTATGAATAAAATTAAAAAATGACATAAAAAAAATTAAAAGAATATAGATCTCTTAATAACTTGAAAGCAAGTAACAAAAAATAAACACAGACAGAAACGATAATGTTTATAATTGTAAAAGCCAAACAAAAACCAAATCTACTTTGTTTATTTGTTCATGATACATGAAAAGGATAAAAGAAGATTCCAGACATAGATAAAACCACACAACACAAGATTTGATTGAAACGAGGTTTGTGTTGTGTTATGTTTGTGTTCCCTCTCTCTACGATGATTTGCTTTTGTGGTTCAACAGCATCTTTCGGAGCTCCACCGGGTCAATCTCATCCCTGTGATTGATGGGCCTGTAGTATCCCGTCACTGGGTCTGGGGCCCAAGCCGATGAGGCCCCCGATGGGCCTGAACCATTCTTTGCCACACCCTTTTCTATTCCGCTCATACCCCCTCTCACCGAGGACGAAGAAGCAACACCAGACGCCACTGCGTACCCTCGCCTGTACCAGTGAACATAACACCATAATAAATAATAAATATAAAAAAAAGAAATTGATTAACTTACGTGCTGAATTACTATTTTTATTTCATATGATAAAATATGTATTGCAAATTTAAAATGAGAAAAACATGGGGACATGCAAGAAACAGCAACGGTTTTTTTTCTTTCTTGCATGTGGGTGGAACAAACCGGTTAACGGCAAAGGCAAGGGCGCGTTTGGCTTGTGAGATAGATTGTGCCATTTGAAGGGTTGGATTCTTGCTGCTGCGAAAGGTGTTTGCCGCAGGACGCTTCCGCAGCAGCTACCACCTATCAACTCTTTCTCTGTATGGGGGCGCAACACACCTTAGGGTTTGTTTGGCACCTCTTTATATATGAGTTTGCTTCGTCTTTCATATTTTAAAAGAGTAAAATATTTAACAGTAGATAGTACATTCATTTTTATTTATAATTAAGAAAATAAAATTATCTTTATGCATACAGACAGAAACAAAGGTGATAATGTTATTTTTTTGTCCATAATTTTATTTCTTAGCCAACATTTATTATTAATATATTAATTAATGTGTATATTAATTTTAAATTTAATATATAATTTACGTTGTTTTATTTAAATATAGAATATTATTTAAGAGATTTAAATATTAGGACGAGTTTTGACGTTTATTTGGAACATGAACATACAATTTTTTTTTCTACATAAAGTAAAAAAAGATGTAATAAGAAATAAAATGTGTTAAAAAAAAGATATATTAAAGTAAATATATATTGCAAACGGAAGCGTGTGTGTTGAAAGGTACACGGGAACAGCGGATGCAAACACACCGTGGCTGTCAAACCCCGTTTGTAGCGTTTATTATAAAATAGTTTAATAAAACCTATTAAACCTCTTTATTTATTATTAAGAAACAATTTAAACTTATATTTATTTATAAAAAAAAAAGAAATTAATGACACATAACATGACTTTATTTAATTAAAAGTACTTAATTGTCATGGTATACATTTAATAATTTAGTCATAATTATTAAGTGGAGGGCACATAGTGAAATCCGGAGGGAATAATCTTAGCAATAGTTCGAGTTGCAAGACGATTGATCCCAACAATGCTTAGGTTTGAAATGAGTGTCCCTGAAGAAGGAAGCTTTGTGTTGCAATTGGAGAGAGGAGTGTCAACCACTAAGTTGCAACCATTCAGCAATGAAAAAATATCTAACAACAATGGATCCATCATAATAGAAAACTTTCCATCATCATTAGTTGTAGCTTTTGAAAACTCCTTTTCTCCACAAACTAGTTGCACTTCAGCATCTGAAACATTGCATACTTTCTTTTCACTATGATAAAATGACACATTTATATTAATATGATACATAAATTATTATAGAAATAAATAAATTTTTATATTTTTTAAATGAATATCAAATGAATATAAAGAATTTGAATGTATCAAAGTATTATTTCTCTTTCATTATATCACATTTTCTAACATTGTGCATTGTATATACTTGGATAGTTGAACTTCTTTACATGCATTTTTATAATTAACATACTAATACTATTTTCATTTGTGGAATACATATAGTAAATGCTTTTATAATAAAACTACATATATCTTTTTCAAATATTTTTTTTATTATAAACATAATGTTTTTTGCAAAAAGAAAAACGAAATAAATTATTTTAACAACAAAAGATTACATATAAAGAATACATTAGTTAAGAAAAATTTGCATATATATGAATAAATAATTTGTGGGCTTACCAGGAAAAACAGGGTTTGAAGGAGCTTTGACAGACACATTATCCTTGGAAGTGCAAAACACAGTCCCTTGAATGTTACTAACGGAACCAAGAAGACCACTGAGAAACCCTAACTGAGCTTTGGTTTGTGGAATAGACATTGCAGCAATCAGAAGAAACATGATAGAATGTTTCAAACTCATGATAGTGTCTGTTGTTAGGTAATCTTAGGTTGTCTTGCATGTGTAGATGAAGAATTTATACTATGGTGAAGTGCCATGTTACGTTATTCATCATTATTACCTCTCACCAATTTGGAATTTGCGTATTCGATCGTGTGAAAACCTACATAGCTATGAACGTGTTCTTCTTAGAGTTCTCGAGTTTTATTCTTTCTGTATTTACACTGGTGAACATTGTGGGATGAAATGTGAAAGCAATGAAACCTTTTTTTTTATCAAATTTGTAAAATTCTTTTATATTCCAACTGAATTGAAGGAACCAAGAAAAATATAGTTACAACATCTAATTCTCATCAAGTTATTAAGTATTTAAAATGACATTTATAATGAATATATAATAGAAAACTGATTAAATATTTTTTAATACTAGTGTGCATTTATAATAAAATAAATTAGATATATACTGTTATAAATAAATATTTAATTTTCATACGAGTAGGAATGAAAATATATTCTAAATTTGAACATGAAGACTTATAGATAAGAATGTTGAGGTGAGTGAATCCTATTTAGATGAGTTTCACTTACTAAGTTTTAAAAATTAATTTAATTTATACCACTTTTTAGTGAGTTGAAAATTTAATAATTTTATTTGATTCATCAGATATGAGGGTTAATGGTTTAATTCACTTAATAATATTTTATATTTCAAAATTATTTTATAAATATATTATAGTACATTCAAAGTGAAATGATTCTACTCACTTTTGTATAGTAGTATAATCAAGTATTAATCTATTTTACCAAGTATTATTACAAAGATATTAATTAAAAATTATAATGTGAACTACATAATTAGATAAACAAATAAATTAAATATATAAATTGTTTAAATATTATTGAATAACATTTTAGTATTTTAAAAAAATAAATTATCATTAGAAATAATAAATAATTATAACAAAAAAGTTATAAAAAATTATTATTGATGGGATAATAATAAACTCACCTTCAAACTTAAATATATTTAATTTACAGTTTAAATAAGTTTAATAAAATATTAAAAACACTATTTTTTAAAGCAATTTACCTTCAACTCCAAATTAACTCAGATATTTAAATTCATTTTGAAATCATTACTTTTATATATATATATATATATATATATATATACTCTTTTGTGGGTAAATGTCAACTATATTAATTCTATTTAAAGACAATGACGTGGTAGAGAGAAAAAAGAAAGAATGTTTTGAGCATAGTTTTGTGATAAAAGAAGTAACTGGTTAGTGGAAAGTGTGTGTGATATTTAAAGAAAAATAGTTGAAAATTTGATATGTAATCATGATTCGCATTATCTCATATCACATACCTTTTGTTTCCACCGTCCATATCATATCATTACTTTTTCCAGTGGAGACTGAGTAAAATTACACTACTATACTCTCTGTACTCTACTCATCATTTTTCCTACATTTTAACTACTATTTAGGTGTATTTTATGGAAGCTTTTAGACTTTTATAAACTCATAAAAAATTACTAAACAAAATAATAGATGTTAATATCATTAATAATGAATGTTTTGTTAAATTAAATAAATATTATCATAAAAAATGAGGAAAACTTTTAGAAAATACAGAAAAAGATTAATATTTCAGCTTATAACAAACAATGTATTTTAATTTCATAAAGTCAAGGTTTTAACTTAAGATTTTAAAATATACTATTTGAAAAAAAAAACGAATTTAAATTCTAAAAAAAAATTCCCCGCTTCATCGATAATTAGTTTTTATAGAAACATACGAACAATCCTAAAATCTCTCTTACGATATTCATTAACAAAGTTAAAATATTTATAAATCAACCCTAACACCATTAATATAAGCTCACATTAATGTAGTAAAAGATATTGTTTCGGTCTCTTCATCATGAAAGTGGCACTAAAGTCATGATTTCACAAAAAAGAAAGACATCGTTTCACACACAAACTTTGAAAGAAAAATAATTATCATTTATAAAAATAAGTTGATGATGGATATCTATATATAGATAAAGTGTGTGTAGATTCTTGTTTAAAGGACTTTAAACATAAGCTTGTACTTTCTAAAAATTCAACCCAAAGTCATGGATTAAATAAAAAACAAAACGTAAATTATGTTGAATTATTAAATGTGAATCCTAAACATAATGAATATCATAATCTAAGCACAAACAATAGTGTTAAGGAAGAGTAAAAAAACAGATTGATTATGTTGTGTTCATTTATTTAAAAAAAGAGTTTATTTAATCAAATCATTATATTTTTATTTTTTTTACGTATTTGTTTTAAAAATAACCAATTCCTACTTATTTTGATGAGAAAATCTTATTTGTTTTAACCAATTAATTATTTTAAAATTATTTTTTCTAAAAATACTTAGTTATTTATCCAACTCATAAACTAGCTACTACAAAATATTTGAGATATAACATTAAACCATCATTACAAAACATTTTGACCTTTAAACATATATAATATGAATTATCCAATTACATGTATTTGTGCATCAGAAACTTAAATACATTTGAACTGTTTTTGAGATTATTTTTCGCCTTTCTGTATATATAACTTGTTCAATCACCTTTCTTACGCTAGTTTCTTTGCTAAATACTCTTTCATAGCTACCATGTTTCCTTGCAGAATTTTCACTAGCCCCTGCAATCTATTGCAATCCTTTCACAAAGCACTATAGAAAATATCACTTTTGGTAGTATTTTCATCTCCAAATTAACTTTTAAAATAGTGCTATGTTGACTTTCCACTTTGAGCATGTGAATAATTGCACACGGTGATTTAATTTGTACGTTTTCACTTTATTTTTTTTTTCTAACTTTGGGTGTGATAGAGATATTTTGATATATTTTTTCAGTTTTGATTTTCTGTTATAATTTTTTATTCAATTTTTTGTAATGATTTTACATTGCTTTGTGTTTTCTTTTTATATTCAAGTATATTTCACTTCTCTAAAATAACTCAAATCTCACACTTTGAATAAAAGATTTTGAGTGAATGTTTGATAAATATAGAAGTCCTATTAAGTTTATAGAAGAGGATGTTTCCTAAAGAAATAATGTTGTTAATCTTAGCTGAACACATTTACCTGAAACTCTTATCAAGAAGACTTTCGATGTTGGGTTTATCAAGGGAGAAGTAAAGTGAATATTGAGATAGTTGAAAGACACTTTAAAAATGCATCTGTCTTCATTCTTATATAATGCTTTACTTTATCATTTTTTCACTCGATGCGGAACTTAGACTCACATTTAGAATTCTAACAGGTCCAACTTGAAACTATTCGTTTTTGAAAGGATTAAGAGACTGGTAAAAAGTTCTTTTTTTAGATACTTGAGAAATCGAGAAATTTGATAAACAAGAAAGTTGAGAAATTTAGATGTTTTTTTTAACTGTTTCAATTTTTTGAAAGTATTGATCAGAAGATTAATAGTGGTAGAAGAATAAACATTTTGTGACTTTTGTAACAAGATAAGAATATATTTTCATATTGCTTTTTAGAGAAACCAAAGAGGGCATCAGTTTTGTCATTCTTCAAAGTAGAAAGATCAATAACAGTGTCAATCATATTAGCAGAACTCAAGCCTACAAAATCGACTTGATTTGTAAGGTGATCAGAAGAAGTAGAACACATCATGGGTGAAATTGTAAAGAGAAGGTAAAGGGATAAGGTGTTTAATTTTGATACCATGTGAATGCTTGGAAAAACACAAATGAGGGAAAACTTAAAGAGAAATCTTTATATTGTAAGTATGAGAACTATGGAAGGTGTATAATTTGATAGTATATGAGTATTTGAGAAAAAACAAGTGAGAGAAAAATTAAAGAGAATTTTTTTATTAAAAGTATGAGAACAAAGTTATTTTAAAAAGTGAATTATGATTGAATATAAATGAAAAATACAAGTAAGAGAAAATCATAATAGAAAACCTAATAGAAAGTCATAATAAAAACCTAATCGAAATCATAACATAAAACTAAAAGAATATAAAAAAAACTTAATAAGAGACTGACCTAATTAGATGTATAAATACAAATTAAAAGTATACTGGTTGAAACTTTTGCGATACATTTATTGCAACATTAATTACTAAACTATTTAGATAATGAACTAACTTAAACATAAATATTTTTAACAAGTAATCGGTTTAAGTAAAGCACACTAACAAAAAGAAAGTTGAAAAATAAAAATTAATTGAAGTCAATACTGTATCCCATATATCCTAAAAAAATCCATTCTTTTTGTGCATTTCCCCTCAAATAGAATTTTTGATAAAATTTATAAAACAATCAAGCAAATAATAAATCCACTTAAATAATAACTAAAATAAATTGTTTTTCTATTATTAATATATACTATACACACAATGAGAAAAAAATGGATTTTACTTTCGTGTAATTTTTTTATAAATTATTAAAATGGACAACTTTTAAAAAAATTATAAATATTAGTAAATCATGCATTGCACAATTTCACTAGGAAGACTTTGAATTTCTAAAATTAAAATCGGGTTAGTTTTATACTATTTGTAGGTAAAAAGAAAAGTTATGTGAATCAAACATAACTTTGATTTTTTTTTAATATGTGCAATACTACATCAATATAAATCAAACTATACTAAAATTGTCACTTTAACGCTACTTTAATTCAAATAAAAAAAATAATCAAAATTATATTTAGTTCTCACAACCTCTTCTTTCATCCAAAAGTCTTATAGAAAAAACACACTCTTTAGCCTGAAGTCATGTCATGCCTATATATACGAGTAATGTCATGCAAACACGGATGGTCTACGTTCTAAAAATTTGAGGAAGTTGTCCATTCGATAATTTACATACAAAATTGCAATCTTAGAATAAAAAAAAGACCCAAAAAATATCTACACACTTTTTTAATTTATCATTGATTAAAATTTATTTTTAAAAGAAACCTATTAATTTGGTGGATCTCCTGATTTAATTAGTTTCAGTTGTTCCAATTTCAATAATTTCATAATGAGATTGTTTGCAACGTCAAACCAATGTGATGTTCTAAGACATTAATCCTTAATTTTCTCCCAAGAATACACCCGTTCATTCAAAAGACAAAAAAAGTTCTTAAATCACGGATGATGAATGAAATGCAAAGATGATAAGTTGTCGACATAGAAGTAACAAGTTTGGTTGTTTTGGTAAATCATGGAACAATGTTCATTCTTCCTTTCATTCCCTCTCATCATCTTCATCATCAACATTTCACAGTTCAGTCACAGCCACAGGTACCCACACACTCTGCTATTATCATTTCACACTTTCAAGTTGAAGGGCACTGTCAAAATCGCATTTTTTACCCTACAAAACCCTTCATTTAATTTTTTTTCTTTTTTCCAGATCCCGAAGTACTCCACCGAGTTCTCCTAAGCTGCAGAGGTTCTATGGATTTAAAAACTGCCACTAAAACCCATTCGAGAGTTGTTGTACTTGGCCTTGCCACTTACCCTTCTCTTGTGTCATCTCTCATATCAACCTATGCTCGTTGCCACCAACCCCAGATTGGTCTTCGCGTTTTCTCCAAGGTTTTGGACCTCTTCAGCAGGAATCTGGTGATTGACAGTTTGATGAAAGGGGGACAATGTGATGTTGCCAAGAAGGTGTTTGTCAAAATGCCTGTGAGAGATGTAGTCACTTGGAACACCATGGTTGGAGGTTACGTCAAAAACTCGCGCTTTTTGGATGCGTTGAACCTTTTCCGGAGGATGCTGGGTTGCAAGGTTGAGCCTGATGGGTTCACCTTTGCTGCTGTGTTAACTGCATGTGCACGCCTTGGGGCTCTTTGCAATGCCGAGTGGGTGCATCGTTTGATGGTTGAGAAGAGGGTTGAGCTGAATTATATATTGAGTGCTGCTTTGATTGACATGTATGCTAAATGTGGTAGGATTGATGTTTCAAGACAGGTTTTTGAGGAGGTTGTTCGTGATCATGTGTCTGTTTGGAATGCTATGATTACTGGGTTGGCAATTCACGGACTTGTAATGGATGTGACTCTGCTTTTTTCAAGGATGGAGATAGAGAGTGTTCTGCCAGATTCTGTTACTTTTATTGGGATTCTGACTGCTTGTAGCCATTGTGGATTGGTTGAAGAAGGTCGGGAGTATTTTGATATGATGCAGAATCGTTTCATGATTCAGCCAGAGCTGGAGCATTATGGAACCATGGTTGATCTACTGGGACGAGCAGGGCTAATGGAAGAAGCCTATGCTCTCGTTAAGGCGATGCCTATGGAGCCTGATGTTGTTATATGGAGAGCACTTTTGAGTGCTTGTAGAATACACAGAAAGAAAGAACTTGGTGAAGTTGCGATTGCAAATATATCTCGCCTAGAGAGTGGAGACTTTGTGCTGTTGTCAAATATGTATTGCTCTTTAAAGAACTGGGATAGTGCTGAGAGGGTGAGGCAGAGGATGAAAATGGGAGGGATTCGGAAAAACCGTGGTAAAAGTTGGATTGAATTAGGGGACAGCATTCACATATTCAATGCAGCTAATCATTCACATGCAGAAATGAAATCAATATACCGAGTGCTTGAAGGTTTGGTCCAAAGAGCTAAGTTGGAGGGATTCACACCCTTGACGGATCTGGTTTTGATGGACGTGTCTGAAGAGGAAAAGGAGGAGAATTTAGCATTTCACAGCGAGAAGTTAGCCTTGGCCTATGGGGTCCTGAAAAGTAGCCCTGGAACCAAAATCAGGATTTCTAAAAACTTGCGAATCTGTCTTGACTGTCACAACTGGATTAAAATCATATCAAAAATATTAAACCGAGAGATAATTGTGAGGGATCGAATTCGTTTTCACCAATTCGAAGGTGGTATGTGCTCTTGCAGAGACTACTGGTAGAGTTAATTCTTGGTTGCATGGTTGAGTGACCATCAGCATATGATCGTACTGATTTAGAAGAAAGTGTCTAAGATGTGTGAGAAAGGTGGACCTTATGCACCAAAGTAATATCATATCTCTCCACAAAGTACAAACACCAAAATATTATCCACTTACATCTTTTTAGCATACCTGTTAGCTCTGAAAAAAAAAAACATTTTGGACATAATTTTTGAGTCACAGTTATTCTAAGTTGCCACGGACTTTTAAGTCTCGGTGAAATGCCTAAGACAGGTGGCATAGCTCTTAATCGCACGTTCTTAAGATTCAAGGTACATTGGGGTAACTGGTGGTGGAAATCCTCTTCTCCTTTTTGGTCGAGCTGCTCCCTCATACCTTCTTCTGGATTCCCAGTGATAGCTGTTGTGTCCTTCTCGATTCACTTTTGACCTTCTAGTGACCAATTACTAGAAAAAGGAATAATATTTAAAATTGCATAACTAGTTATATTGTGATGACAGCGTCAATCATTTTTTATTTTCCCTTTGTTCCTTTTACTTTCACTATAATAAATGGCATTTGTTCTGATCATCTGGCCAACAACAGAAGTAGGGCTTGTTGCATCAAATGGAGCTAGCCAACGTCAAATTAATGATCTGTTAGGCATTAGGTTCATCAACCTCTTACGGAAACATTAAACTTTTATTGCCCACGCTGGATATTGAGATTTCTTGTACTATCATGGTATCAAATGTCATTGTGCTGCTTAAGCTAATAATTTTGAAAGGTTTTGCTTGGTTCTGTCTGTAAAAGTTTGGCCACTTTTGAGATTAGAATGCACTAATTGGACTGGTTGACTCTCCTATTGGTTTTGATCATCTGTAATAACCTGTTTTACTGATGTATCCAATTCATGAAATTACCCTTAGATTTGAGGCTGCGTACAAAGAGAAGTATGTGTTTTGTTTACTTTATTTTGAAGAAATAATTGTTTGTTTTTATTAGCTTCATAAGGGCTTCTGTAAAATAAACTATGATTACTCTTCATGTAAGTCGAATCAACTATCTCTTAAGATGAAAAATCTGTGCCATTCACTTTGCTTAGTAAAGGTGGGACAATCAATCTCAAAAGTCTCAAAAACCCTAAACCCTAATATAAAATAAACCACATAGTCCGATGATTATGTCAACTAAACCCTAAGGTGGCAGCATTACCAACCTCTCACTGTAAGTTTTACCAATTCTCATTACTTCCATCTTGTTCATCCCTCTGGATTTTGACTCACATGAGTATTATCTTTTGGACAGTACCAATACGTTTAAGAGTTGTATATGTTAGGTTTAGTACAAGAAATAAAGAAATAGAAAATATTTCTTTCTTTTAGTTTAGTTCTATTCTATACAACTGAAAAGAAAAATAAAAGTGTATAAAATCACATAAATATCCTAATTAAGAAAAAAATTATATAAATAATGGTAATCATATTTGGTTCTTTTTATAAAAAAACTTGAGACTTTTCTTTTCCTGGTATTGCATCCCAACCCTCTTGTGAAATAAATGAAATCTTAAATATTGAGAGTATTAAAAATACATACAAACATTAAAAACTATACATTGGGAGAAATAATTATTAAATATGAAGTGAAACCCATGCAAAATTTGTAATTTCAGATAAAGTTTAATCAATAGCAGGTTCGAAAGATAGTGTTGTTAGCATTTCTCTCAAATATTTTAGTCAAAGTTGTTGTGGTGAAGGATGTGCTAATTAAGACAAATTCACACTCATTTTCTGATGAGTACATAATACATTCTTAGCAAAGTTTTAAGTGTATCATGGAATTTTATTAATTTGTTGGTAAATGATTAGTGTGTACTTATAATTTACAAAGAGTCTTTGTAAATTATTTTTTATTGGTTGGTAAGATAGGCATGTAGCTAAGTAACTTATTGAATTATTGTATGTTGATTCAGGAAAAAAAAAATAAGAGGTAAGGTTATCACTATAGGTTGATGATTCTCTAAATAATGAAAAAATGTTTTTTAATACAAATATTGGACATCATAATATTTTTTTATGTAGCTTTCATCAATCCCACCCTAGTACTTTGTTTGGCTTCAAGTTAAGAAAGTTAAGGAAAACAAAAAATAAGTCAAATTTCAATTAAAAAACAGATAAAAGGAATTTCCTTTAATTTTCACCTTAAGGAACAATTATTCATGTTTTCGCCTTTCTATAGTCTCTTTCTTTGTATCCCAATATACCATTAAAAAATTAGATTAACTAGAAAGTCATTCAACAAGACTATGTTTCTTTTTAAGGGAATAAAAATGGACAACAACTTGCATGACATGATTTTACCGGACACAACGCCATTATTTATGAAAGCACTGAAAGAATGGCATGCTAAGCTCCATCCACATTTTCCTTTTCCACTGGACTCTCTCTTTTCATGCCAAACCATCATCCACAATCATAATATCTCATAACTCCATATAATCACATCACAAAGATCAATCTCATACGCCTAAAACAAATCTAAGAAAATGGAACCTCACAGTTTGTGTTGCTCATTGGAAATATTGACACAACATATGAACACTGTCACTGAGCTTATTATCTCACCTTGTCATTGTCTTGCAGTGCTTTTGGTTGCGTGTGTTGCAACCCTCTACGCTGCATGCAGAAGAAAAACACCAATTTATTTGATAGACTTCAACTGCTACTGTCCACCCAGTTCTTATAGGCTACCGCTGGCCATGTTTGAAGAGAATCAATTTTATGATGACATGGACCCAGAGGCTGTTGCTTTCCAATGCAAGATCATGGCCAAATCAGGATTCAGTGAGCTAACGTCCATTTCTCCATCTCTTGCACAGATACCCAAAATCAAAGCTCTCTCCTTTGCCCTTGAGGAGGCCGAGACAATCATGTGTTCAGTGATAAAAAACCTGTTTGAGAAGAACAAGATAAACCCTAAAACTATTGACATACTCATCACTAATAGCAGTGTCTTCTGCCCCACCCCGTCTCTCAGTGCCATGGTGGTTAACAGGTTCAGAATGAGGAGCAACATCATGAGTTTCAACCTATCTGGTATGGGATGCAGTGCTGGAATAATTTCAATGAGTCTAGCTAAAGACTTGTTGAGAGTTCACAAGAACTCACTAGCTTTAATAGTAAGCACAGAGACGCTGAGTCTGAATTGGTACACTGGTAAAATCCCTTCTATGCTGCTATCTAATTGCCTTTTCAGAATGGGTGGAGCAGCTATATTGATGTCTAGTAGGGTCCAAGATAGGCACAAGGCAAAGTATAAACTACAGCATATTGTCAGAACAATCACTGCACAGGATGATGAATCTCATGGCTGTGTTTACCAACAAGTGGATCCAGAGGACAAAGAAGGTGTATCCATATCAAAGAGCATAGTTAATGTGTCTGGAGATGCACTGAAGAAAAATATAGCTTCACTAGGACCATTGGTTCTGCCTTTGAGGGAGCAATTCTTGTATTTATTTTCCATAGTTTGTCGAAAAATGTGGAGTACAGGAAGAATAAGCATCTACACTCCAAATTTCAACCATGCTTTTGAGCATTTCTGCATACATTCAGGGGGAAGAGCCATCATTCAAGCCGTTGAAAGAAACTTAAGGCTAAGGAAACAGGACGTGGAGCCATCAAGCATGACTCTCTACAGGTTTGGAAATATTTCATCATCTTCAATTTGGTATGAGCTGAGCTACATAGAAGCAAAAGGGAGGATGAAATGTGGGGACAGGGTGTGGCAAATTGCCTTTGGAAGTGGATTCAAGTGTAACAGTGCAGTGTGGAAATGTGTTTGTGACATGAAGCCAGACACCTCCACTGCATGGAGGGATACAATTCATTCGTACCCAGTGGATATTATGAGAACAAACTGAGGATACAGATCGCTGTACACATTCAAAAAATAAAACCTTATATTCCATCCCAAGAATTAATATTTGATTTGAAAAAAAAAAGTTCTGTATTAACTGTCATCGTTAAGAATTGTTTTAAATAAACGATGTCACTTTTTTCGTACAAGAGTAATTTCCTATCTACAGATGCTATGAAATAGCAACATGAGTTCAAAAACAAAGGTCCATGTAAACTACAAAATGAACCGAGTGACACATTGAAAAAAAAAATAATTCAAGCTCAAGATTTCTAAAATTGTTCACCAAATTAGTATAGTGCTCAGAGCGCTTCAACTTCCTCATTCGCAGAGTTGGTGGCCAAATTAAGTTGCAATGCTTTCTAGATTAAATTAAAACAAACCCTATATTTCAGAGTAGTAGATGTATTTCTCTAGTTTGAGATAGTTTAAACAATATAAACTCGTTCAACATGTTCAACAAGGATGGAAAACATAAACACCACCAGCCAAGATCAGTGGCGACAGCGGTATAATGGTATTAATCAGACACTGTATTATGGTCATCCCAAACTCGCAAAATAAAAAGCCAGAGATTTATACAAATGAAGAAGCCCATATTGGGACAACGTCAGTGGCCAATTTAGTTAAGTTTTTCAGCAAATACGTATCAAAAAATAAATTAAAAAAATTCAGAGTTAAAATCGATTTATATACTACTTTTAACTTCATCTAAAGCTCTCATTTAACTTCTCCAAAACTAAATTACATGACTCAATTCAATTCTACAAAGAGTCTATTCAACTAAATTGCAAAGCTATTAAGATACACATGGATCTATGTAGGAATAGTCCTTAAAAGCAATCCAATGATACAAAATTGACGACAAAAGGCTGTTAAAAGAGAACTCAGAATCACCCCCAACAAGGGTATTTAGACCAGAACCTCCAATCTGTGAATTGGCAGAATGAATAGCCTGAGATGAGATACGAAGAGAATGTCTAGAATCGACGGATGTCTTTAGGAGGCCTAAAGTTAAGAGGGTGGGTTTCTGGGGTGGCACTCTCATCTTCCTTCCACATTTTTATCGTCTTGTCAGCTTCGCATGTTATAAGCCTTGAACCAGTAATATCATAGGTACAAGCATAAATACCAGCTTCACTGTCCAGTGATCCTGTCGGGGAAAGAGGAAAGAAAATAGAATGTTAGACTTGCCAATCTCGTGGGTAGGATAGAACTACATAGCATCAACTAAACCTCCAAGAACAGCCAAAAATGCATACCGGGCTGCACAATGGTTTGGGCTTGCTGGAAATTGTGACCACTCTTCCAATCCCAGAACCACATACTTCCATTGTCACCTTCGACCAGGAGAAAAAAAGGGCATAAATATTAATGGCCATGAAAATTCTTCAGTATGACGCAACAAGTCAAGATTAGGGAGCATTACTCCCTAATATCATGGCCATGAAAAATTGGGCACGGATTTGTTGAATTTATTCTATTAAACTTTTTTCCCAATAGAGTTTTTTCAACTTGTTTTCTTACCTCCAGTAACCATCACACCCTCCTCATTGACAGCCATTGCATTGATGATAGTTTTCTGTTGAGAGCTGCAGATAAAACAGAATACCGAGAAGAATCCATTATTTCAGTAATATATTTCCAATCAAATCTATCATGAAGTATAATTGAGCTTGAATATTTAGACAACTGATATGAACAAAATATTCCTGTCTTTGCGTTTTGTCCTCCAAACTACCCAAGCATTAATTAATGATTCCTTAATAACATAAATTTGGTAAAAATAAGTTTATGAACTCACAGCATATTGTGAAAAAATTCTCCTTTTGGAAGGCTGAACTTTTTAATATTGTCAGCTGAAGCAGATGCAAAAGATTGCCTGCAGCCAACAAAAAACAAAAGACAGTGAGAAGACAATAGACAAATTTAACTAAATACATATCTTATCATTCTACAAGAGACAACTGATGTCAAACACATACTCTTTGGGATGTTGGGCCATTGCACGAACAGATTTTTTATGGTTTGTGAGAGTTAACATTGTTTTACCTGGATGAATGCATCACATGTCAGACTGTGCATATAATCACTAGACGGGTGAGCAAGAACTTGAAAAAAATAAATCCGTAAATTACCATATCTTAGGTCCCACATTTTGATGGTAGTGTCGTGTGAACCCGTAACAACTTGGGGATCCTATAAACAAAATAAAAGCAGAATAAGGACTCTGAAGAGCAGGTAAAAATAGGTTAAAACATAAGAAAAATTAAGACATCAATCTTAATGACAGTTTGCTTTAACATCTATCATATCAAAGAACTGGGGACCATACAATCTGATAGTCTGCATACCAGTCTTGCAGATATTAGTATGTCGGAGTACAAAACTTGATAGCATGCATATAGAATATGCAATATTGTGTCCCAACTACATATCAAGAAAAAGAAAAATGACATAGGCAATGGTAGAAGCTGCATACCGTCGGCCGCGTAAACACAGAGCATACAGTGTTATCATGACCTGAAAGGGCATGAATCTGCATTTTACTACGTATATCCCAAACCTGAAAATTTAGCATTAGCAAAGCATAAATATGATTTTTCTATTGCTCAATAGCACCTTTGAAAAATAACCATAATGTAACTGTCAATAAAATCCATACCCGACAGACAGAATCACGTCCACCAGTTAGTAAAACATCAATAGTGGGATGGAGTGCCAAGCAGTAAACACCACTCAAATGACCATGATAAGACCTAATAACCTACACACAATATCAAGTATTTTAGTAACCAGTTATTTGATGGAGTTCCAGCAATTGCTGAAATATTTAGCCCAGAAAAATTAACATTGAAATGAAGATTTGACCTTATTCTGTTCAAGGTCCCAGCATTTAACTTGTTTATCGTCACCAGCAGAGAACATGTATGTATGCCTGTTACTAACAGCAAGTCCTGTTAAAAGAAGACATTGTTATTATTAAACCTATTCACAATTGCTGCCACCACCAATAAGACCTTGGTATATTACCTCTAATTTGTTCAATATGGCCTGTTAATGTGAGTTTTAACACTCCACTTGCCAAGTCCCATATCTGCCCAAATGAATAACTTAGCGAAAAAAAAACATCTAAAGTTTTGAATAGAACATAAGATCATATACTTTTAGCTTCAACTGCATGTTCAGGGTAACAAAACCCACCGATAGTTTTAATAAATAAATAATTAAAAAAAGTCAAAATAATTTTGCGAAGGCATTGAAGATGCTCTAATTTCCAAAAAAAAAAAACAAACAAATAGGCAGCAAATATAAATTTGAGTCCAGAAACATTTATAAAAAGGAGACACTAAAATATAAAGAAAGTAACCAACAGAATTAACAATTCAACATGGTCCACTAAGTTTCCCATCTTATAATCAAGCTTCTCATAACAAGCAACTATAACATGCCTTTTGTAATCAAATACCTTGATAGTACGATCTGCAGAACCAGTACAAAACCATGTGTTACTGGGATCAATTGCAATAGATCTCACCCATCCTAAGTGACCGCTGATGACCTAAACAAAACATCAAGGTTCAGATCATTCAACTAAAACTATATCAAAGGTACTACAATTTAAAAGGCCTATTTAAATGATGTAAGTCAGACCACATTAGAGCAAAAGGCTAAACAAATCAAGAGAATAACATAGAAACCAATTATTTTTAGATATTGTGCCAGAGTTCGAATGGCTGAGAAATGCTTGAGAAATTGCATTCCTACAGCAAAAAGAACTATATCCAGAAAATTGCATTCCTACGCTTCAAATTTATTTAAAGCATTATTCTTCTTTACCATGTAGCGCATTCACAACAATCTATATGAACAAAGGGTGATCTGTAAAAACATATCTCCATCTAAAACGAATTAAAGAGATAATGGGTTGTCATGCGGCACAACCCTGACAAACTGAGCTAGGATTATATTTTGTTGGTCTTTCATCTTCAGATTTCTCTATCATCACAAACAATGGTTAATAGAGTTGACCTTCAGATTTGTAAATAAAGAATACACTTGAAATAAGTGATACATCCCAGATTAGAGTTGTTGAAGTAATCACAACCATAACTGGGTGGTAATAAAAATACACTTTGCAAGTAATCACAACCATAATTGGGTGGTGATAAGAATACACCTTGCAAATTCAACTAAACAACCATGAACTTTAAGAAATATGTTCTGATTTAAATTCAACTAATTCTAGTGAGCACATCTTCGTAGATGTAGTCTGTTTTCACTAAAAAAAATGAAAGAAAAAAGCAAATAAGTTCTAAGATTCCCTCGTTGTATGGAATTGTCCAACATATCATATATACAAATGACATACCAGGATTTTCTATGTATTGCTCTACTTTATCTGAGCATGTACATCCAAGGTAACCTTGCACAAGTTGCAAGAAAAAGGGGGCAACAGTATGATGGAACTAAGCTGAGGTCTTCCTCAGCTAAACTACAAGCTAATGCACCATACATGGCCAATTAAATTTTCCTTGATTCACATAATCTGAGGATGAAAATGAAAATAAATAATACCAATACCACTTACACATCATTAAATGTTAAGTATAACCAAAAAAGGGTTGAGGTTTGTACCCTGTAATTTTTCCATGGAGCATGCCATACAGGACGTGGCCATTTACTTGGCATTCTTTCCATCAAAGCAGATGTAGATAAGTTCCTGTAATGTAGAACTCATATCAGTTTAGTCAAAATGTCCGTTCGAATGTCAATCCTAAATACATACATCCAGTCCTACATTGGCAGGAAAATGCATAGACATATTGAGAGAAAAAATACAAGATCATGAACAGAACGAACAAAATGAGCATTACACTCTTAAAAAATATAATGTAACAATGAGATCTACAAGTCACAAACTAACTCTGTTGGAATCCGGTTAAACTATAAAAAGCATCAAGAGAAAGCATGGACCTCTCAGAAGAACCAGAGGCAGAAATGATTGCTGTACTTTTGCTCTGAAAGCCAGTATCATTCCTGTAAAGGAAAGGAAGAAGAAAAACATTAAAAAGAAAAGTCTTCAATAATAACAATTCAAAAACATAGCATGCTGTGAGACACAATTCAAGCTTCAATTTTATAAGCTATTGCTATCCTTTCTACAATGGCACAAAATTACAATGCATGTGACTTCAAGAAATCGTACTAAAATCTCTGAATATAAGCTAAAATAAAAAATGAAAGAAAAGACAAATGGAACAGTATATTTCCCAACATGGAATCCCAATTATTTTTCTTATGAAAATAAAATGTCACATTAGCAAACTTTGAGACATTTTTTACAAAGTAAACAAATTCTTGGGATATTGAAAACTGCATAGGTTCTTGAAACAATATTTTAGGATATTCATGACTTATCATTCATTATTAAACTTCAGCAAGAAGAATATATAATTCAGATGTTACCTGTTATATAGAATGATATAATATGTCAAATAAATTTTCAAATAATTGAAGAACTATAAATATAAGAATCTGATAAGTATGAGCCAAACAGACTATTTGTGAATAAAAGAAGCTCCAAGGGTCCAGATGCAAAAAATTCATGAAAAGATGGAGGAAAATATTATTACGGTGCTGTGGATGGCATAGAAGGACCAACAACCAAGGCATTTTGCGATCCTCCTTTCTGAAAATCTTTGGAATCTCTGGGACCTGTTAAATATGATTCTCTAATTATGGAGGAATAATTACACGCGGGAAAATGCAGAAAACACTACAGATGGCACACTAAATTTTCTAGTAATAGAGGGAGATTACATTTTGGGGCAAGGCAGTGTTGTAAGAAACATAATATACAAGAAGGAATACCAAACACCTCCCAAATGTAAAAATTGTGTATATGATAATATAACAAACAAGGGGGGAAGAAAAGCATCGGCTCAAGAATCAAGAATTATAAATGATCTGTTTTCATAAACACTTTTTAACAGTGATCACAACAAGGACATCATTAAAAAATCACACACAACACAGAAACCTTGTTCTCAACAAATCTTCTTATGAAAGGATTTTTCCTAACTCCTGATACTTAGGGTCAGCATGTGTATACATATTTCATCCCCAAAAACCAAAATATATACTAGTGTATACTACAGTAGTAATATGCCAGGAAAAAAATATAAACTCAACTTCCGGTCCTACAAAGTAAAAAAATCACACTCGCAACACAGCAACATTACAATCACAATTGTGCAATACAGACAATGGCAATGACATAAGAAACTATAACTCAATCACATATACAAAAAAAAATGGCTAAGAAACTATAAACACCCTAAAATCAATCCAAAAACAATCCTACAACTAAATAGCCGAACACATATCCTTAGACCAGTAAGGCACCTGGAAGAGCAAGAACATTAGAAGACCCTGCTTGCTGAGCGCGATCCTGTGCAGCAGAATTTACTTGACGAGCAGGCTCATTGGCAGTGCTTTTGATTCCAGCATACTCCACGCTCACCTAATTTTCATTCCAAACAGCACAACATAACTACCACAGTTCACAATCCAAACATTCAAACCCACGAAAACATTCACAATAGCAAATCCACATTCACCTCTGTACTTTAGGGTTTTAGTAGAAAACTGAACGAAATCAAACGAAACTCGCAAGCATTTTAAAGACTCGAATTAACTAACAAACTAACTAACCTTATGGCTAATGCGAATTTTCTTGCTGCAATAGAAAATTGGAAGCGCGAATCAGTGTTAGAGTGTGAGAGACTGCGGAAAGAGCGAGAAGAAGAGAAAGAAGCGAAACCTATCGGCATCTGGAGGAGCGAGCTGAGCGTGAATGGGAGAGAAAAGATCGAGACCGCGCTTTAATGACTTGAAGCTTAGCTTCTTCAGGGACTGTGGCTCCACGGACTCCACCTCCATCTGGTTTCCGTCTAGGGTTTTACAGAAACAACGCTCTGGAAGAGAGTGTTGCTAACCCCGCTGGCTAGGCACCACAGCTCGTCTTTCTTAGTTAAACATAACACTCTTTTTTGTTCTTGGTTGGGTCGATTGAGTTTTATTCATAATTATTTAAAAATAATAGTATTATTTTAGATATAATAATTATTTTATAAAACAATTTGAACAAAAATTATTTTAGATATAATTATCTGTTTTGCAGATTGTTGGATTCATACCTTGAATCAACCTGTTTTGACAAATCTACTCGGTGAAGAGATAGAATGAATTAAAATATTGTCTGCCTGCATAAATTAAAAGATATTAAAATTAATATGTGTAAGAATTAAAACAAAAATGTTAAGTTTTGGATTCAAATTACTTACTTTAAAATAAATAAAAAAAGTGAACTCACTGGTTTATGAAACTTTTAATTTTTTCATATTTTGTTTCTTCGTATCCATTTGTCTTATTCTTAGTACTACTCTTTTTTGTTTAGTTTAGATGATTAAAGTATCACATTAGGTATCTTAATATTAGTTTTATAATTTTTTTATTACACATTTTTCTTTCTTCTAATTTTTTTATTTGTTTTGTATTAATGAAATTATTCAAATTAAGTTATCAATTACAATAATCAAATACTTTTATGTTCCATATTTGAATATCTTTATTCCTTTGTAATATTTTTACTTATTTTTTTAATATAAAATATATGTGTATTAATTTTAAGTACTCAATCACATGAATTCTTCATTTGGTAAATAATAATAAAAATGTATCTCTTTTATTATTGACCATTGACTTTTGTTTAATTCCAAAAAAAATTGTTTTACTAAATCAATTTTCATGTTCAATTATTTTGGTATTTGAAAATACTTTTTAGATATTTAAGATACTTTTGATCTTATTGTATTATTAGTTATACATTTGTTTTGTTTTATGTGATTTAATGGAAAATAACTTTTACTTCTTTTTAATATCTTTATTTATTATTTATTTTTATAATATAAAATATTGTTTTGATGATTTTTTTATATAATTATTTTAATTTTTTAATTTATTATTATTAGTCTAATTTTATCCATGCAATTATATAAAAATATTTTATTTATTATAATATAATAATTTAATATTTTTGGTATGAATTTTGTTTATCATCGTCAATATAGATTAATTCAAAAATTGAAAAATTTATACTAAATTTCAATCCTTATTAGTTTAACATTTTGTTTTTATCTTTTGCAATTTCATTCATATGATGTATCACAATTTGTTATTACTATATAAAAATACGTTTCAATAGAATTTAAAGTAAAGAAGTAAAGAGAAATTTAAAATATTTTTAAACTTGATATTTGTTTTTTATAATTTGTTTTATTTATTTTTTAAAATTTTATCAATTTTGTCTCATTAATATTTAAAAAAATAATAAATATTTTGGTTTTTATGATATTTTATTTGGTAATATAATTTTAATTGCATACAATTATAATTATAATTTTTCCTAGATATTTAATATTAAAAAATAAGAATACATCTGATTAAATATTTAATAACATTATGTTTCTTTTATTATGATTTTTAATTTTTTTATAGAATTTAATGAATTGATATTAAAATATGAAATATATTGAATTTTCCGAAAAGCTCATAGAAAATATTAGCAAATGTTAAAGAGGAGGCATTTTATAAAATCTCAATTAGATTTTCCGATAAGTAAGTTTTACCAACTAACCACTGTTTTCCTCATAATGTAATTTATTCTAAACTACATATTTGAATACTCTTACAAAAAAGAAAATTTTAAATATCTAATTTTTTTTCTCAGTAAGTAATGCTTTATTCTTTTAAAAAACTACAGTTATTAGTAAATTAAAAAGTTAATATTGTGTATCAGGGTTATTGCACTTGTTTTAATTCTAAGCTTTGTTATGTCATAACAAATTAATAGACTTTGAGATTATATGTTTTGAAAGGAATATCATCTTGCTCTAAATTTGCCAGCTCATGATTGAAAGGAACAATATCACCTTGGTATTTGATATACAACATTTCCTGTACACAGAAGACAGTCAAAACTATTCACACTGGTTTTCACTCAAAATGTATATTAATATATATATATATATATATGCTATAGTCATCCCTGATGCAAAATTTGTTCTTAAGCTAAGCCTTTGGCTGTTGCAATCTTATCTGCATCACAAGGTAGTTTTGCAATGGCATCACAGCATGACTGCATGAAAGATCCTTTGTTGTAATACTTGGCCAAAGGGTTGGAACTTGAAAGGATATGTATGTACAAACAGCAAGTTGCTCTTCCTACAGAGGGATCCAACCCTGTGGATCATATAATTGAGGAGTTTGGATGAGAACAATGTTACATGCAAACGTTATGTTTGTTGAAATGAATAAATACAAAGAGCTGTTACCTTGATTAGTCCTGTCTCAGTACCACAAAAAATGATGTCATTGGCTGCAAGGATGCTTGTTATCTTGCTTCCTGCTGATATTCTCCCCAACTTTTTCGGTGCCCCTCTCAACCATATCTGGTTTGGGAAGGTAATTTCAGATTAAGGAGTTCTTGATGTCATTTGTTTAAGGGGTAAAAATCAAGGTGAAAATTCAATGTTTTATTGGGAATTTTGGCATGTTTGTGTGATGTTCTACTTAAGTACTTATAGAAAAGGGAAATAAGAAAGCAAAACAAAATTAGTTCATTATATGTTCAATTCCATCTAACTATATTAGAGCAAATGGTCCAAAATATATAGTTCCGGGTATGATTTGATGCTAGCATATTATCTTGCAACCCTATCAGTTCTTTAGGTACCTGAATATTGTTTGGTGAAGAGCTGGAGATTAGGTACAAGAAGTCTTCTACCACTTCCATGGCCACCACATTATCTCCTTTGTCAGTAAGAATTGAAAGTTTTGGTTTCCTAGTTTTTTTCCATTCCTGTGTAATCCATCCATGTCAGGAGAAGTCAAGGTTTTTCTTGAGCTAAGGTTGCAATTCTCACCTTGAATGTTGTGCCTTCAACTTGCTTATTTGCACTGTAGAGCCAGTCTCTATATGCTACAACTGCATTGATGGGCTTACTTTTCTTCCTCCAGCTCCTTGTAGGGGGTTTGATCTCTAGTTCGCGGTTGTGTGTTGTGGAATACTCCTGAAACAAAATGTCATGTGATGCTACCTGTTTATGTGGTTCTAGAATGTATGTCAAACAACAAAACACTAACCTGTATGCTTGAATCCGTGCATCCAATGTATAACTTTCCTTGAGCCACCGTCATGCACTTCACATGCTTACCTTTGAGAATATCTCTGGTCACTCTTGATTCATTAACTAGCTGCAAATGGTGAAAAAGATAAAACAAACAGTCCCAAATTTTGTCTGCTGCCTATACATGGAAAGTTTTGAAGCATCACCTTTAGTCCCTGGCTTTCTGCAACAGCAAAAATTGTTTCACCATGTGCTCGCAAATGATGAATTGGTTCCTTCAATGCTATAACTTCAACACATTCCAGCTTTCTCTGGATCATTTTCCACACCTATTTTATGTATGTTATTATAAGATAATCAGTTCATTTTTGTTACTAGAGGTCTTGGTAGAGAAATTGAAAGTGGTGACCTTGTAAAGGGTGTAATCTTACCCTTATGGTTTTATCAAGGGATCCGCTTATTAGGCAGTCAGATGGTTCATAAAGTGAAAAGCATGTCACAGACTTCTTGTGCTCCTTAATGTCCCATATAAGACTTGCTGAGTGTCCCCTAATATCCCAAACCTATGACTCAATGAATGTAATGACATTATTTAGCATGTAGTCTATAGTTACTAAACATGCACCACACGAATCAGATCATGTGCTTTTTTACCTTGATTGTTCCATCTGAATACCCACTGAACAGCAAGCCCTTGAAGTAGATGAGGGAGCAAACTGCTAAACTGAAGCTGCAACCTGCCTCAAGGATTTGTGTGTGAACGCAAGAAATACGCTGCTCTTACCACCATCATGATTTGGGTATGCCACAAAATAAATCATTTAGTGCTAACTATGCTAATTAAATAGGTAGCAAGATTGTAAGAATTTCAAGAATGTGCTCCTAAGACCAATATCATAACTCATTTACTTTTACGTTAGTCCTTTTTCAACCCTCACTGTGTTTATTTTACCCCACAGTTGCTATAATTCTTTAGCTTGTTCCCCATTTGTATCTTTTACTTAAATGCTACATACTTAAACTATTTTCTATTAGCTTCAAAAGTCCTTATATTTTGAGTTAAAATGGAGCTGATAATGAGAACTCCCCCCCCCCCCCCCCCCCCATCAAGTTGGCATTAGGCTGCTAGCACCATAGTTTTGGCATCAAAATCCTAAAAATGTCGTGATATTAATGGAATAAACCAAATCTCTTGCTTACTAAATCAATGGTGGAGCATCAATTATGTTAATTATGTGAAATTTACATAAATTCTGTAGTCATAGAATATTCATGAGAGTGTTAAACTTAGTACATGAATCAGTACTCACTGATATGTTTGGGAGCAAGAAATCGGCTACTCTATGTAGTTCCTCAGCCATCCAAATAACATTTGAAAGGCGCCTTAGTGATTCCTTTACTCCTTCGGAGAAATGCATCAGTTTTTGCTTTCCTACATGAAAAGCAGTGTTTGACTTAATGGAGAAAATTGATAATTCAAAGAAGTACTCTATCATTCATACATTCATTCATTTTTTGTTTAAAATAGAGTACGTGATTTTTTTTTCTCTAGTCAATCCTCTGACACAACACTCATTGGAGTGGTGTCAAGTGCAACATAAGAATGAGAAAGACAAATATAGCAAAGATTTCATACTTATATAATCATCATGTACAAAATGTCTTTGTTTATAACCATTTTGTGTTTATCAATAGGGTATGACATGGACCTTGTTGAGAAAAATACCTTTTCCGGAGGCATAATTAAACATGCACATACATGCTAGAAGTCTTTCCTCCAACTCCATCCCAGGATGCAGAAACTGCTCAACTCCACTTAGTATAATCTCAGATGCAGAATAACTGATGCTGTCTGGATTTTTTGTTATATGACATCCAAGCCATGCAATTGCTACAAGGCAATCTCTAGAAACCCTCTTTATCTTGCTTCTAAGAACCCTATCTAAAGTATGGAAGACAGAATCCCCAAGGCTTATGATACATTTTGCAATTTTACTGCACCACAAATCTGTGCTAGTATCCTGCATGTAATAAAATTTATTAACATCCTTAAACATGTTAGACAGCACGGTTCATGCTGTCATGCATATACTTTGAACATTCAGACACACAAAGCATTTAGGAAGCTTACCTGTAGACTCGGATCCAACCAGTTGAAGTTCCTTATCATATTCTGGTGATAGGAAGAGGTCAAACCTGTCTTTCTCAACAACCATGCAGTTGTATATGGCTCTCCTGTCCAAGCATACGTACCAGCCAGATTTGATAGAATGGATGCAGATAATATCTGCTCTGAGCTTTCTTCTGATGTCATTGCCCTGAGAAGGATTTGCACTGCTTCTTCTCTAAACACACCTTTATCAGGAGAGTTCTGCAGTATAATTTTGTTCAGTTAGTGATTAAAGGCTTCAAGTTTCACATATTATCTTACCAGAGTGATTTGGCCAAATTATATATATCCAAGTCTAAGATGTTCATGAAAATAAAATTCTAAACTTCAAGTAATTTCAATTAGAACTGAAAGAGTTTCAGTGACTTTACCAAATGTATCATTGAGTGACTTCAAAGTTACAAACTTAAAAATTTGTGAGATCCACGTGATATATCCTCCTTTTGGCCAATATTTTTGTTGCTCATTATTAATTATGAACATCGTGTAAATTAATGAAATGGAATGGAATGGAATATTCCTGTATATGACTTAATGTTTTTGTTCCATTGAAAGAGTTTCGTGATTGAAATTCATGAACTGTAGACTTGTATTTTTCTGAATTTTAGCAATTACCAGTATGTCTAACTGAAGCAAAATATTTGCTGCTAAAAGCTGGTGATCAGGTTGTAACTGATGTGCACAATGCATTAGTGTCTGCATAATATTGATGCTTCTTTCTTGCTGTACTCGTTGCAGCAGACTAATAGCCGACGATCTGGAAAAGAACTGAAAAGAGTTACTGAAAATTATCTGAACAAGGATTGCAACAAATATATGAACAAACCATTGGATCAATCTGTTAAATACATATTTGCTACAAGTACTACTCAACTACATTCAGATAAAACACGAATTGAAGATATGGTTGCATAGTTATATACCGTGGTATACAAAGGATTTCATGAAAAAACTCAAGAGCCGTGCTTTTGGCGCGGATATTTTCTGACTGCAAAAGGTGGATAAAGGGAGCAAGTGGAGTGAACTGTGATACATACTGTCTGCACTGGGCATCATATTGCATGCATTTTATAAGAATGGTGGTTAAAGAAAAAAATTCTTCTAGGTTATCATTCCTGGCAACTTCTAGAAATCCACTGAGAACATGAGGAGAACTGATGGTAGCCAAATGCATGTTATTTGTGGCATAGTCAAATGAAGTTACTAGCTCTTCAATGATCATCAAGGATGCTGCATGAGGTGTCAAAAGAAGTGACTCTGGCCTATTCTTGTAACTATTTGAAGTGCATACAATCTCCACTAATATTGGCAGAAGTTCCAATGTTTTTATATCTATAGGTGAAGGATTTATCAAATAAATTAGAATTGCTGCCTCATGGACATTTTGTTTTAGAGCACTTGCCAGATCACACAACCTTAAACCTTTCTTCTTGACATCTTCTATGATTGACTTGTTCCTTGAAATTATTGTTGTCAGAATAGACACTGATGCCCTTATTTTTCTTTCCTCTTTGGAAGTAGAGATAGCTATTAGCAGCTCATCCAAAATCACATCCTTTAAGGAAGCATAAGTAGCGCCGGATGAATTAATCAGGCTCTCATAAATTGATGCAATGTCTACAGTATATTCTTCATCACATTTTCCTAATACCTCTGAATAGTGTAGTTCTCTAATCCTCCTTTCAGTCAGTTCTGACAAGTCTTGCAGGGAATATCTTCTGGAGCTTGGACAAAGTTCATCAAACTTTGATAGGCTATACACTCTTTGTGTCTCGGAATTTTCCTGATTTTTCTGGCTGGGCCTATGTTTGCAAGCAGGTGTAAATGTTACATGATCGAACAATTTTTTTGGCTTCAATGCTTCCTCATTTAATTCATCCTCTCCAAGACAATTTAAGGGAGTATTTCCAGTTTTATCTCTGTATTTTGAGATAGATAAAGTAATATCTTCTATGGACCTGTTGAATCTACTAGAATCAAGCTTAATTATGTTTTTCATGTCCAACTGTTCTTGAATAGGATGTTGATGAGCTTGAGGCAAACCAGAGTGTTGTTGTAGCTTCCTGCGAAGGTCAATTACATGAAATTCCATGAAACAACTATAAACAATAATAGTGAAGAACTACATTAGATCTGAGATGAAGTTTGAGAAAAACAAGACTGTTAAGGGGCCAAACCAGTTGTGGATTTCTGGTGGTAGATCATCTGCTGTAGTTATTGTGGTCTGTATATAAATTTTTCTGTCATCCACATTTTCCTGAATATGAAGAGATGTGAGTTAAAAAATAAAAAACTTCTGTCTGGCTTATAAGGTCAAAATTTGACGAACAAACACATTTTGAAGTGGTTACGTGTCAATAAGAAATTTTCTGAAAAGTTATCACTAACCATGTTCTTTCTGGCTCTAAAATCCTTATAGAATGCATCCACTGACACTGGTGTCTTAGAGTGTACCTCTATCATCATATCTTTGATACTTGAAATTGTTTGGATCTCTTTGTCGTGATACTCAACTGACTTAAGTTGTTTAAGGGCCTTCTTATCACCTTCGTATTCAGCAATATCCATGAATTGATTTGATTCATTTTCCATTATATGCATCACATCTTGAGAATCAAGAGGATGAACTTTTTTATACTGCATATCATGACACAGAATTTAGGGGAAATAAAAAGGGAACAAGAAAGAGAAGTTGTTGACGCATCTATGATCTAACATTGTAAGTTTCCACTTGTATATAATTGAAATGAATTTGCAATGTCATTGCCAGTAATAGAAATAAATTAAAACAAAGCTTACCATATTGCAACTTTTCAATCTTGATTCATGTTGAACTGAAGTTGGAGAAACACAGCTAGTATTTGGCACATCCCTGTTCGGAATAGTAACTTAATTTTAGATGATACAGTTCCATTCCAAAAATCTAATGTCTGGACTTCAACAAACAGTATCTTATGTCAGTTTTGTATTTCTTTCCATTGATATTCCTACTTCTTTTATCTGTATTCTTTCTTTAGTTATTAGAAAAACAATTATGGATTATGACTGATATTATTCTATAACATTCATTAAATATGTAACATTTTTCAACCTATTTCACCATTGAAATAAACAGCAATCTTACTGTTTCTCTTCAAACTCAACCATTTGTCTTTGGAATAGTACTATTTTAGATGGAACTGTTGTATTAATCACCTAATGGCCAGTGAAAGGGATGGAACAGAATGGAATTGAATAGAACCCCCCTTCTCATTGTTTGGGCCTGTTTACAATGGAATGAAAAAAGAGAAAGAAAAGAGTGGTTCCATTCCACACCCACAAATTGCAGAGCAGGAAAAAAAGGAGATTTTCCATCCTATTGTACACAAATTAATATAGTATCATTCTATTCCACCCCCTTTCATCAATCCAAACATAGCCTTAAAGTCTAGCTCTCAGGTCTTAGAACTTCACGTGGTTTACACTTTTACTGCATAATTTTTGCCTCTTTTGGTTGAAACGTGTTTGAGAGAGGAATGTACTGTTTTGGAACTCTAGTTCACGTGATTGAGTTCACATGAGTATTTACAGACATTACATTGGCTAAAAGTCCTCGTCAAATAGAAACTTGAATTTTGCTAAATGCCTAAAAATCTAGCCACTTTTCTAAGCCACAACAAAGAATTGTAAGGTTTTAAATCCTAGTTTTTTCCTCGAACTATTGGACTTCAGAACACACCAGGTTCCACCTATTGAGCATTGTTTGAATGTGCATTAATGTTGAACAGCAAGGATTAATCTTACACAGAACGTGGTGATTGTTTGCTGCAATAACTGCGCCACCATGGAGTTTCTCCATAAAGCATGACCTGGTAATACACCAGACATTCCTTGTACCTCCTTGCCACCTCCCTAATTGCTTCATCCATTTCATCTTCAGAAGACACAGATTCCAAACTTCTACTGCTGCAGTTACCCTGCACCATGCGAATGCTCGATTGGGGGAAAAGACTTTCGCAAAGTTGTGCTGCAAATTCTGTCCAAACAAGCCTTGGTGATACCAACACTGCTTGGAGAAAATGCAGTGCTGCCTGCCACTCATCTCCCTGGAGCTTCCTAACCACTGAGAGGTAAAAGTAGGAGCAGCACACCAAGTAACGGTTTGGAATTGTGGCTGTGACCTCTTCCTCATCAAGCATTGCTGGCACCTGAAGCATTTGTTCTGAGTTCATTAGCCTGAAGGATCTATCTTCTGGCTGTTGAGCTTCAATGGCGGCCTCAATGCTGTCAATGCCCCAGTAAAGATTGGACAACACCGACTGCTCAGAGAATTCAAAAAACTCCTGCTTTTGAATCCTTAACTTGGAGGTGCATCTCAATTTCAGACCATTCCTGGTCTTCTCATCTTCCAAGGTGTCTTGAATGAACCTGTTGATAGAAACAAGCACCCATATGTTTTTGAGGTCTAACATCTCATCTAGCGTGTTTGGAAACCTGTTCAGAGGTACAGAATCACGTTTAGAACGCGAAAGTTATGATTTTTAGCTTCCTAAAATCACATCTGAAACGTGAAACCAACTCTGATAACAGTCTTGAGAGAGGAAGATGAAATTGAAGAGGAAGTGGGAGTACTGATAAGTACTTTGGTGTTGAATACGAGAGAGGAGTTAATGCAAGTTGTGTTTGTGATTAGATTATAGGTAGAAGTTTAGCATCTGGTAGCAAGTTCCTCCCGTGACTGTTTTTAGCAAGATTCCAAATTTCATTGGACCCTTTAATCTTCTATTGCTTTCAGACAAAAAAGAGACCGTTGTCTTTCCTACAGTGGAAAAAGTTCCAAAATAATTAACATTATAGTGCTCCACTTCACGTGTACCTTATCACCAAGCCTTTTCTTTCTCTTTACGTTTTTTTCATTGCCGACTTTCTATCATGCTGAATTCTCGTACATGGTTTCATACACTTGTTCATAAGTGTAGGTGTATGTATTCTATGCCTGTGTTCAATCATTAATGTGTCGTGCTTCTACAGTAGACACACATCACATGAAAGAGGTGAAATCTAGTACACGCTAAGAATACTGTAGGAAAACTAGGTTGTCATGTCATCTTAGGTTTAATTATTTGCTCCCACTACTGCTTCATTTCATGATCAGACATGCACAAACTTTGTGCTAAAGGCCTTGAAAGTTAAAATATTCAACTCACATTTTTCTAACATGCATTTTCAAATTGAATTCTCAACACAACTTTTATTATCTTCTTAGTTTTTCGCAAACTGGTCAATCCTTTGAGATGGCACTGTTGTAAGATTGTTCTTGGATTTCTGTACCTTTTACCTGTGGTCCTGTGAACATTGAAAAACCGCAACATGCCAAGGATATAGAGTCATAAGCTTAATTGGGGTTTGAGTTAACAGCTAATTAAGCACTTATTTAGGGTAAACTTAACCAAACACTTACTTTAAGGGTCATATGATAAAACAAACTAGAAAAGCACCTAATTAGGAAGGTACTACTACTTACAACATGATATTTTTACTTTCAAAGTAAATTTGGTTTACTGATATGGTAATCAACATATACCAACATGCCTCCAAACATGCAAAATAAATCTAACAAAAGTTCTTCTGAAAGCTTCCTTAAATAGAGTTTGTCCACAATGTACCAAGTTAAGATGAAGTTACCCTTTGAACAAGAGTAGAAATAGACATTGGTTTAGACAGAAATTGAGAATAAGGTTCATTTAAAAGAAAGTTACCATTAGCAGAATGCAGTGAGTGGTAGATATGCATCTGCAGACAAAAAGATTAGTAGTTGTTATGTCAATTTAGAAGTTGGAAGTATTGTAGTGAAATCTGTGTCTAAGGTGAAATTGCCATGAAGTTGATTCTTTGACAACTGTGTTCTCGTGGCTCCACAGAGAGTATGTTGACCTGTCAGGACAAGATTCATCATGATTTGGAATCTGCTGGACCATTTCCTCTGTAATCACTCATACTGCCATTTTTACTGCAACATTCTGCATATTCACGGGACATCCAACACACTTTTGCTTATTCGAAATCCAAATTAGTATAAGTTTCAAATTGGATAAAAGTTATATAAAAGAATTTATAAATTTATTGTTTTAAAATTTTGGATTGAAAATTGTTCATTTTTTATATAATATCTTCCTATTATTATACAAGATTAGTATTGAAAGGAGAAAAAAAATATTAACTATGGTTTTTCTTGTTTAGTTGTTGTTTAATTGTTAAAACAAACGATATATATAACAATGTAACCTAAATACACTTAGATTTTTTATTATTTTTGCTTGTGTTATCTGATTATTGACTTTCATGATGATTATGTAATAGTCATACTTAATGTATTATTTCATATGGACCCTCACAGAAAATATGTTGTCTTTTTTTATAAGATTATAGGGCAGTTGAGTGAAACATTAATTACTATTTTAAAATATTCATAAATATTTGATAGTTAATAGTAAGTAGAGTGCAAAAAGTTGTGATAGATAAAAGTAATATTTAAAACTATATGGTGTATTTGATAAGGAACAAATGAACAGATAAATAAGAAAATATGTCAGAGTTATATTAAAAATAATAATATTTAGCTTATATATATATATATATATATATATATATATATATATATATATATATATATAATAAAAATTAATAAAAAAAATGTAATACATATACATGTAACTTTTCTCAAATAAATATCATAAATATCTTTTCTCACATTTTACTACCTCTATAATTTAGTTATTTTTTGTAATTTAGAATTTTTAACCTACAAGTACAAAAACATTAGGAAAAACATTTTATTTAGGTACAAAATTATACCTGATTTTATATGTTCATAATTTTGTTTAGCTTCCAAAAATTATCATTTTTCTCCTTTATAATTTCATTAATTATTTACTATTTTTAAACATTTTCAACAATTAATACATGATTATAAATTTATAGTTTAAGGATAAACAAATGTATTAATATAATATTATAAATATTTAGAAAAATATATACAAAATCGGGACAACATGAATAAAGTGTTGTTTCTCCATTATTGGAAGGTGATGTCATGAGAAAGAATTTTGAGTTTACATGATGTTTTGTATAATAGAGTGATATAAATATGTTGATTTTGTTGTCTATATTAACGCCAAATGTGATATGATAGAGGTGGTATTCATTTAGTTATTTTAAATATATTTTCACATTAGAATAAAAGTTAAATTCTAATAAATAATTAGGTGTAGATTTTATTTTACAAAATCATTTAATTAAATTTAAATTTTAGTTTCTATTATTTTATATATTTTAATTATTGATTAAATAAGTTATTTTGGTGAAAAACATCTTATACTTTTCAAAAGTCAAATCAAAGTTAAAAATTAAAAAAATAAATAGAGAGAGAAGTTCACATCAAATTGTGGTAAAATGAATTACAACCATTAGAATAATGTTTCCAAAAAAATAATTTAGAATATTTTCAATTATACCATGATCTGTAACGAAAAGGACGTGACAGTTGGGAAGTGATGAAAAAAATCAATTTATTTATTTATTAGAATAACACTGTAAAGCAACTCACTTTTTCAAATTTATAAATCACTTGCAATAAACAAATTTGAGAATAAGATACAATTTTTTTTCTCTCAGTTAAATATAGGATAACTCATATTAAAATTACTTTTAACTTTAAAAAACAATTTTATTTTTTAATAATTATAATAGATAAATTTATCCAAACAAACCTTAAATATATGTTATATTTCAATTTAACCGTGTTCTATAAATTTAGTGAATTCATAAGGTTATAACATAAGTCTTACTTTTGCTATTTAAAAAGAAAATGTACAATTCTTTATTTTTTCCTTTTTTAAGCTGTCAAAGGCTTTAATTTGTATTTCTTTAAACTTTGAAAAGATAATTTTTTTCCACAACTTAAATCTAATGTTTGTATCATAAAAACACTAATGTTTTTTTTTTCACTTTTTAAATTACAGAAATATGTTAATTAAAAGTAACTTGTAAATTAAAAGAATAAACACAAATAAACCGTTGTGTATAACTTATTACAATTTTGTATATGTTAATGATTTTATGCATCAAAAACATGCTGCAAAATCAAAAACGTGTTTTAAAATAGGTTTTTTTTTTTCAAGTTGTTTAAGGCTCTTTTTAAAATATCGAAAAATGTATAAAATGTTTTTGTTAGATTTTAGTTTCTTTTTGCTTTTAAAGGTGTGTGTAGAGAAGTTAGTCCAAACAAAAAATAATAAAATTATTCTTATGAAATTTGTGATAACATAAATAGGAAAAAGAAGTTGAGAAGTGACATTATCATAATAATAAATGTTAGTGACCTAATAATACCATGTTCATGGTAGTGAAAGTAATTATCTAATAGTTATAGTAATAATGATATTGAATGGAAATAATGATAACATTAATTATATTAATTATGATTTGTATTTTTCCTTTCTTTCTAAGTGTAGTTTAACATTGTCTTGGAAGAGTGCGTACAAATGTAATAAATGCTTTTAACTTTAAATAAATATTTACAAAATTTACAATTTTTTTTTTCGTTTTTATATTATAATAAACGTGTATATCTCTATATAAATCACTTTAAAAACTAAGATATGAATAATAAAGTGATACTAACTATTATTTTTTTAAATAAAAGTAAAAAAATTATAATATTTAAAAATGACCGAAAAAGTAACAATAATGATGATCATCACATTATTAACATTATTAGAATGAATTAGAACTAGTGTTAATCATGAAAACTTGCAATAATAGTTATCATATTATATATATATATATATATATATATATATATATATATATATATATATATATATATATATATATATATATATATATATATATATATATATATATATATATATATATATATATTATTCTGTCACTTTTTCTCGTATTTAGGGATGAAAATTGTTGGGTCAAGTACTATTCAATGTAAAAAAAAATTATTCGTTAGCAAGTCGAATGTTTATTTAAAAAAATATATGAATATTTTAAAAAAAATATTTTATAAATTTTTAAAATAAAATAAAAAAAATAATATAAATTCAAAATTAATTTTAATTAAATTTAATCTAATAAAATATAAATTAAATTTGTATTTTAATTAAATTAAATTTAATAAAATATAAATTAAATTTTTATTTTTATTTTGTTTTCACAAATATGAATAGTATGATACCAACGTTTTATCTATTTATTAAGAAATATTAAAATACTTGTTATATGCTATGAACAAATAATAAAATTTATGGATACTAATTATTTGCTACAAATTTTTATCTATGCATACTTATAACACGTGTATTTTTACCATCTACTCTTATTAAAAAAAACCTTTAATATGTTAGGATTGGTGTTTAATAAATGATAAAATACTAAAGTTAAATAAGTCAAACAAAAACATAATAACAAATTTTTGAACTAAACAAATCTAAAAGTTAAATTTAAATTACTTTCATCTATGAAGCAAATTTGAACACAATGTGTGTTGTTCATAAATAAAACTGAAAATTGAAGTATTAAATTACATTCACAAGCTTGCTTTCCCAATGATCTTATTATTGAGTAAATCCAAAGATCTTATGGTACAACTCTAATAATCCAATTACACCCTTATTAAAATATCAAAGATCTGGAAAATACAAGTTGATTTTGAAAATTTTCAACTCTAGATTTTGTTAGAGTTTATTTTTTATTTTAAAGTTTTCAATCCATGTAATCTCACTTCATTCATGATATCTTAAAAATATTTTTCAAATACCAACAAAAAGATTTCATTTGGTCATATTTCAATCAAGTTTAACTTGATTTTAACTAAAATAATTTAAATTTTACTTCAACCAAAATAAATTTTCTAAACTTAAATTATAACATATGTATTGGGAGTTGAAATAACAAACTTTATAATTATCTTTAACATCACTTTTTTTAAAAATTATGTTTACGTAATTAGTTTTGAAATAAAGTATTTTAACTTAAACTTGATTAAATAAAATAAAATAAAATTAATTGTGAGTATTTTTAATTTGGAGTTAAAGTAATATTCTTTTATTTTTTGATAATGTATTTTTTAACCTAAATTGAATTGGAGTATCACAAACCATAAATTTTTTTTTTAGTGGGAAGATATTTCCCTTAAATTTGTTTATAACATCTTTAAATTTCCAAGTATCACAATATTAATAGATTATATTATGTTTTTAATCCATTAATATGACATATTAGTGAATTATTATTTGAAAAGTACATATTTTGCACAATAACAACATTTAAAAAATTAGATCGATTTTAGTAATATTCTAGCTTAACTTTACAACATATAATTTTGTACCTTCATTTATTTAGACATCATAAAAATTTTGAGACATCAAGGACAACAAATTTCTCACTTTTTTAGGCCTAAAATAAATATTAAAAAAATTGAGATGTTTTTTCTTCAAAACCTAAGATAAGGACTTTACTTTTTTCTGAACTTTGAAAACATTGTACATAATATAATATTTACAAAAAATAGTATAGTTTTTAATTTTGATATGTTTGATAGAAATATTTTGAAAATAAAATTATGAGATAGTTTTTATAATATTTGGAAATTAGATTATGACCTAAATTCTTTTTATATATACCTATTCACATAAATAGATATAAGTATTCAAAAGCAATATATATAAGAAAATACAACATGAGTAGAAAATTGTGTTATAAACTTAATTAGATGGTCCTAATCAAATTCAGAAGATATAGTAAATAAAATATTTATTTATTGCATCATTGTAATTATATATTACAGTTGAAGATAATTAATTATGTAACTAAGTCAAATATATTTATTACTTTAATTCATAATATTAGATTTGTTTAATTTAAAAATATATACAAAAATGAAAAAGAAACAAAAAATATTAAAATTGTAATAATAATTATTCAGTTTCTGAAATTGGAATAAATAATAATAAATAATTTTAAATTAAAAATAATAATAGAAGGTTCTATTTTAATTTTTCTATTTATCCATAATTAAGATTACATTAATTAATATTTTAAAGCTTTTTTATTATTTATCATAAATAAAATGAAAGAATAATGTCACATTAAAAAGTTAGAAATAAGCAAAAATGTTAATTACAGTATATTATCTTAAATAACAATTAAAAAAACATATATAAAAAGGAGATTTATAAAGAAAAGATATAAGGGAAACTTATTACATATAATTTATATAATTGGGTATAAACAACACTGTCTCAATATTCGTAAAATACTTGTTTTAAGTCTTTGAAAAAAGTCTTAAATATTTTTAGTATTAATTGTGTTAGATTTCTGAAAAAAAAAATCTTAAATTTTTTTTCAGTACTAATTATTTTAGGTCTCAAAAAATTAAAAGAAAAATTAAATAAAATTAAGATCAATTGTTTTATTAGTAAATAAATTTTTTATTTTTTAATTTGATTTAAGTCTTATTATGGATATAAATTTAATTTTATAAACTAATTTTGTAAATTGAATTAAATTTAAAATTAATTTTTTAATATAATATTATAGTCATTTAACACAAATGTTAGAAAATTTTGTTATTTGTTAAATCTATTTACTATCATATATAGGTAAAAAAATTACTGTTAATGTCTAAAAATATATATGATCTCAACGTAGTAGAAGTTATAAGTTAGAGATTTTATACTAACTAGAAATAAAATAAATATAAAAATAATCTTAATTTTTTTTTAAGAATGAAGTAAAAAAGACTGTTTCAATTAGTTTACTTTAAAATTCTAACACGTGAATATTTTGAAATATAAAACTAAAACTTGAAAAAGAGAAATGGATGAAAGAAGGAGGAAATTGGAGGCAATTAATGGCACAACGCAGCATTCAATATGTCTTCTTCTCTTTTGTCCACCTAATTAATTTCTTCACATTCTTCTCTCTTTTCCTCCTTTTAAGCACATGCAAATCTAACACGACTTCCTTCCTTCCATTCCACACACGCACCATAAATACAAACATCTTTATGCCAATTTTTAAATATTGCTATTAGATCCACTAAATAAACCAGTACTATAGTTGAAGTATTTAATAGATGCACCCTAACAAATCTAGATTGTCAAACCAACCCCGCTATTTAAACCTTAATTTCAATACCGAATTAGATAATTAGAGTTTTAAATCAGAGCAAGGAATACTCTGCTCAGAAACGGCGAGCACGCCACCAGAATAACCATCAACAGCGGCAGAAGCAGAACCAGAAGCACAAAATCGTTAACCTGACTCCTTTTGGGATTCTCCATGCCGCTGGGCCGAGGAAGAGGACTGTTGGGCCGAGGAGGAGGACTGGTCCTCCTCTGCCTCGGCCCGTTGGTCTGGTCATGCGTGCTTCTAGAATGGGCATCCTTCAAACTCTTGTAAGCCTCCGAGATTTTATTGAACGCGTCTTGTGAGCCCCGCGCTTTGTTCTTATCGGGATGAACCTTCAGCGAGAGCTCCCGATACGCTTTCCGAATCTCTTCGACGGAGCAGCTCTTCTCCAATCCAAGAATCGCGTAGTAGTCGCTCTTTCCTTCGATTTCCCTAATCAACCGAACGTTATTCTCCGTGTAATTCGCGTGACTCATCATCTCCCCGTTGAAATGATTAATGATGCTGAATGAAATTGATTGAGCAAAACCTGATTACAATAACTTAAGATCGATTCATTGAAGTTGTTGAGAAGCTTTATTGTGGATAACTTGGTGGGTTTGCTATCTAAGTCAATTTTAGCTCACTAGTGCTCATATTGTGTGATAATTGACTGATGGGTTAGTTAATTCTATTTTATGTAGAAATAATTGACTATAATTAAGTTTGTATTCCAAATTATTAATACTGTGTGCTTTTATCTAACTTTGCGTAGTTTAATATTTGAACTTTAGAGCAATTTACATAATAATAATATATATAGTCGTATTAAATATAATCAATATATTGAAATTTATTATTTATGTATTATGTAGTAAATATAATCAATATACTGTAAAGATGAAAATATAGAACAACCAATTATATTAAAATAAGAAATTATTTGTTTTGACCGAGTAATTTCTCAGCTGGATTGACTGAATTATTTATCTATTTTGAATCCTAGAAAGGAAAAAAAATTATTTATAAAAACTCTTCGATGTTTAAATTGATAAGGGATTTTAATTGAATATTTGTGATTAAAATTAATAAAGATGGATTATAATGACATATATTTATCGTTTTTTTAGGTCTGTAGATATAAAATGTATATTAATATATAAATATTATCAATGAATTATGTTTCTATCATATATCCCATATTATCATATATAAATTAAATATTATATATATTTTTATTTTATTTCAGGGTGCTTAAAATATATCTAGATTTTATATTTGCATTCTTAACTATTGGACTTATTTAGACAATTTAACATATACAATTAATTGTAATAATGGATCAAGTAGGTACATTTATACTAGTATATAAAGATATTTCTTCTTTGATATACACATTTTCTTTTCGATCGTATCCTTTAAGTATTTTTTTCGTTTTTTTTTTCAATATGTTTTTCTTCCTAAAATGTAACTATTTTTAAAACTAAAATAACTATTATAATAAAAAAATCATCTATAAAAATAATTAAACGTTACCTACAATAATATTTTAAAAATTATTTAAATTTACTTTTATAATTATACTATTATATAAAAAATATTCTCTCTTTTTTAAGTACACATTTTATTTTCAATTTTGCCTTTTAAGTTTTTTTAATCAAAATAATTGATTTACCAATTTTACTATTTTAAGTTATTATTTTATTTTCAAAATTTAGTCCTTTTTTCTCTATTTGATTGTTTTTTCAAAAATTTAAATATTCTTTTGAACTAAAATAACTATTTATACTAAACATTATCTAAAAAAGTAAACATTATCTATAATAAAATTGTAAAAATTACCTAAATTTACTTTTATAATGATAATGATAATAATTTTTTCATCATAAAAAAGTGAATAGCTACGTACATGTGTTTTCATTAATTATTAATGGAGAAAATTGATCTTGTTTTTTTGACATTGTATAATTTAATATATTTTTTACTCTTAAATTATGTTTAGTAGATATGTTTAATTGAAGTATAACTTTATTTACGTTTTGGAGGTAATTAATACATTTAACAAGTATTGGAATATCTACTCTTAATTTAAGTCTTAAAATCTTAAAGTAAAAATGAAAATGCTAAACTTCATATATTTTTTTTTATAAATTTATTGTTTTAAAGTTTTTGGTTAAAAATGATATAAATCTCTTATATGTGAATTAAACTCATATTTTTATTAACAGGTCAAAGTCACACTGAAGTTAAACATACCACATTAACCTGTTAAACACTCCTAGTAGGACCGATATCAAACTCTGTAACTTCCATCATATTTTAATTCTCATAATTTTTATTTTAATATAAATGAAAAGTTAGGCCTACCATTTATGGAAATACATTTATTTATTGCCGTTACAGTAGCACAGAGATTAATTTTGCCATCTTTTTTTATTTGTCAATTTTATTGTTCTTTTATATTCTCATTTGTACTTTATATCTAATTTATAATTTAAAAAATGAAAGATAATAGTAATTATTTTTATGGATATGTTGGAAGAAAAGTGAAGTAGAGATATGTTTGAAGAGGGGGCAAACAAAAGTGGGTGTGTCTATTTGAATATGGAAATGAAAAAAGTTGCAGAGAGAATGGTGGTGAACCTCAGATCTCGTGTCGGTGATGCCTTCCTCTAACTTTTTTACTGTTCACCTCACAAGCTTTTTATCATGCTTTTCTTTGCTTTCTGCCCTTCCCTATACTATATTTCAGCTTTCATGTCGACCCCTCTCTTCTTTATTTGCAGAAAGAAACAGAGCACTCTTATTAGATGCCAAAAAAAACCATAACTTTTTGACGTTGACCATTAAATGTCTTCAAATAAAGTAAAGAGTTTCCAGATCATTTTATACTAAATCAATTTTGCACATTTTCATGGGGCAGTTCTGCGCAGTTACGAAAAAAAAAATGCGTGTTGCTTAGTTTTCTATTTGGGGACCACATCAGAGACAATGTAAAAGCAACTATTAGTTGCATTTAAGATAAATCCAAGTACACTATTTGTCTCTCAAATCAAGAGTTATGCCAAGCATCAACAAAGGGGCAAAAAGAATATTCTTCATACAATAGATAGCAGAAAACGCAAAAACAAGCCCACAATCCCGCAACCCAAAAAGAAAAATGCCACAATCTTCCCACCTCCAAACAATATATACCCATGTGCATGTTGTTTATTTCTCAATAACTTCTACAGTAGCTCAATAGGAAGGTTGTTATTACATAAACTATTCGCTGATGTACCCAAGAAAACAAGCATAGACACATTGGATTTCCATCTTATAATATATTCATCACCCAAGCGATTATCATTCTTGTATTCATGTGAAACATTAGACAAATATTTGTCTAAAAAAAATTAAACAGATCATATGAAATCTTACAACACTATCCTGAGGTTTGGGTTGTGTACACTAATAGACCTGAACTGTCTAAGGTGCTTTACCGTTACTTAGCCAAGCCTCCCCTTCCCATATCTGGGCATTGCCTTTCCTCGCAATCAATTATTTACCATTAAAAAAAACCAAAAGGACAGAATTTAAACGAGTTTCAAAAAAACAGTTGGTATAAACAAGTTGTTGACCATGCAAGAAAGTGACCGGAAAACAAAAACTAGAAATAGTATAAAACTACAATGTGTCAATACTGTGTTAGATAATAGAATACCAATTAATGAGCCACGAAGCGTACAAATTTTTAGCAACATGGAACTAGAAAAAGTAAACGTGAAAATGTGTTTGAAGATTTGAAGTCCAACTACGTTGGATTATTCAAATCCAAAACGACGGGTGGGGTAAAATAATGGGATAAAATCAAAAGGCGTCCTATTTTTCACATCCTAATCACTTGAAAGTTTCATATATTGAAAAGAGATTCAGAAACGGGAAGTGCACGAAATTGAAACTGTACGAGTAAGTGATAGGTTTGGAATTGTTTATAGGAGGAGAGATGATAGGTATAACTGAATATGACAGTTATAACCTCCGGTAAATGTTCTGTTTTTATTCTTGTAAACTGTTTTTTTTCATGTAAACTGCCTATTTTTAAATGATCAATGTAGGGGGAGGGAAAAAGGTTGTTGTTTTCCAAGGAAGTAAAGGGTTGAGGGAGTTGATGACAACTCGAAAGTCCTTCTGTGTTTGATGTTTTACTGTCTTCTACCACATTGGCAGAAACAATGCTGTTCTAATAAAACTCTAACAAGAACTTGTCTTGTTGGTTCTTTAATACTGGTTGATTTGGTATCTAGAGCACGATCTTGATTTTATGGAAGACGCACGTTAGGGTATGGTGCATACCAGAATGGAATCACGCATGGATACTGTCAAAAAGATGATGCAAGAACTGGTTCAAGGTCGTAACTGCCAGGAAAATGAATATAGTGGGAGGTTTCGACGCTTGGAAGACATGATTCGTGGGCTAACTGTGGTGGTGGAGCAAATGTCAGAAGCAAAGATTACGTCTGACAATAATTCTGGCATTAACAAAAGCAATGGAGGGAGCAGAGAGCAAGTTCAGGAGCACGCAGCATCCTCCTCAAGATGGAGGAAATTAGACATTCCAATTTTTACAGACGAGGAGGCTTATGGATGGACAAATCGATTGGAGAGGTATTTCAGATTAAAGGATGGAGCTTCCATCCCTAACCTTAGACCCTATAAGTATTCCCACAATCAGAAAAATGAGTTTGAGAGGTTGATTGGAGATATGTTGAAGGCTGGTTAGGGATGGAAGATTCAAAAGAATGTGAAGATGAGTGCCGTTATGGAGGACTTGCTGGTAAATCCTACAGCTCATAGCCTTTATGAACTCCAGAAAGGACGGCTATATTACCACGACAAACTGGTTTTGCCTAAACATTATAGTAGAATTCCCACTATAATTCAAGAGTTGCATGAATCTCCTCTAGGAGGACATAGTGGCTATTTTCGCATTCTCAAACGAATTGCAGGAGCGCTGCATTGGGAAGGTATGAGAAAAGACATTAAGGCATTTGTGATGCAGTGTGAAACCTGGCAGAGGAATAAAAGTGAAATGCTAGCTCCCACTAAAGCTAATGGGAAGGATACCATCTTTGTAGTGGTAGACAGACTCACTAAGTATGCCCATTTTTTGCATTATCACATCCTTACACTGCTGCGGATGTGGTTTTTATCAAAGAAGTGGTTAGGCTGCACGGGTTTCCTTCCACAATCATTTCAGATAGAGACCAGCTGTTTTTAAGACAATTTTGAAAGGAACTATTTAAACAGACAGGCACAAAGTTGAAATACAGCGCAGCATACCATCTACAGATGGATGACCAAACAGAAGTGGTTAACCATTGTGTAGAAACGTACTTAAGTTGTATGACAGGGTCTCACCCTAAGATTTGGCCTACTTGGTTACCATGGACTGAATTTTGGTCTAACACTAATTACAATGTGTCATCCAAAATGACATCTTTTAAAGCTCTATATGGCCGTGACCCCCCACTGGTTTTGAAAGGGGCAACTATTCCTTCTAAAGTTGCCAGTGTAAATCAATTACAAGAGGAGAGAGACACAGTTTTGAAGGACTTGAAGTACAACTTATGCAGGGCTCAAGAACAGACCAAACTTCAAGCCAATAAACATAGGAGATATGTTACCTATCAAGTGGGTGACTGGGTGTTTCTCAAAATACAACGTTGTAGATTCAAGTCGCTAGCTAAACGACCCAATGAGAAATTAGGTCTGCGGTTCTATGGACCTTAACAAATTCTGGAACCAATTGGCCAAGTTGCTTATAAACTGGTCCTTCCTGCACACAACCGCATCCACCCACTATTCCACGTGTCCTTACTTAAACCCGCTATAACTGCAATGCCCACGTCTCAACCTTTGCATATAGGAGTAGGGATAAGAGGTACAACTGAATATGACAGCTATAACCTCCTGTAAATGTTCTGTTTTTATCCATGTAAACTGCCTATTTTTAAATAATCAGTATCGGGGGAGGGAAAAAGGTTGTTGTTTTCCTAGGATGTAAGGGGCTGAGCGAGTTGAGGACAACTCGAAAGTCCTTCTATGATTGATGTTTTACTGTCTTCGACCACATTGGCTGAAACAGTACTGTTCTAATAAAAATCTACCAAAAACTTGTCTTGTTGGTTCTTTAATACTGGTTGAATCTATCAGTAAGTAAGAGGCATTAAATTATTATTTTGGCAATTTTTTTACAGTGAAATGGCATTACCGGAGTCCCACATTTCATAACCAATCACACACAAAACAAATACTCTTAGCAGAGAGAAAAGGAAAATTCACAAACCTGGTCAAAATCAAATTCAATCAGATGATTGCAAGACTTCCTTAATTGGCGAAATAGAAATTCGCCTTAATGAAGCAATATGTTGGTTTCCTTTATCACATATACGCCTACAACTATAAATAACCTCTTACCCTCAAGTAGCTCAGAAAACTCGGGTCTTGAGCTTGTATATAAATGTCCAACACTGATGATACTTTTATGACTTTGACTGGTGTAATTATATGCTGACTTGTTATGCGTCATTAATAATCGCATATAGCATAATAGATAAGCGCATCCATATATCCCTCAAACAATACAAACACATGCTTAAGCACATTCATCAGAGACTTCGCACAGGAAGAAGTGTACAGCAATAGACTGGAAGCTACTCAGTTAGGATACAGCCTATAATAAGAGCCACTCCCACGGATATATTAGATATCCTGAAAAATAAAATGAGCACAAAAACTCAGCAAGGGACACAATACTTCCTTAAGCCATGAAAAAATTACTGTTGCTGTAACTTAAGCTGCAAGGAAAGGACACAACAGAAAAGAACAGAGAAAAAGTACATCAAAAGGTGCTAAAGGAAATACAGCCATTTTGAACAATGTATTAAAGACCCTACTTTAAATATATAATATGATATGAAGATTTTAATTCGTTCTTATTACTTTTGTTGAGAAGGGGCAGGGATGAGAATTTGCATCTGGCGTGGCTTGTCAAGGAACTATAAACAGTATAATTATAAAAAGAAGAGCATGACGGTGATAAATTAGAATTGGAATGATAATTGACAACTCAACACAACCATGAAGAAAAGATAAATATAAAACGTTCAATAGTATGTTTTGGACAGAAGTGTTTAGAGTGGAGATACCAAATAAGAGTTTAGTTGTTAATTTTGTTATTTTCAGTTCATGGTCCTAGTTATCTCCAATCTGATGGGGGGTTTTCTTTCTCTTTCCCTGACTGGTCTTTTTACCCTATGCATTGTATCAGAACTCTATAACAACATCTGATTTGTATATGGGTTGACTACCCATTGTACCTCAATTATCAATATATTTCTCTCTTTGCCGATAAAAAAAAAACTCTCACCTATTTGCCTTTCCTCCCAACCAAGTTATGAAACAAGAGGAAATCTATCAACAGTAGCTTCTCTATCCCTTCCCTGCCCTTCTTTAGTGTTGATAATTGAATCCAAAGCAAAAGCCTCTTATGTATCTTGCCAATTTGGGCACAAAAATTCGAATCCCCCCTCCACCTCACTTTGGAGGAAGCTCTGTAAAATGGACAGGCTGAATAGGGATAATAAGAATAAACAGAGGAAGAGGACTCTCCCACGTACACCAGGCTCTTGGCCCTCTGATCATGCACAATTGAACCAGTATGGGGGGATATACTTATAAGGGTAAAGGGGAGCAAAAGTAAAGTTTGGTGATCGTAAATTAGTTCTTTCGCATTATTTTCTATGAATTTATATTAAAAAATAGCCTTTTTTGTTCCAAGTTGTTTAATCTGGAAAATTATGGATTTTGATTGATACCCCCATGTTGAATTCTTGTATGGCGGTTCACTTTTTGTTTCCTATGGTGCCAGGACATAAAATTTTGGACTATTTGGATAACCCAGATTGAATTCGTGCATAACTGGCTTGGGAATATTCACTGTTTGTTCTACGTTGCTTTGGGTGCCCACTTTCATTTATTTGGACAATTTTTGAGTTTTGAGTGATAATTTGATACCTTGACAAATTCATGCAGGCGCTGATTGAAAATGTTGTGTTTGTTGCTTCTGACTCACCCAACAAGCGCTGATTGTTGGTCCTGTCATCTGTGGCTCCCAACTTTTTCTCTGAAATACTCATCAGTCATGAATACTATTGGTCCTCGTGAATAATTCAAGATTAACTGGGTTGAATACGTGCAGGAATTTCATGTTTTCTTCCCATGTATGTAACTATGCATTGCGGTGCTTAATTTCTGGAAGATATAGTCCTGCCCTAGGTCGTAAAACTGTGTACATGGATTTCTTGTTGCAGTTCCGCATGCCCAAATATACCTTGTTTCTGTTGGTTACAAGACATTTCTTACTAGACACTTTTAAAAAAAAGTGAAATAGTCTTTTTTTTTTATTAATTTCTTATGTCTTTCCCTTCACTTCCTTATTCCTTTATATTTCTTCACCATTTCTTTCCTCTCAATTTCATTTCATTTCCCATTGAATCAGTGCTAAACAGTTTCTAACAGAAAGCAAGCAGGGGGAGAAGGCATTACTCTGGTTAACTTATTTTTTCAACAAGCAAACTAAACCAGTACTATAGTTGAAGGCATACATGAGCAACTCATTTAATAGATGCACCCTAACAAATCTAGATTGTCTAACGAACCCCAGTATTTAAAGCTTAATTTGAATACCACTTCACGAGCATATAACCTAATTAGATAATTAGAGTTTTAATTCAGAGCAATAAAATAGCCAAATCAACACGCAAGAAAGTTCACCACACCCTATAAATCAATGCAAAACAAAGCTAGGAACCCTGGACCGCAAGCAATAAAGTTATTTCCTCTTATCTCATCCTCACAAAACTTCTCTCGCAGTTCCAATGATTCTTGCAACCAGTAACACACCATATGAATGAATTTATCCAAACCGCTTGTAAGTTCAAAACAATCATAATCCGATAAAAAACAGTGATAAATAAACACATTCCAACCCATGAAAAACTAACCTAATCCGATTAACTCCTTGACCGAAACAATGTGAATAGACAAAACAGTTACCTTCATGCCATGACTGCAAAGTTCTGCAGCTTATCACAGTGAGGAGTAGGCAGATTCCTATTCCAACTCCGTCTCTGCATCTCCACCTGACAGTATCTCCGAAGCATACTCCTGTAATCCTTTAGCACACTTTCCTCAACCGCCACACGAGCATCACTCCCCACCGGATAATTCCCTTCAAACTCCTGCGATTTCACAAAGAACTGCACCCCGTGCAGCTCAGTCGTTTTCGGAATCTGGTAGTTGTAATGCTTGTGCAAGGAATACTCAGGCTCAGAAAACGGCAAGTACGCGAGAACAATAATAATCAAAAGCGGCAAAAGCTGAATCAGAAGCATAACATTGTGATGCCTCCCTCCCGATCCATCGTTAACCTCAGTCCTATGGGGATTCCCCATGCCGCGGGGCCTGAAAACATGGTTCCTCCCAAACACATCGGAGTGTCCGAAGAAAGCCCTAAATATTTCGTCGGGATCGAACTCGTCTTCAAAGAAATCACGCGTCGTGGTTGCCGTCGTCGTCCTTCTCCGCCTCCGCCGGTAAGCGTTCACCTCGCCGTGGTCGAAATCATCGACGGTTCCGGTCTGGTCATACATCCTTCTAGAACCGTCATCGCTCAAACACTTGAAAGCCTTCGAGACTTTCTTGAACGCGTCTTCTGAGCCGGGCGCTTTGTTCTTATCGGGATGAACCTTCAGTGATAGCTTCCGATACGCTTTCCGAATCTCTTCGACGGAGCAGCTCTTCTCCAATCCAAGAATCGCGTAGTAGTCGCTCTTTCCTTTGATTTCCCTAATCAACCGAACGTTCTCCTCCGTGTAACTCACGTGACTCCTCTCCCCGTTCAAACGTTCTCCCCGCGAAGAAGTACCAGTAGCCTGCGCGCCATGAGCGGCAGTGGCGGAGGACTGAGAATCAAGACCCTCGCACTTCTGTAGCAATGATTGAATCGGCAAATCGCGGTTTAGCCGCTTAGCGATTCTGAGGAATTTCACGGCGCGGTCTTTGTTCCCCGACGCGATTGCTTCCTCGGCGATCCGAACGCAGCGCAATGCTTCGTCCTTGTTACCTTCCATTGCGGAAACAGCTACTTCCCTTACTAACTCGGAATTTGAGTGGAACAGTAGCACATGCTGAATGAAATTGATTGAGCAAAACCTAATTACAATAAATTAAGATCGACAGACATTAAACGTTGCTGTGATTTGTAAATTTTCTGGGGAGATTGTGTTGTTTGCTCGGCAATTATAATCACGAACTGAAGGAGAATCTGTTATACCAAAACTTTTTTTTTTGGAAGAATTTTTCGTTTTACACTGATAAGTCATTTATAACATCTCACTCACTGCAAATACATTTTCAATTTTTTTTTTAATTATTCGAGCAAGTATGGTTAATTTTATCATAGTAAAATTTTGTAAGAGAATTTTTATGTAATTATTGACAGTGTTTTGATAATGATTAATAATTTGATTGAAGTTGTTGAGAGGCTTGATTGTAGATAACTTTGATGTGAATAATTTATTATAAATTTGGTACGATTAATTGAAATAATCAATTTTATCTCACTAGTGCTCGGATTGTGTGATAATTGATTGATACGGGGAGTTATTTCTACTTTTATGTATAAATAATTGACTATGATTAAGTTTGCATTTCAAATTATTAACATATGTAGTAAATGATGTTAAAATATTATAAAAAAAATATTATCAAAATATCAATTATTTAATAATATATTGTCGTAATAACTATAATAATATATTAAAATTTATTATTTATTATTTATGTATTATTATTATGCTCTGTGAGTTTTAGTTGCTTTTGTGGGTGTGGAGTTAGGTACTACATGACAAGTATAGGTTGTGAATGTTGGGTGTTGTATGATTGGTGTGGTTGTTTTGTAACAGTGTCTCATTTAAATGTTATTTCATGAAGGCATATCTGTTGTGGCTACAATGACCCAACGACACGCTTAATTTTATTTCATAACAGGATTGGCATTTTAAAGAGCACACGGACAAAAAAAATTAAATGTAAGAGGTTTTTTTGTAATGTTTTCTTCTTCTGCTTATCAGCCTTTTGGTTTATGAAATTGTGATTTTATTATTAGGAAACTAATGTGATGACGAAATTAAATTTATAATATTAAATGAATATGTTGCCAATGCATATTACATCAAATCTAGTCTCCCAAGAGGAAACTTAATAGATAGAGAGATTCAATGTCACTTGAGAGTAAACGTTTACATGAGAAATTATCATTTACTTAAAGTCACTTTCAGTGACCATATGATCCTCCTATAAGGAATCTCATGTTGGCTATATTTCCCTGTGATTTAATTTTACATAAATAAAGAAATGAGATAAATATATTTTTAACCTTTTAATTTTAATACAAAATTCTTTTAATTTTAAAACCAAATTGAAATTTGTCCTATACAAAATTTTGCTATATTTTAATTTTTAAACTTAAAAAATTAATAAATATAACTATTTTAATCCAATTATATTAATCTTTTTTTATATATGAAATATATGTTTTAACTAAAATTAAAACAAAAACATGTTAAATGATATAAACATTCAAATCTTAATATAAAAGAAATTTGATACGTCCAAAACATATAATATAATTAAATTAAAAACAATTACGTAAAATTTAAGAATTAAAATATATCAAAATCTAAAAAATAACAAATAAGAATTATATTTGAAAATTTAAGGACCTGAAAGAAATACGTACAGCTAACAATAAAGTATCATATCCTTAATTGGTTATTATTTTGCATTCTTAACTTTTATTAACAAAGAAAATTTCTTTTGTCTGAACAGTTATTATAAAGTTCTCATCATATTTACATTAACATATTTGTCTGAAAAGACTGATCTTTCATGGTGCAATGTCGCATATAAATGCGATTTTGGTATGCTAAAATCTAGAATAAATGTTTATGTTAGTTTTCTTCATCAGAATCGAAAGACTGTTTTTTCCTTACAGATTGTATGGCATCCCTGCGATTCACATCTTTGGAATTAAACATACCAGTACGAGACTTGACTTTAGGAACACTACAAGAACGAAGAGGTGGTGTACCCGTTCCCTTGTTTATTTCCCTGAGCACAGAACGAGCTGTTGCTGCAGCTGCAGCATCTGCCATTGCTGAAGCGACTTTTGAATCACTTGGAAGCTTTTCACTTGCCATACTTTGTCCAACTGCTTGTCCTTGTGTCTTGGTCAGGCTCTTAGAACCATCAGGTGATTGATTTGAACCTGATTTTGGCTTGGTTCCAACCACGGCTTCAGCAACTGTTGCTTTAGCTTTTGCAGCTTCATATTTTTTAATATCATAAATAAGCTCTTTCTGCAGCTGTTTATCAGCAACCAATATGTCGTCAATCTCATTCTTGTAGTCCTTTAGAATAATCCGGAGGCACTCCATGAGAGAACCTATCAGGGGACTATTCTTGGTTTCCAACAGACGTTTTAATTCTATGAAGATGGGGACTGTATTTTGGATAAGGCTCTTCTTGACTGCCTGAGTTACGGCCTTTCCTCTAGCTGCAGATCCATTGTCTCCTTCTTCCTCTATGTCTGCTGACTCTGATGATGCTCGAGTAGATGGAATGCGTATCTCTTTACAGCCAAGAATTCCAAAAGCATCCTGATCCCACAATTAATGTTAGAGTTAGAACATAAATCACACATGAAATAAGACCATAGTAAAGGCACTGCTGGCTTCTTTCCTATTCCAATACATTCGCATTACCAAGAGTTCACACACACACATATGCTTAGCATTAATGACAACCCGGAGACCACAGCTGGTACATATTAATACCTCTAGAACAGACTGTGCAGTTGCATCTTCTATATTGAGCATACCATCAGAAGCTGCAGCTAGAATTTCTGCACATAACTTGGCAAAGGTTGCTAGAAGATGCTCCGGAGCCATTTGTTTCAGTAAAGAGACATAAATGTGCATCCTTTTGGACCTTGGCTCTTCATCAGTACCCCTGTAAACAATACATACTTGATATGAATATATAATCTGAAATAAATAGCTGTGTTGCCAATTGCTAATTCGGGGTTCCATTACCTGATGGAAAAACTTTGACTTTCCTTTCGTGACCCATGGGACTCACGGTGTCCATTATGGGCATGACAATCGTTCAGTACAAAGACAGCCTCGACAAAACTATTGTATGCTAAAAGTGGAGACTTGACTGTTGAAAGAAACAAAACAGCTAAAGTCCAATGACAAAGATATTAAATCAAATTATATCACTGCAAACGTAACTATCAAGCTTCACACCTTTCAAAATATTTCCAAAAAGAAAATCCGCTAGCCGTCTTATCTTTTCTGATTCGTCAACAAGTGACAAAAGGAACCGAAGAAATAGCACTCCTCTCCATTTCACATAGTCCCTCTAGACAAAAGAGAAAATATGTTTTAGCAAATAAATAATACTATTACTCCCCTTCCCGTTTAGAAGAGATAAAGGAAAACAAGCCATAAATTAAAATTATTTGACTCAAAAAATACCTGCAACAATCTGGATAGCAATATGAATGTTTGCCTTCTCACGAGTTCACAAGGATCTAAGAGGCACCTTGTGATCTTTGTTATGTAACTGATAACTTCCATGAAAACAGATTAGAATAACAAGAAGAATATTTACAAATATATATATATATATATATATATATATACACACACACACGTATGTATGTATGTATATAATAAAATTTAAATACTTTGGACCTCTCCCCCAGCTCAATACAAAAATTACTCCTTTGCGTAGTGTACAGTGTGCTACGTGTTTACCATAATGAACAAAAAAAACCTACAATACTATACCCTTTCAAATTCAAAGTCACGTAAAGGCAGTAAAAAGAAGCTTACCAATCAACAAGTGCGGTGTACCGGACACAAAAATCTGCCATCATGACCACAATGTTGTTGCGAAGTGCTGCAGATTCGCTCTTTTCAAGCTCCTACGTATATGTATTTTGTAACAGACAATATATTGAGAAGTGAGAAAAAAATATAATAGTCAATGAGGCATAACATAAACATCAATGCAACAGGAACTACCTGTACAAACAGAGGAATATAATTCTTGGCTAGCTTCCCATCAGCAAGGCAAAGCTTGCCCATGGAAAGCCACCCTTGAATATAAAAAGAAGGAGCTTCATGTTGTAACGAAGTTGAAGGGCCAGGTAGGTTATTTAATTTATGACCAGAACTCCCAGAAGTAATGATGGTATGCATTAGGGGAACTACATTGCCCATATCAGCAGATGGGCAAACAATAGCCAGAGACCCAACTGTATAAATCGCTGTAACTGCTTTAGACAATGCCTTGGAAATTGCTACTGATTTCCTGCCTTTCCTAGTCCCACTTCTGGGAGGAGTGAAGAAGCTTCCTTCCGCATTTTTTTCTGAATTATCTGAAATGAATTTTTCTATTATTGCAGAAGCCCTGGCGAGAACTTGGTCGATCCATTTCAAGATTAATGATTCTGCCTCTTCGAGATTTGAAGCTTTCCGCTTGCATAATGTTTTTAGTGCTTTTAAATGAGCGTCAACCTATCAAGAAAAATTAACAATTCAATATGGTATACTTTTTAACTATATGATTTACATAGCGTCAACCTGAACCATTACCATTCTGTTCTGCCTCCCCACCTGAGTTTAACTTGTCCAGATTTATTAATTCGGTTACCAACTAATTTTTTCAATGAAAATAGTAGTTCCATTTACTATTAATAAATCTATTATGCCAGCGCTGTTCCATATACAAGTAAGATAGCTTGGCTAATTGCACAAGAAACTAAGATAATCATGGAACTAATATTTCTTTATTCAATGAAAATGCTGTATAAAGAGTTTTCAGTTTTTTTCATTGTGGGGCTAGGAGTGTAAGTAGAACAAAGATAGGACATGAAAATAGAACTCAGAATGATATTTACACAGTTAAGACCATGCAGAAGTGTTAGTTTTAAGGCAACTGTCAGTCCAGTCTAGTCCACAAGAAATTACCATCATAAAGAGATTTGATACCAAAATATATTATAAGTGTTGAGAAATTACAATATATGAAGAAAAATATGATAATAAGGAAAAGAATCCAGGGTATTCATTAATAAATTTTAAATCTGGTGGATGAAAATGTCTTGATTTACATCCAGATAATCATTTTAAAATGACACAAGAGGCAATTTTTTAGAAGCCAGTATCGAATTCAGTCATTAATACCATGCAATGATTACCTCCGTTGAGTGCATGTTGAATGCTTGAACTCGTTTGAGCAAGTTATGAGCTAAATCAGCTGCGGGTTCAGGGGGCAGCTCCACAGAAACATTAGAAATTGTTTGTAAGAGGAAAACTCGGTCACTAGCCCAGGCAACAGTATTGCATTCTGTGCTTTCTTCTTCAGATGATTCTTTTCGTGCAATTGGGCTTTTGAACTCACCTTCCACTTCATGTTTATCAAGAAGCTGCCAATGATGATGAAGAAAACCCCAGTCTACTGCTTTTGAAAGGAATGTTGACACCTCTGACAAAAGAAACCAAGCACCTGGCGGAGCAGTCCACTTTTCAATAGGCATGGAATGACTCAGCCAGATAGATTCCGATTGCCTGATTATATTTTGCAGTGCAATAACAATTTTCTGATTCATCCGTTTCTTTTTGCCCAGGTTTGTGCAAATTTTCTTTACCCAAGGGCTCACCTGCCCGTTGCAAACCTCTCTAAGGAGATACAGAATTCCGTCGGGAAAAAGCATCTCCATCTCATTGTCTATAAATTTTCCTTTCATCTTTCTATGCGAAGATACAGTATATGAAGAAGAAGCAGATGCAGCTCTAGATATCCGGTCCAAAACAAGTTCTTGAAAAGTGTTCTCACATTCGTCTTGGATGCTTGATTCATTGTCCGTTATCAGACGGGGAACTGAATGTAGCCACTCGGTTATTACTGCTTCAGAAGAGAACGTTCTGAAAGCCTACATTTTATTAAATAAATTTCATAAATTAGTTCTCAGTTTTTACATATTAGAAAAAAGGAACCAAGAAAAACATATTAGGGGACGATCAGTGAGATACACAACAAATTACGTTTAATAAGATAATAGAAATAAATTTTCAATCATAAAATTCTCCAAAACCATGTCAGGCAGAATTCGATAAAAACACTGGGCAAACTAAGGAACCATCCAAGTAATACCTAAGAATTTGACATAAGTATTACATTTGGAAAAAAAATATAGTCCGAGTGGAACAAACTTATCACAACAGACTGATACGCGTTCTCCATGGATGTAGCATTGTTTCCTTACAAAAGAAACTCATCTTTCTAAGCAACAATGTAACTCAATTTTATCTACTCTACCTAACAATAGATGGTAGAGAATAAAACATAAAGGCTGTCCAACATGAGGGAAAATGAAGAGTTGAAAATTCGTGCATTGTAGTCTTTCTATTCTAACAGCAACATAACAACACCAACCAAAACCTACAGTTCTCATGACAAGATTCTTCCGTAACTACTCAAGTAAAATGAAGCCTATACCTCATATCTTAAATTTTCATGTCAAGTCACTAATTTAAGATAAACTCTCGTGTCTGTCCAATAGATCATGCACACAAAAAAAACATGTTATAACTTACGAAAAGTAAATAAACTACCTGTGAAAGAGCTGCAATAGCGGCTTTCCGCATGCTGATAAGTGGATCCGAACAAGCCATGCCCATTGTCTTGAGAACCACTTCATCAATTGCACCTCCGAGAAGAGAAGTCAGGTTAGTAACTAAAAGCAATGCGGCTTTCCTCACAGCTGCCTTATCATCCATACACCTTCTCCTCAACATATCATTCATTGTACCCTCAACATTCTCACCACCAACATTTCCAAACCCCAAAAACTCCTTAAAAACCACACTAGTCCTTTCACCACGGGACAACAAACCCACAAGCTGCGCCAAGCTGGACAAAGCCCGCGCCCGGATCGCACCACTCACATCAGAACACCTCTTCATCAACGCCTCCAAGCACCACAATCCCCACGCCTCACTGCCTTCACTCTCCACACCTAATGGATCCTTCAAAGAAGTCATCAAATTCAGTATAAGATCAACCGCCAAAAGCCGAAGATTCGCCTTCCCCTGAGTCATCTGCACCACGTACTTCACAAACGCAATCTGATCCTCAACTTCCACCGCCCTAACAACCTCAATGATGGAGTCCACAGCCAAGGCTCTAGGCTCGGCCCTCTCCGGCGCCTTCTTAACCAAATACCTCGGAAAATTAACCAGCGCTTTCTTAACCCCATCGCACCGGTCACCAAGACTTGTTACAAATTCAAGAGCAAAGCTCCGCGCCTGTGACTTCGCCATGAGAACAAGCGGACAGAGAGACTTCAATACCTCAGCGGCAGAGTTGGAAGGTTCCCCATGCTCAGGTTTGAGAACCTCCCTCAGCACGCGAGAACACAGGTTGAGCAACTTGCTATACTGCGCCGCGTTCCCGCACGCGTCGAGCGCAGTGACGGGGATTTCGGCGATGGTTTGGACAAGCGACCGTAGAGTTTCCGGAAAACGGTCCAGGTGGATAAAGTCCATTACCCGGACTAGCTTCTCCAGCACGCGGAGGAGCAACTTGGGGTCGTGTTGCGAACTGGAGTCGGTCGAGTCGTTGTCGTTTTGGGGATTTTTGGCACGGATCCGTCCAGCACGCTTTCTCTTGCGGTTTTGCGAGGTCTCTTGAGCCGGGCCTGGGTTGGAGTGAGCTTTGCAGGAACGGCGGAGGGAGCGGAGGAAGGAAAGGAAGGATATGGGAGTGAAGAGGGTGAAAACGGGAGCGTTTGGGGCGAGGAGGAGCGAGAGGAAGACATCGGAAGCGAGTAGAGAGTGGTGGGAAGGGGAAGAGTCCATTGCGGAAGCAATTGGAGCGATGAGAGCAGAGGGAGAGAGATTCTTCGATGGAAGCTCATCGTAGAGGCTCTCCGATAGAGAATTGTTGAGGAGAATTTGAAGATCCCTTAGGGTTTGTTCTGAAAGCGGTGGTTGTTCATGGCTTCCGCGGAATTCCTCTATCTCAGAGATTACACGAGCCACAGTTTCCTCCATTTCCATCGTGCTGTGTCTTCCTCCGCCACTGCAAGATCTGTTCAAAATCTATTCCCGCTCAAAAGAACTGGTTTTAATATTGGGCCTATTTTTCTGTGGGCCGAATTACAAGCCCAACTCAAAAAGATGGAAAAGATAAAGCGCATGAAGAGAAGGGTTTTTTGGTAATTGTAAAAGCGCGAATCTACAAACCCTGGACTATATATAGCAGCTGCGTAATCAGGCTAACTCCTTCTGTCTCGCGTCGCTCCGTTCCAGCCTTCATTGCACAAAACCCTCCAGTCGTCGGAGCGATCCGAGAGAAATTCTGCAAACATGTTGGTTTACCAGGACCTCCTCACAGGTAAACTAAACGAACTTTAATTTTTAGATTTGATTTTGCTTCTGTGTTTAGATCTCTGGATTTTATTTTTGATGGTAAAGTATTGAACTTTTTGGGATTACTGGATCTAGATGATTTTTTCGATTTGAATTGATTAATAGCATCATGTGTGTAATTCAAGAAAATCTGATTTTTTTTATTTTTAAACTTTTATTACCATTAAAGTTTGTATATATAATTCTGATTTGAATGTTTGGGGAAGTCATGTTAGCAGTGATTGTGATTTGCTGGTTGGTATGTTTGTGTGATTCTTATTATTTTATTATTAATTTAATATAGTTTTTTGATACCTTTTGTTGAGTATATTATAGTTGTATCAATGGATTGATCATGTTAACTGTCTTCTGTAGGTGATGAGCTTCTCTCTGACTCCTTCCGCTACAAAGAAATTGAGAATGGAATGTTGTGGGAAGTTGAGGGAAAGGTTAGTCGATTGTTGTGCATTTACGCAGATTTTATGTTACGGGTGCATATTTGTTATGCAGATTTTTCTTGTTTATATGCCAAAAGTATTATTATTTTAAGCAAAGACGTGCTTATTGGTTTTATGTTGCGGATGCAATTTTTTTACATTCCTTGTGTGTTTTTCAGAAGCTAATGAACTTCTTGTTTATATGTTAAACTAAACATTCTAAGTTCAATACTCCCGACGTGGTTGGATTCATGTTGCGGATGTGATTTTTTAATATGTATTATGTGCTTTTCAGAAGCTAGTAACTTTATTGTTTACATGTCAAACGTAATATTCCAATTAAATGCTGCTAAAGTTTTGTTCCATGTCGTAGATCCAATTTTTCTGTCACGTTTTTTTACATTTTTGGTTGCGTGTTGCGGATGCTTTCTCACATTTTTTTTATGATTGTCCGAAGCTAATAATGATTGCTTATGTGATACTTACAGTTTCCCCAAACTTCCCAAACCTTTTTGTTTTGTATTATTTTGTTTCTTTTCATTCTTGTCATATTTTGGATACTTGTATAAGTTAAATCTATATATTTTTCTTCTTTTTGATCTGCAGTGGGTTGTTAGAGGAGCAGTTGATGTAGACATTGGGGCAAACCCTTCTGCCGAAGGTGGTGAGGACGAGGGTGTTGATGACTCGGCCGTCAAAGTTGTAGATATTGTTGACACCTTTAGACTCCAGGTTTGGCAAACCTTGTACCTCTTGTATATTTTCTTATATATAATTTATATTAGTCATTTATTAGATGGTTTAATAATGTAGTTATTTTCATCTCTGTAGGAACAACCTACTTATGACAAGAAAACATTTATTGCCTATATGAAAAAATTTATTAAGAATTTGAGTAGCAAACTTGAAGGAGAGCAACTGGAGTTGTTTAAGAAACACATTGAGGGGGCAACCAAATACCTGCTCCCTAAGCTTAAAGAATTTCAATTGTGAGTATTACCTTCAGCGAAATGGAGTTTGCTGTGTTTGATTTTAAATTCTTGTTGCTAGTGCTTAAGTAAATACTTATGTTGCAGTTTTGTTGGGGAGAGCATGCATGATGATAGTTGCGTGGTCTTGGCCTACTACAAGGACGGTGCCACCGATCCGACATTCCTGTACTTTGCATCTGCCTTGAAGGAGATTAAGTGCTAAGTGGATCGGTATACAAGGCTTATTTACCATCATTTTATCTTTTTCTTTTAAGTTACTTGGAACTTTGCCTTTGGTAATTTTGATTTAATGACTAGACATTTGGTACTTATATTTTCTATCAAATTTAAATATTATGGATTGTAGTTTCATTAATTTATGCATTTCGAATGTCGGTGAGAAGGACTTTTTGTTTTTGATGTAATAAATTATTTCCTTTTTTATATCTGTATTTAATTTTGTAATTCCGCATTACAGCATTTTTCAAAATTTAACCAGATAAAGTAGTTGTCATGATCAAAAACTAGTATTTACGACACAGAAATCTACATTATGCCAAGGGGGGGGGGGGGGGGGGAATGGAATTATTTCTAAATTATTCGCACTTTGGTTGGCTAGCTTTGTCATCTTTTGTTTGTTCTTTCTAATGATTAGACAGAGGAACAGATGTTTGTTATCCTCTGTTTAAATGGGGGACAAAGTAGGGAGAGAAAAAATGAAATTTAAATTTAAAAAATGAAGGTATTTTACCATTATTAATTTTCAGATACGTATAATTATTTGTATTTATGTTTTTGTCTTATTCTTGCCTTGGTTAATGGTGAAGAGGGTGATAGGATAGATAATGCTTTGAAATGTTTAGATATGGTAATTTAAGGATAAGAAATGATAATAGAGGAATTTCTCTGTACTAAATTTGGATGTCTACTATTAACCATTAATTCTTCTAGATGCCCATTTATCGTTCATAAATAGATAGATCTGAAAGTTTAGACACAATTTGCTATCATAGTTCAAAGTAACTCCGACCTTATATTGTCTTCTGAACAATGCAATTCAAACAGCACCAACATAGATTGTCTCTTTGATGTGAAATGTGACCTAACATTCAACTCTGATTCTATTTTACGGCAAAAGCAAAAACAAGTAATTCGATTCCAGCCACTCCTTTAGAGCAAAATCACTAGGATTAAAATTGACAGAAAAAGAGGAATTGTTGGTATATTATAAAATTTAAGTCTACATATTTAAAAGTAAATAAATGGTGCCTTGAAACTTTTGTGAGTTTTAATCTTCTTTTTATTTCCCAAATGTGATTCTTTTGTATGTTTTTCAAGTTGTATTGGGATTGAAAAACTTTTGTTCACGAAATATTCGGTTTTAAGAAAGTAATTAAATTTTTTTTTTTAATTTCATTGTTACATAATCTAATTTCATTTTCGAATATATAAATAGAAATAATTTTTTTATTTGTCTTTTTTAAAGTAATCTATACTATTATATTGACAATTGGAAACACCTTAGACCATCTTAAGTGTTTCATAGATTTTAGGATAAGAAAGATAAACAATGGGTTCATATTGAAATTTGAAAACACCTTCGGCCATCTTAAGTGTTAAATAGATGTGTTCATTATATTTCTTCAATTGCCAACAATGACCATGGTTTCATTATAAAATTTTTATTTCGATATTTAAAGCAATTCACTCACTCTTCTTTATACATGGCAATGTCCAACCTTTACTTGTTATTTGTTGCTTGAGTAAGTTGATTTAGAGGCACACTCTTGTTTTGCATATTAATTTTATTTGTTATCATTTCTAATTATGTATTAGGTTTTCCTATAAAGATATTTTAACTTTGAATAGTATACGTGGTAGTATAAGAAGGAGCAAATCATACTTTCTTAATGGATCTTAAGAGAAAGAATCACTAAAAAAACACCAATTAACATGAGTATAACACATATATAAGAAATTAACAATTATTCTAATCTAAAACCTTATGATAACGAATATATGACTATCCATCTTATATGATGTTCAACTTTTTTTTTTATTTGTATGAAACTTAGATTCATAATTAAATTCCCAACATAATTAAATAAAACATAATTTTAGACTACATTTAAAATTATATTTAATGAGTTAAGAATATCATTATAGATCATATAATTTAAATTATATTCTAAAATGTGTAATTCATGAATGTTTAAAATTATAACCCTTATTAGAGTATAATTTTGAAAAAGTTGTTCAGTATTATCTAATTCTTAAATCACCGTTAACTTATTTGAAACATGCAATGTGAGAGATTCTCGGTATATCATGAAAGGCGTAAGGTTTTTTGTTTAAACAATAAATAAAGCAACGGGGTGGAAAAAGAAAATAAAAAAGGAGGAAGCCATGTCCAAAAATAAGGTTTTGGGTTACAAGGAGCTGAGGTTGTTCGTAGTTATATCATTTCATCATTTTTAAATAGTTATTCTAAAATAAAGAAATCAAATCAATGAGTAATCTAACCAAGTAAAGAAATTATTATTTGATTAAAAAATTATAATTTAATTAGCATTACTAATAAATTATTATGCAATATAATAAATAATACCATTTGCTACTAAAGAAGTGTGTTGAGTATTTTTCTTTTTCACTTTCTACCTATATTAAAAATCATACCTTGAAATTGATCTTTGGTAACTTCCAACCCCAATTAAAGAAGAAGAGATATTTTATAAGGGTTTGGTAGAACTGTAGTTCAATCATTTGATAAGTAGGTTTTTGAGAGATTCATAATATGAGAAAATGGTATGTTGTTGTGTGATGTACATTTAGAAATGATAGGACAACTAATTTGGTCAATGGATCCATCTTTAGTTTAAATTTGTGTTCCTTCTTAATCCTACCTTTAACTTCTCCTCTCATGCTTTAAGCAAAAGCAAACACTTTTTGCTAAACAATAAGTGAATTGCAATCAATACATGGCAACAAGTTATCTTTGAGATTCATGTGCCTCATAAATGTCACCAAAACAATACACTATTTACTTATTTTAATTGAAATAATATATAAATTCAATTAAAAATTAAAAGTATTTTCTATTGCACCATTATCCTCATTGCTAAATTTAATTGAAATAAAATTCAATCAAAACATACATATCTCAATTTTCAAAATTATAAATCATAAAATCATAATATACATGCTACGATCTTACGATTTACAATTTTGCAAGTCTTTCACTATTCTAATTATATTAGTAATTTTAACCGTTTTTTTAATACTTGATAGAGAGCAAATTTAAAACTCTATAAATACTATAAAACATATTGTGAAACAGTGAGAATTTATTGAACATTTAACGATTCAGGAGAATTTATATCGATAATAATTATACACCCACCAAAACAAAGTATAACATTAACTATATTTATTGCGAATGTACTGTTCTCATCATCACTTGCGGTACCCTATGAATAAATGCTTTTGGTAATTATGGATCTTATTTTAAATGTCGTAACACATTTAATAGTAGTAGCGTGAAAATAGGTTAAAATATATTAGTCAATCTAGTCTATTATAAGTTAGAATTGGGTTAGATTTAAAAGATAAATAAAATTTTAATATGAATTGATTTTGAATTTAGTGTACTATAAATTTGACTTAATTTGATTTAATTGGATTAGTTGATTAATCTTTTTTTTTCTAAATTATATTATTATATTATAAAATTTGTTATGTTTTAGATTATTAATCATGGTTTTAAGTTATATTTTATTTAAATTTTAATTAAAAAATGTTATCTTTTAAAGAAAAAAAAATTGTAATTAAATAAGTTACTGAATCAATTTATTTAATTCATCTAGTGGGTTAAGTCGATTTCAAATTTTTTAACTTCTGAGATGATTCATTATTAATTTTTAGTAAGTCAAGCAAAATCAAACTGAATGAATCTCTTTTTATTGTATTACCTAATAATCTGTGTACCATATGGATCGGGCGATCTGAAAGCAATGTCGAAACTTAGGTGACCACCGGTGTTTCTTCCATCTTTTTACTCCCGACAGCATTGTCGGGCGGTGTAACTCGATTGTTCGTCCCTCCACTCGGGTGAGTAGTGCTGGTTCACCGTATGGACGGCGGATCAAGACCGGCCGATTGCTAAACCAGGTCGTTAAGACGGAGACTAAGGTAAATAAGGATTAGAACTATTGGGCTGGAATTGGGTCGTGATTAACTTTTCACTAATCTCAAACCCATAGCAAAAACTATAAATACAGGTTAGAGGTAAGTGGTAAACAGGTTGCATTTAGTGCGCATTCATTACTATTTCATCAAATCGTCAACAGTTTTTGTACTGACTTTGGCATCAGATAATCTTTGATAGGTTCCCCGGATGGCAGGAGTAGATAACGGAGTTTGGAGCGAGACCGGACGGCAAGAAGACAAATTGTGAAGGCGTTTGGTGACTTAGCCCCAAATAACCGAAACAATCTTATATTACTTAAAGAATCAAAACTTAAAATATTTTTTCTTTTATTTTTGAGACGTCTTTTAACCGTTAAACTATAACAAAACTTTGATTTTCAAAGAAGAAAATGCCTATGGCAATTGATAATTTTATTTGCATAAAATTGAATTCTTAATGTGAAATAGTTTATCGTATTGAAAAACAAGTTGAAACACCTACCTACCCGGTATTTGTGGGAACACCTAGTTCTACCACATAATAAATGGTTGTACCTGATCTTCATGTAAAAGTGTTGGTCCTAAGATTTCGTAGCCTTTACCTTTTGGCGTACCCATATTTATTACAACCCTAAAATCAATGTCCAAATCTATAAAGAAAAATATGAATGCTATAATTATTATCTTTTACAAAAAAGCCATATGTGATATATTTAAACAAAGATATATACTATACTATGAAAATATACTTTTATTCGTCTTGGGTAAATAAATACCACTCTTATAGAATCAAGTTATTGTTGACCAAATATATCTATTTTTTTTAGTTCTATATGAACCATTTTTTTTATAAAGAGATTTTTTCTCTTCGTTATGTAACAGTGCTCTTTTATCAAAGTACTGTTTGAAAATAAATTGAAAAGGACTAAAAATAAATTGGATGTAGGCAAACAAATTTAAATAACATTTTTTTCACTTCCCTCAACATAAGGTTATAATGACAGAAAAATATCATTTCAAATAATTTGCAAGATATATTAGATTTCACTTTAAAGAGATTTGATATAATTGATAGTTTTTCTTTTCAAATATATATCTTTAATTTTATTTTTCTATCAAATTTTTTTACAATAATATTTATACAAATTAATCGTCACAAAAATAATAACTAATACTATAGTCTATAACTGACTAAAGTTCACTGGATTCCGAAAACTGAACGGTTATTAATAAATAATTACTGACAGACCGGTAAATAGCAAGCAATTTAAGTATATTTAGAAATAAAGTATGTTTATCAACTCTTTGGTTATGATTAGACCTATATTAATTAAAATCTTCTTATAAAATTTATAAATATTAATTTAAAATAATAAATAAAGTGATTATAATTAATTCTTACCAAACTATTATATATTGACTTAAGAATTCGAGTATTTTTACGAATAATTCTCTGCATGATATAAAAGAGTACTAAAATGAATACTTAGATTACTAAAGAGTTTGGAGATTGTTTGAGGTTTATTTGGAATTTGGTCTCAACCCTACTACCAAAATCAAAGAATTAAAGTGGCATCACCCAAAATCAAATTCTAAACCTCATAATCAATAAACATATTAAAGACAAAAATAAAATTATAAAATATAGTCACATGTAAATCAATCTATATAAGTAGAATCAACTTAAATTTAAAAGTTTATTTCTTTTACCGTCAATAAAAAAATACAACATAAATATAATTAAGGCAATGAGTACAATATAAAAAAAAATTATTGATATTCATGTATAAGTAAACCATAATGTGAATGTTTACCACTCGTTTAGTTAGTTTATATATATATATATATATATATATATATATATATATATATATATATATATATATATATAAAGTCATATAAGCTATAAATATAAAAAATTAAACGTGGTTCGTATTCATCTGGTTTAAATTTAGTATAAAATTCAAACCTAACAAAATCACAGTATTTTGTGTATTGATTCGAATAATTTTTGTGAGTTTTCTTATCAATAAAATTGTTTAGCATTTTATAATAAAATTTGTAAAATAGAAAGAAACGTGACAAAAAAAAAGTCTACGTAATTGTTATTGTATTCACATATTTTTATTTTTATTTTCGTATTATTTTTAGTTTAAGTTATAAATATATTACAAACAATCTTCAAAAGGAAATATTTTGATTTACTGAACTGTTTGATTTATTCTTTTATTTTCAACCTATATATCTGAACTCAGTCGTTTAGTTAAAAAAAAATCTAATATTTAGATACTTTTTTTAATTTCTTGGTATTAGTTGGTTTTCAACTAGCATAGTGGACATTGGATCTGGATATCATATTTAAATATAGGAAAGTAATCAATAGTCCTCACGTTCACATGCATAAGTTTCAATGTTATTCGATATCATATTTAAATATTTAGGCGTGAATTTAAGTTTATATTATGTTAAGACATAAAAATAAGAAATATTTATATTAAGAATGTTTTTTCTTGAAATTAAAATATTAATTTCAAGAGACTTATACTTAGCAGAAAAATCATTGAATATTCAAATATAAGTTTAAGTCTCTTATATGATATAATTTATTATAATATAAAAAAAAAATAAGATGGTAATAAATTTACTTCATTATTTATATTTATTTTGTTCATAAGTGTCTAAAATTTCAGTTTTTAATTTGTCAATGCTAACTTTCTTTATTTATATTTATTTTTTGGTCATGTGTATAAAATTATTTTACCTTTTTAACTATTTATTTTATTTTTAAACACATTTTTTCCAAAAATAAAGATATAGTTTTTAATATTTTCTTCTTTTTTAATCTTACTCTTTTACAATTTCTAATTAATCGGTAATTTAGTGAATTATTAAAGAATAAATTATATTTAAAGTATTAATTTATTATATTATTTATTTCATTTTTAATTTTATGTTTTGTGATTTCTATTTATTTGATCATTTAATATATAATATAATCAATAAATTATAATTTTAGTTCTTAAGTAACATTATTAGTTTTTTAAATTTAAAATCTTCGTATCAATCTCCAAATCGATAGTATATATAAAGTTGAAATTATTTTGTTCATCTCCAAATCGATAATATGTGTAAAGTTGGAATTATTTTGTTAATCTCCAAATCGATAGTATGTATAAAGTTGGAATTATTTTGTTAATCAATTTATATTATATTTGAAAAGTATTTAAAAAATTAGTTGATTTTTAATACATATTATATGAATTTATTAATATACACTAGAGAAGTGTGTCTATATACTGATTAGACGAGTTTAACAACATGTATTAGACGAGTTTATCAATACACTGATTAGACGAGTTTAGTAATATACCTTACATAAGTGTGTTTATACACTAATTTGTATTTTTAACAGGTTTACTATCATATTTCTTCATATCCTCTATATTTTTAGGTAATCTACTATATTTTTTCACATGTTTTATCTTTTATATTTTTATAAAGTCCATTATTCATAATTTTATAGACATATTGACTCTTTAAATACAAATAATTTTTCTGGTTGATTATATTAAAAACTTAGTTATAAACTTATAATAATTTTTTTTTCTCAACCTCTAAATTTATTTTAATAAAACACTAGTTTAAAACTAGGTGAGTAAAATATAAAAAAAGTTAAACAATGTATAAAATTTGAATAAAAATAAAAAATTAAATAATATATAAATAAAAAATACATTAAATATGATTATTATTTATACACTGTATAACTTTTTTATTTTTATTAGACTCATACTTATATACCTAACATAAGTGATTTCAAATATTAGATCTAAACAACTTAAAGAATCTAAGAAATTACAAATTTAAAAGTTGAATAAAATCATTCAATTAGCTATCTGATGTGGATTAAAAAAAATTGTATGATTTAGTAATTTGCAATCTATGTTAATTTTGTAAACACACTATTGTTTATTGAGCTTTATATTAGGCTGAGTTTATTCCTTTCTGGAAATTCATGTGACGCCCATATGTACTTTCACAGGAAAAAACATCTTTGATTCTATATCCGAACATAACCAAAGCATTCAAATTACAAAAAGACATAAAATAGTACAAATGTAACCTGCTAGACAAAAGAATTGTCCCCAATGGCTATGAAATATCTTCAAAAATTCAGTTGCCCAATGTTAACCTCACTCACTTATCAAAACATATTTTAGATTTTAACTTTCCAATAGAAAAATAAGAATCAAACTTTGTTTTATTTCATATTCAATAACCCTAAAAATAAAAAATTTACTAAGAATACATTAACAACATCTCTACAATAATACATATAGCTGTAATGTCAAAACACATTTGTTTCGATTTCGAAGTTGAGTTACTCCAAATATCTTCACAATTTGCTCTTCGATGTCGTTCGATTTCGCTCTCTGGTCTCCTTCTTCACCTTCAGTAAACAATCCAATCGCTAACTTTATATCAGTAATAAATGAACAGTAAATGCGAACCACCTATCTCTTACCTTTGACCTGTATTTATAGTTTTCGCCATGGACTGGGATTAGTGAGATCTTAATCACGGTCCAATTTCGGCCCAATGACTTTAATCGCTACTTACTTTAATCTTTGGATAAATGACTACAAGATCTTTACGGTCGTTCATCCTTAACCGTCCCGTCAGATTTATCATGCGGTAGTTATATGGCTGTTCGGCTAGATTAGCCACATGATAATTCTATGATTGTCCGGCCCATCTGGTACAACAATAAATGCATAACACTTCATATATTGATGAACGATTAAATAAACTTTTGCATATACCATCAAAATTCATACTACCCCAAACTCATCAAAATATTACTGACAAAAGAAAACAATCTTAATCTACATCTTAGTTATTTATTATCTAGATTATTTATCGTGAGTTTTTTTTAAAACATGGAAACTTACATAAATATTCTTTATTAAGTTCCCGTGTTACAAACCGGAAATTCACATGTCTTTAACACAAATTCTTGCATAATCATGTAGGGTTCAATTTAGTTATTATAAGAACAAGAAACACATGTTAGATGCATATTCTAATTAATAAAACTATGAAAAGCTATAAAAAAATAGTTACTCAAACAATTATGTTTAATCTTAATTGATTATATCAATGTTTATGTAAAACTTTTTTATTTGCAATTAATTAATTGAGTTTTGAAAGAAAAAAAAAACACTTGGAATTGATTCAGAACAAAATCAGTAGATTAATGTTTAAATATAATCTATTAAATCATGCTCCCTTCACTATTATTCTCTTTTGAATTCTTTACGTATTATACTCATCTCTAACTCTCATATCTTTTCTTTTGTTTTTGAAAAAAATAATCAAGTTAAACATAAACTTGTTATCTGTGCTTTCGTTTTTTTTATCTCACGAGTTTTTGTGTACTTATTTTTTATTATTATAGAAGAAAATTTTATCTCTTATATGTTTTTTCAAACCGGCTTTTAGTTGTGACTTGGTTATCACAATTTTTTTTAATAATTATATCTCTTAATTTTTATTATAAGAGTTTATTTTACATATTTATTATTTAATTCGCCTTATTTTAATTTTTTATGTTTCTATAGTTATAACAAAAAGATTATTTTTTTCAATTATTGAAAATCATAAGACAAGATTACTGAATAAAATGGAAGATGAATTTCTTGTAAACAATATAATTATTTATATTGAAAAATAAATAGTTGAAAATTTTAATTTTAATTCAATTATTGACTAGTTCAGTAATTTAAAAGAATGAAGGATAATCCTTTAAACATGTATGATATTTTTTATAGTTACATAATGTAACATCCCAAAATATCATAATTACCATAAATCAGGATTAATTACAATTAACAGTACAGTAAACAGTCTTTAAGATTAAACAGAGATCAAGAGTCAAAGCCGAACGGCTACAGTACAAAATAACGAGCGTTTCAGAGAAACAGGAAAATAAATCAGAACGAACGGTTTTACAAAAATAACCGAACGTCCAAAAAGGAGCTAACATCTACGACCTAACATCTACGAGCGCTCTAAGGCTCGGCCTTTACATCAACTTCCACCAGATTGGCATCGTCCAAATTTTCTTCTTCCAGCATTTCTTCAAGGGATGCACCACCATCTGCTCACATCCACAACGGATGATCATTGCAAGACAGAACGAACGTACATGGACAGTAGACAACACAAAGGAAAAACGAAAGGGTAAACTTACGTAATTTAAATTCATACTTCAACATCTTTATTCAAACCATCATACAATCAACTCATATACGCATAACATCAATCAAACATAAATATAATAATAATGCTAGACCGACCGTCCGGACTGTATGAATCTGTGTAGTTACAAGCGTCCTTGCACCCGAGTGATGTAGTAACTGGGATACACCAAACAGCTGCCACTCGAGGTAAGTCCGTTCTTACGTCGCCCATGTTAACTTATGGACTAAGGACCTCCTGCCGTTCCCACACATGAATACCCACTTCTACTTGAAGAGGCGTATCACGGAACATCAGGATGGACAGCGAGTCTTAACTTATCCACAGTCATACTTTACCAAAATCAATATTCCATATAAAAGTCAGAGTCGTTCCTCCTTGGAACGCTCGTTCAAATGTCAATATCATAACTTCATTTCTTAAATCGTTCGCACACCTTAACTCTTTCATTAATTCACATCTTCATTCTAGGTTCCACTTTCATAAAAAGACGAACGTTAATTAACTGTATGGACGAACGTTATTTTGAGATCAGGACGAACGCTGTTTAAAATCAAATACTTATGCAGTTGTACGAGCGCTTGATAGGAGACCTTGCGCGATTTAGAACGATCGTTCGATATAAGGCCGAACGATATTAAAGACGAACGCTCGATATGAGGTCGAACGCTATCAAAGACGAACGCTCGACATAAGGTCGAACGCTCTCACAGACGAACGCTCGACATGAGGTCGAACGCTCTCACAGACGAACGCTCGACATGAGGTCGAACGCTCTTACAGACGAACGCTCGACATAAGGTCGAACGCTCTCAAAGATTTAAATAGGGACGCTCGTTCACGAGCAGAATTCTTTCCAAATGAAGGAATCCCATTCTAAGTTATTTTAAGAGGAAACCGAACGGTTTAAGACCGTCCAGTGACGAGCGTCATTTATCAAAGACATGATTTAAGTGCAGATTTCTCAACCTTAACAATTTTCCAGATTTTCAACAATTTAACTTATACTTTATACTTCAAATAAATCTCAAATCGATGAACTTTATACTTTCACTTCCAGATTAATTCATATTCAAAAATCAACATATTAACAATTCATACATTATAGTATTCATCCATCACTCATACGTTTCAACCAGCATGCAGTTCAACAACCCAGAAATCATATCAGCAAACATCCATAACAGCACAACAGGGTTCGTTCATGCAGATCCAGAAAAACACATATACAAAAATTTCATACAGCCAACCCACATCATGCTTTCATACACTCGCACACGTATAAATTTAAATATATGTAAGCTTCCCTTACCTGGATAGCAGTGTACTTCCAACAGCAAGATTTTAGGGTTTTCCTCTAACCACGTCTTACACCCAGGTTTCGCTCAACAGTTCCCACGTAAATCTAAGACACCAAAAATCAACATGATTCAGACCTAGAACTCATGCATGCAACCATACCAGGGTTCGCATGAAACCAGAGAAGACGACGCTTAGAAAGGAAAAACTTACCAGTTCCGATCCAAGTTCTGTTCGGTCCAAATGAAAGATCACAGTTGGACGAACGTTCCTATGGTTCTGGAAAGTGAATCGGAGAAGAAGAAGATGAGTTACAGAAGAGAGAAGGGCAACTGGTTTTAGAGAGAAGTTGGAGAAAGTGAAGGGGTGAGCTTTCGTGAGGAAGAAGATGAGTGATGCAGGTGATCGGAAGGGTTTTCGAAAATCACTTTTGCTCCTTCCAAATCCAGACGAACGAACGTCTCTCTTTCGGACACCTGCACCTCCATTCTGACTTCCGAAACTTCCAGCGTGACAAGTGGCATGCGTGCATGCAGCGCTTGGTGCGTTTTTAATGCACTGAGTGTATGACGTGCGCGTGTTTCAGAGAAATGATGGGCGTGGTTCTTCGTGCACGTCTGAGAGGAATGAGATCAGATTAGAGAGTGGATTTTAATGGCTGGAAATGACGTGGCGTGCATTAATGGTGAGGTGTCAGGATTAATTGAGGCTAATTATTATGGGTCTCACATTCTCCCTATCTACAAAAATTTTCGTCCTCGAAAATTTAGAACTTACCCGTGAATAGGTGCGGATACAAGTCCCTCATTGCACTCTCCACTTCCCACGTTGAATCTCCAGTCTTGGCATCCCACACAACTTTCACTAATCGAACGTCTTTTCCTTTGTATAGCTTGGTGCGAACATCTTCAATGCGGACGGGTTGTAATTCCAGCGTTCGGTTCGGTTGAAGTTGAATATCTTCCAGTTCTAAGACATGAGAGGGATTGGCTATATACTTCCTAAGTTGAGACACATGGAAGACCGGATGCAGGTTTGATAGCTGAGGAGGTAAGGCAAGCTCATAGGCTACTGGTCCAGTCTTCTTCAAAATCTGGTACGGCCCTATGAACTTGGGAGACAGCTTCTTTGGACGAACGACTCTGCCTACTCCAGTGATCGGATTGAGTCTCAGGAACACATGGTCTCCTGCAGCAAACTCCAATGGTCTTCTTCTTCTATCCGCATAGGATTTCTGCCTGCTCAAAGACGTCCTCAATCTATCTTGGATCAACTTAACCTTCTCGGTTGTTTGCTGGATGAGTTCAGGTCCAGTTAGTACGTTCTCTCCCTCTTGGAACCAGCAAAGTGGTGTTCGACATTTCCTCCCATAGAGAGCTTCAAACGGCGTCATTCCAATGCTAGACTGGAAACTATTGTTGTACGTGAACTCCACCAGTGGCAAGACCTCATCCCATGCGCCTAAGTGGTCTAGGACGCACGTCCTCAATAAATCTTCTAGCGTCTGGATAGTACGTTCGGATTGGCCGTCCGTTTGCGGATGATATGCTGAACTCATCTGCAGCCTGCTCCCCAACTCGCCTTGTAATGATTGCCAAAACCGAGATGTGAATCTCGTGTCTCGGTCAGAAATGATGCTTGAAGGCACTCCATGAAGACGAACGATCTCCTTGATATATAACTTGGCTAGGTTGGTCATTGACATCTTCAAGTTCACGGGCAGGAAATGGGCGCTCTTCGTTAGTCTGTCCACGATCACCCAGATTGAGTCATGATTCCTAACCGTCCGTGGTAGATGAGTCACGAAATCCATGGAGATGTTATCCCACTTCCATTCTGGAATCTCCAATGGTTGAAGTAATCCACCTGGTCTTAGGTGTTCAGCCTTTGCACGCTGACAGGTCAAGCAAGATGTCACAAAACGAGCTATATCACTCTTCATTCCAGGCCACCAAAAAGATTTCCGGAGGTCTTGATACATCTTAGTCATACCGGGGTGTATGCTAAGACGGCTATGATGCGCTTCCTCCAGTATGATCCGCTTCAGCTCGCCATCATTAGGAATGCACGTCCGACCCATGTAACGTAACATGCCGTCCGTTCCAGCGTTGAAATGTTTGGCCTGATCCGTACCGAGCGCGCTTAAAATCTCCAATAGCTTTTCATCCTCCCGTTGTTTCATCCAGATTCGGTCGAACACATTGCTAGATATTCTAAGGTTACAGCACTTGATGCTGTTCGGTTCTAACTCAAACTGCAGCCTTAGATCTCTGAAACTCTCCACCAAGCTCAGCTCGCGTACCATCATAGACGACATATGCACCACTTTTCTGCTTAGAGCGTCCGCTACCACGTTTGCTTTTCCTGGATGATAGAGCAGCTCGAAATCATAATCCTTCAAGAACTCAAGCCACCTCCTTTGTCTCATATTCAACTCCTTCTGATCAAAGAGATACTTGAGACTCTTGTGATCACTGAAGACTTGGAACGTGGATCCATACAAGAAATGTCTCCAGATCTTCAGCGCAAAAACGACCGCTGCCAACTCCAGGTCGTGCGTTGGGTAATTCCTCTCGTGAATCCTCAACTGCCGAGACGCATACGCTATCGCTCGCCTCTCTTGCATCAAAACACAACCCAGACCTTGATGAGAAGCGTCGCAATAGACTTCAAACGGTTTAGACGTGTCCGGAATAACTAGTACAGGGGCGCTCGTCAACTTCACTTTCAGTTCCTGGAAACGCTCTTCACACAGATCAGTCCATGCGAACGGCTGATCCTTTCTAGTCAATTGGGTAAGCGGAGCCACTATCTTGGCGAATCCCTCTATGAAACGTCTATAGTAGCCCGCAAGACCAACGAAGCTTCTCACCTCCGTGACTGAACGCGGACGTTCCCAATCCCTAACCGCTCGTACCTTTGCTGGATCTACCGAGATCCCTCCAGCGGACACAATATGTCCCAGAAATTGCACCTCCTTCATCCAGAATTCACACTTGGACAGTTTGGCATACAATTCCTTTTCCCTCAACACGCTCAGCACTGCCCTCAAGTGTTCTTCATGTTCAGCTTGCGTCTTAGAGTAGATGAGAATATCATCTATAAAAACGACCACGAACTTATCCAGATATGGCCGGAAAATGCGGTTCATATAATCCATGAACACAGCAGGAGCGTTTGTTACTCCAAAAGGCATCACTACGTACTCGTAGTGTCCATAACGCGACCTGAATGCGGTCTTCTGGATGTCGTCCTCCTTCACTCTGATTTGGTGATATCCCGAGCGCAAATCAATCTTAGAGAACACTGTTGCCCCATGCAGTTGATCCAACAAGTCGTCAATCCTTGGCAACGGGTATTTGTTCTTGATGGTTAGCTTGTTTAATTGCCTGTAGTCGATACACAACCGAGAGCTGCCATCTTTCTTCTTTACTAAGAGCACAGGCGCTCCCCATGGTGACACGCTTGGTCTTATGAATTGCTTCTCCATTAGTTCCTCAATCTGCTTTTTGAGTTCAACCAACTCTGCAGGCGCCATACGGTACGGTTGAACAGATATAGGGGCTGCTGTTGTCACCAGATCAATGGTGAATTCAACCTCACGTACAGGAGGTAGTCCAGGGATCTCTTCTGGAAAGACATCCTGGAATTCGTCCACAACCGTTCGTCCTTCAGTGCACTTATTGGACGAACGCTCAAAGTTCTCATCCGCACTCTCTCGGTCTTCATGCGTCATGATCAAGAAGCAGGACGCGCCCTCCATAATATCTTCTTTTAGCTGACCGAGCGTTACTGAAAGTACTTCTTCTTCTTCACCAGGAAAAATTAATTCCTTCGCTCCACAATCAATAAGAATGCGATTGGCGGCCAACCAATCCATTCCTAAAATCACCTCCAAACCTTGAAGAGGTAAGCAGATGAGGCTAACCTTAAACTTACGTCCCTCCACTTCTATAGGACACTTGACGCACATAGTGGACGTCCTAACCTCACCAGCTGCTGGGGTAGACACTACCAAATCACACAACATCTCACTCACTTTTAATCCCAGTTTTTCAACACACGCCTTCGAGATGAAGGAGTGCGTCGCCCCCGAATCAAACAAAGCACAGCATGATCTACCATACAGCATGCATTCACCAATTACAAGGTTACCTGAGCTCGCTGCCTCCGCGCTCGTTATAGCATATACTCGCCCACTTGCTTGGGCTCGTCCTCCTCTCGCCTGATTCCTTCCAGCATTGGGTGGCCTCATCACCGCACGCCCACTCATATTGCACTCGTGATCCAAGTGTCCGTTTCTCCCACAACTATTACAGTGCTTGACTCCCACCAACTGAGGGCATGAAGACCTATAATGTGGCCCTCCACACCGGAAACAAACGACACCTCCCTGCCCAGACTGTCCGACAGGGACTACTGCTTGAGACCCGCTCGTCTGAGAAGACTGATTTGGACGAGCGTAAGGAGGTCTCCTTTGTACAGCTCCTCCCCTGGACACGATTGGTCCTCTACTCACTTGTTGCGACCTCTTCTGACGTTCCGCTTCTGCCATGTTCCTCTCCAAGACCTTGGCTCTCTCAACCATAGCAGGGAACGTTCGGATACACAAACTGGATATCAATACTTTCAAGTCGCTCCGCAATCCGTTTTCAAACTTTCTACACTGCCATACTTCACTCGTAGCCATGGTATTGAATCTGACGAGGTGCTTAAACTTATTGGTGTATTCGGAAACAGACATACCCCCTTGAACTAGTTGTAGAAATTCCACCTCCTTCGCAAACCGAACGCTGTCCGGAAAGTATTCTTCATAAAACTTAGCCCTAAACACCTCCCAAGTGACCAGCTGTTGTGCGTCTGCGAGAATGGCTCTCGCGCTCGTCCACCAATGACTTGCTTCTCCCGTCAACAGATACTCCGCGTACGCTAATCTATTCTCATCTGGGCATCTCTTGGCATTGAAAATTTTCTCTATATCCCTTAACCATTGATCTGCTTCATCTGGAAGACCCTTCCCACTGAACTTAGCCGGATGGTGTTGGAGAAAACTCTCCAAGCTCCATTCAGCATTTGGTTGGGCAGCGTTTGAAGAGGATGCTCCAGACGCACCTCTAGTTGCTGCAAGTATCTCCATCAATTGCCTCTGCGTGGTCTCAGAATTTGCACGAGAGGACTCCAAGCTCTGCATAGCAGCTTGGTTTTGCTGCATCAGAGTGGCGTTTTGCTCCATGAGGGTCGTATTTTGTTGCTGTAAGCGGTCTATCACCGTCTCCAACAACCTAGCGTTGTTGGACGCATCAGGTTCGTTAGGTTGCGGGGGAGGAGGGAGTCTAGGTGCCATTCGTTCTCTGGATACAGAGAAAAACGAGCGTTAGATATGTCCAAGAGTTAAATAACAATAACTCATTAAACATGCAATAAGCACACAGCAAAAACACAGTGCACTCATAACCCTACAACGTCCTTAAGAGAACAAAACTGCTCTGATACCACTAATGTAACATCCCAAAATATCATAATTACCATAAATCAGGATTAATTACAATTAACAGTACAGTAAACAGTCTTTAAGATTAAACAGAGATCAAGAGTCAAAGCCGAACGGCTACAGTACAAAATAACGAGCGTTTCAGAGAAACAGGAAAATAAATCAGAACGAACGGTTTTACAAAAATAACCGAACGTCCAAAAAGGAGCTAACATCTACGACCTAACATCTACGAGCGCTCTAAGGCTCGGCCTTTACATCAACTTCCACCAGATTGGCATCGTCCAAATTTTCTTCTTCCAGCATTTCTTCAAGGGATGCACCACCATCTGCTCACATCCACAACGGATGATCATTGCAAGACAGAACGAACGTACATGGACAGTAGACAACACAAAGGAAAAACGAAAGGGTAAGCTTACGTAATTTAAATTCATACTTCAACATCTTTATTCAAACCATCATACAATCAACTCATATACGCATAACATCAATCAAACATAAATATAATAATAATGCTAGACCGACCGTCCGGACTGTATGAATCTGTGTAGTTACAAGCGTCCTTGCACCCGAGTGATGTAGTAACTGGGATACACCAAACAGCTGCCACTCGAGGTAAGTCCGTTCTTACGTCGCCCATGTTAACTTATGGACTAAGGACCTCCTGCCGTTCCCACACATGAATACCCACTTCTACTTGAAGAGGCGTATCACGGAACATCAGGATGGACAGCGAGTCTTAACTTATCCACAGTCATACTTTACCAAAATCAATATTCCATATAAAAGTCAGAGTCGTTCCTCCTTGGAACGCTCGTTCAAATGTCAATATCATAACTTCATTTCTTAAATCGTTCGCACACCTTAACTCTTTCATTAATTCACATCTTCATTCTAGGTTCCACTTTCATAAAAAGACGAACGTTAATTAACTGTATGGACGAACGTTATTTTGAGATCAGGACGAACGCTGTTTAAAATCAAATACTTATGCAGTTGTACGAGCGCTTGATAGGAGACCTTGCGCGATTTAGAACGATCGTTCGATATAAGGCCGAACGATATTAAAGACGAACGCTCGATATGAGGTCGAACGCTATCAAAGACGAACGCTCGACATAAGGTCGAACGCTCTCACAGACGAACGCTCGACATGAGGTCGAACGCTCTCACAGACGAACGCTCGACATGAGGTCGAACGCTCTTACAGACGAACGCTCGACATAAGGTCGAACGCTCTCAAAGATTTAAATAGGGACGCTCGTTCACGAGCAGAATTCTTTCCAAATGAAGGAATCCCATTCTAAGTTATTTTAAGAGGAAACCGAACGGTTTAAGACCGTCCAGTGACGAGCGTCATTTATCAAAGACATGATTTAAGTGCAGATTTCTCAACCTTAACAATTTTCCAGATTTTCAACAATTTAACTTATACTTTATACTTCAAATAAATCTCAAATCGATGAACTTTATACTTTCACTTCCAGATTAATTCATATTCAAAAATCAACATATTAACAATTCATACATTATAGTATTCATCCATCACTCATACGTTTCAACCAGCATGCAGTTCAACAACCCAGAAATCATATCAGCAAACATCCATAACAGCACAACAGGGTTCGTTCATGCAGATCCAGAAAAACACATACAAAAATTTCATACAGCCAACCCACATCATGCTTTCATACACTCGCACACGTATAAATTTAAATATATGTAAGCTTCCCTTACCTGGATAGCAGTGTACTTCCAACAGCAAGATTTTAGGGTTTTCCTCTAACCACGTCTTACACCCAGGTTTCGCTCAACAGTTCCCACGTAAATCTAAGACACCAAAAATCAACATGATTCAGACCTAGAACTCATGCATGCAACCATACCAGGGTTCGCATGAAACCAGAGAAGACGACGCTTAGAAAGGAAAAACTTACCAGTTCCGATCCAAGTTCTGTTCGGTCCAAATGAAAGATCACAGCTGGACGAACGTTCCTATGGTTCTGGAAAGTGAATCGGAGAAGAAGAAGATGAGTTACAGAAGAGAGAAGGGCAACTGGTTTTAGAGAGAAGTTGGAGAAAGTGAAGGGGTGAGCTTTCGTGAGGAAGAAGATGAGTGATGCAGGTGATCGGAAGGGTTTTCGAAAATCACTTTTGCTCCTTCCAAATCCAGACGAACGAGCGTCTCTCTTTCGGACACCTGCACCTCCATTCTGACTTCCGAAACTTCCAGCGTGACAAGTGGCATGCGTGCATGCAGCGCTTGGTGCGTTTTTAATGCACTGAGTGTATGACGTGCGCGTGTTTCAGAGAAATGATGGGCGTGGTTCTTCGTGCACGTCTGAGAGGAATGAGATCAGATTAGAGAGTGGATTTTAATGGCTGGAAATGACGTGGCGTGCATTAATGGTGAGGTGTCAGGATTAATTGAGGCTAATTATTATGGGTCTCACACATAATTATGTATTCATTTTTATTGTATTAGTAATATAATTAAATATATAAAATTTGAATTTATTATTTTTGTTTCTGCAAAATTATTGGTCTGTCACGGTATACTTATAACCGCTTTTTACTTTAAATCACTCCACTTCTTAGAATTAAAAAAATATTTTTTTTAAAAATATACATAAACGTGAGAGAAATTAATCAAAAGTATTGCAAATGAGTTTTTGATCTTTCAAATCAAATAAAGATTCTTCTTTTAAAACTATAGGTGTTCTTATACTCACAATCCATGGGAGATTGTTCCTTTTTCTTTATTGTATTTTCATGTATTTGAATTTTGCACCCAATTGGTGTGTTATAGGTAATTATAGCTAGCCATTACCTAGTATTTCTTTGTGTATCTTAAAGAGTTTTTCAAGAGAATGTTAATACATATTCAATCAATATTGCTGTAATAAAACTGAATGTAAAATCTTAAAGAATCTAACTATTATAAATAATTGTGTAATATTCTCTTATCATTTCTTTTAATTTTCTTTTTTTGTTTAAAGAGTGTCATTAAAACCTATAATAAGAATTTGTTATGATTATCAAGAACTTTTTCTTTTTATTCCAAAAGTAATATATATATATATATATATATATATATATATTTTTTAAAAACAACTAATTTACCTCCACAGTTAAACATCTGGTTTCTTTCTTTTAACACAAGTCAGTAAAAAATTTATGAAAAATATAAAATATACCCGTGTATTCAGTGAAAAAACTTAAGTGAGAATTTTTTGTAATATTATAATGTATTTACACGTTTTTTTTCTTAAATAACTAAAGATATATTACATAAATAATATGCGAAGCATGTAAAAATATTAATGGTTTAATCAAATAGTAGTGGTAATATGACACACTTTTATATTCATTTGGCATAGAATACAAGAATAAAACAATTATTATGTAAAAATTTGTATTTAAAGAAGAATAAAAAATAAATAAAGATAATGTCAAATGTAAAAAATTTAAGAGTGATTCTACTTGTACCTCACCAGTCTCATCCTACCCCTTCCAAATGTTTTATTATTCCAACTGTGCCCCTGTCAGAATCTGGATAATCTTTTGACTGTTGTTTGTTTGTATGTGTTGTTTATATGTGGTATTTGTATGTGATGTTTGTTTGTATGTGCTGGGATACATTTCTGGGTTGGATGTCATTTTGAGTTGGATGGGATGAAAGTCGAGACCTTAACCGCAATGGTTGAAAGGACGTCGGTGCTGGGTTGGATGCATTTATGGGTTGGATGCATTTATGGGTTGGATGAGATAGAGGTCTGGATTGAATGCATTTATGGGTTGGATGCGACGAAGGTCGAGTCGAGACGTGGTTAAGAGCACGCCGGCAAAAGAATGATTGCAGAGTTCGGCGAAAAAGCGGTTACAGAGGTTGCCGCACTTGGAAATTAGGTTAAGCGTCAATCGTAACCGCAGTTGAAGTGCGATTCACATCGCGTCGCAATTGGAAGTGCGGTTCATACGATACCGTGGTTGGAATTGTGGTAACCGCACTTGGAAGTGTGGCTCATTTGGACACAACTGGAAATGCGGTGAATGTTTTTTATTCTCTTTCTTTTTGTTTTGATTTACTATATTTTGAATTTGATTTGTTTTTCATTTTTCTTATTAGTTTAAAAACTAAAATTTACGCATAATAAATATCTTTTAAATAAATAGATAATTTCAAAAAAATTGCATATTAACAAACAAATATAAATTTCAAATTAATTATATTATAAATAATATTTAAATAAATATCAAATATAATAAAAATTAAAAATGTTAACAATTCAATATAAAAAGTTAAAAAAACCCACAAAAATACAACAAATTAAATTTAAATTAATAAATGAATAAAAACAAAAAATACACAACAAATAACTAAAGAATAATCCATATTAAAAAATAAAATATTAATAAATAATTATATATTCAAAAAATTTAAAAAACAAATTAAATTTTCAAAATTCAGAAAAAATAATTATATTAAAAATAAAATTTTAAAAAATATGAAATACAAAAATAAAATACAAATTACAAAATATTAACCACAAAATGTTTAATATTTAAATAAACTAATAAAAAAATATAAAAAGCAAATAAAATTAAAAAATAATTAAATATAATAAATATAAAATAAAAAAGTTTCATCGCATTCCAAGTACAAAGCAAATAAAATTCAAAAACAATTAAATATAATAAATGCAGAATGAAAAACTTCACCGCATTTCCAAGTACGAGAACTGCATTTCGAACTACGTGCATGATTTACCGCACCTTCAATGCGTTTAGAATATTTCAGAGTGCGGACAAAATGTTTTGTGTTCTGACAGGGTAATAGGGACATAGTTGGAATGATACAAAAATTGGGAGGTGCAGAAAGAAACACTCAAAATTTAAATGTGTCAAAAGAATATTTTTTTAAACAAATTATTTAAATATGTATAGGTTATATATATATATATATATATATATATATAATTATATTGTCAAGTATATTAAGTTATGATTATATTTTTGAGTTGGTCAAATACGAATGAGTCCATAAACCTATCAAGATTAGAATCCATGGATATGGTGATTGAATGTTTAGAATAAATCAATTGTTGAGATACAAACAAAGTCTCACATCGGTTAAAAGAAGAGACAGATATGAGTTTATATATACATAGATATCTCCATTGGTATGAATATCTTGGAATGGTATCAAAAGCAAATCCGTGAAGATTTGCCCCAAAGCGGACTCTCTCCTATTAATACTGATGTTTAATTTTTACAATTATCCTCTTGAAGGTCAGTGCTTCACAATCCTTTCATTGAAGTTGAGTTTATTTAACTATTAGGTGTTGAACATTTTCAACCATACGTTATGGCAAATGTCGCACCAAAAGGTGTTTTCCAACATGCACTTATTTAGGTTTTTGTTTTCTTTGAGATGTTACAAAGTTTATGTGTATGATGACATTTCACTCTTTGGCATTGTGCAGAAAAAACTATGCGACTAATTCTTAATATAATTGACAAAATCAATCTGGTTTATACCAGACGACAAAACGTATAACCCAATTTTTTTACTCACCTACTTTGACACTTTTCACCCATTTCTTGAAATATGTTCTGCGGAAATGTGATGAAATCATCCTTTAAAAGAACAAAAGTGAAGAATAATGATAATAAGCACGAAGGAAAGTAGGCACCAGCCAAAAAGAGAATGAAAAAGAGGTTGTAAAGTAAGATAGTTGAGGTGCGTTTGTTTGATTAATTATTTCCAATTATGCATGTAGGTGGTGAAATAAAAGGGTGGGAGAGTGGGAGGGCATATCAGACATTTCCAAACCTTTCGGTAAAAGCAGCACGAGCCAGTTAGTTCAACGTAGCCGTTTTATAGATTTGAAAATTAGACGATTATCATTATTAAATTATGATATTTAATGTTTTATTAATCTCCAAAATTTCCATTCAGAGGGTTTCTCTCTCTTCTTCTCGCTCGCATTCTCCTTCTTCCGCCATAATCGCCCAAGCAAGTGGAATCAAATTCGTCGCGCTCACTCCTTCCAACGACGCCGTTTCAGATCTGAATCGCCGCCGTTTCGGAGATCCACAGTGCCGGCATTCTCCGTTCAATTCACGCACCTTTCATGCTCTTCGCGTGAGCCTCGTCGTTTTATCTCTTTTCATTTTCGTTTCGATTTCTTTTGTTGCTATCGTGGTCCTGATTTCAACGATTCGTTCGGTGTGCAGCTCGTGCGCACAGATCTTGAAAATTGGCGCCTCAACGACGTTCGCAGCGCCACGCGAGTGGCCAGATGCCGCAGGGCAATGCCGCCGCCGCCGCTCTGTTAGACCACGGCGGCGATGCTGGAGACGCCGTCATGGCGCGGTGGCTCCAGTCCGCCGGCTTGCAGCATCTCGCCTCTCCTCTAGCTTCTACCGCCATCGATCATCGCCTCCTCCCCAACCTTCTCATGCAGGTGGTGCTTAACCGCATCGTCAGCGTCTTTGATTTTGCAGTTTCTCGATGTTTAATTTAATTTCTGTTAGTTGAGATGATTCCGTGTATAATACTCAGCGTTTTGTTTTCTTCTTTTGTTTAGAAGGTGTTAACTAGCGTATCACGCTATTGCTGCTTGATTTATTTGTTTATTTTTTTGATAATTTTTTTGTTATTATTTATATTTTGTTATTTTTTTTGTTTGCTCTTTGCTTGATAAAGGGGAGTTTGGTTGACTATGCGTGTCGTAAGGTTTTTTCCTGTTTTGGATGAGTTTGAGTAAGTTGAAATTTTGTAGTACTTGCTTGTAGGTTATATTACTCTATATGATTCTTCAGCTATCCTGCATTTTGAGGGGTGATTATGGTACGGTCTTATTTTAGTTAGAAGCATGCATTGAGTGCGCAGTATGGGTTGAATTTGCTAAATTTTGTTTGCTCTTATTTATGATGGTAGTTCACGAGGTGACAAAGATGATTGTGATGTTGTTGTAGGGTTATGGAGCACAGTCTGCTGAGGAGAAGCAGAGGCTTTTGAAGTTGATGAGAAACCTCAATTTTAATGGGGAGTCTGGTTCAGAGCCATATACGCCCACCGCCCAATCTTTAGGTGGAGTGGCTGGGTCGGATGGGTTTTATTCTCCTGAGTTCAGGGGCGATTTTGGAGCCGGGCTTTTGGATCTTCATGCTATGGACGATACAGAGCTTTTGTCTGAGGTATGGATATGATTTGGTGTATCATATCATAATGGTCTGTTCATTCATCTAAGCCAATCGACTTAGTTTGGTTCAAGTACTATTACCATAGTTTATTGGGAAAGTATCTTCAACATGTGATTTTGACACGTTGTCATATCTATGTATTGGATAAAATAGATCATGCTACTTTCTAGTTCGTTATGAAAACTCTAGGTTTGTTGATGGGTAAAATCCTAGGTAATAGAACCAGTAATTCAGACAGTAATGATGAATCTGAATGTCTGAACAAATTTAGAACTTTTGTTTCAGTTATTTGTTTTAGTTGTGCATGTTTACTTTCGGGATCCCTTTACCTTGTATTCGTGCATTTATCTTAACTTTCTTTGAGTAGTAATGCATGGTAGTGTCTGGCCAGTGGGCTTCTGTTTTCTGTTAGGTTGGCATTTGGGTTAAGAATATTCTTTTTGTTTACACTTTTAATTACAAGAGCGTCACATCAAAATTTTGTTTATATAAGAGTGAAAACAAACATAAAAATTATTTTTTCAAACTAAATGAACTCTCTGTTTTAGGAGCTTTTAGCTTCTACTTTTGGTCTCTTTCTTTATTCCAAATCCCAAGATCTAAGAATACATTACACAAAAAAATTAATTCAATAACTAATTTTTTAGCTTGAAAAAATTTTAGAATTACCAAAAAGCTTTAACTTTTTAAACCTCTTAATTTTAACTTCAGCTTTAAAATTGCTTTCACCTGCTATAAAAGTCATGTCGGACACTACCTAAGCATTTTTATTTGGATGTATTTGTTGTCCTAATTCTTTTCGTTGTTTTCAGCATGTAGTTTCAGAACCTTTTGAGCCATCGCCTTTCATGCCTGGAGATGCTAGAGTATTTGAAGACGATTTTTATCCAATTAACAACAAACTGGAAAGTGGGGAAGCAGATGCTGACACATCAATTTCCGTACCAATCAATGAAAAAGAGTATAGCACAAGGGAAAACAGTGTTGCTAAAATTAGAGTTGTGGTATGTCAAAATTTCATAGACATAACTTCATCTTTTATGTCTATAGCATAACTTCATCTTTTATGCATGGATTTCTTATTTTTCATGTGCTGCCTTGGGGACTTAACATGCATAGAGTACATTTTTGAAGTTTGATTTCTGTCCTCCATTCCCCTACCATTTTCTCTACTGATTCTATCAAATTAATTAATTGGACACCTGTATATATTAAATTAGAGTGCGCTCATGATGTACACTGTCGTAAGGCAAATGTCATCTTTTTTCTCTTTTAATTTCAATTCCCTTGACTTAATTGGACATATCTTATGTATATTGTCAATTTCTCTTAAATATTATCCATACATTGTCTATAATTTTAAACAGTTCTCCCTTAAATAACTTTCTTTCATTTTGTAATTTTTAAAGTTTACTTGATTTAAAAATATTCGGGCTAGCATTAGATACTTGATAGATAAGAAGTTCAACTTGATTCTTTAAGATTCGAATTTATTGTTTTTTGATGCATGTTTTTAGGTACGCAAAAGACCATTAAACAAGAAGGAGCTAGCTAAGAAGGAGGATGATATTGTAACTGTATCTGACAATGCATATTTGACAGTCCATGAACCCAAACTAAAGGTTTGTTTAGATATTGGATTTAAGCCTTATATTCCATTGAAATAAAGGTTGAATTTTATCTTTTTATTTATATTGTCATTTTATTTACTGCTACGAGATCTGATTGTTCTATCATGATGAAAAGGTTGATTTGACAGCTTATGTGGAGAAGCATGAGTTTTGTTTTGATGCTGTGCTTGATGAGCATGTTACCAATGATGAAGTAAGACTTAATCCTGTCCTAGACTAAATTGTTATTTAATAACATATTTAGGTATTTTGACACCGTCTGTTGATTTCTTTGTTTTTGGTGGAATTTGAGGTTTTGTGAAAGTAAATGATTGTCTCTGTCTTGGTCTTTATTTGCTTGATTTATGACGTGATTGGTTTATAATGACAGGTATACCGAACTACTGTTGAACCAATTATTCCTACAATTTTCGAGCGAACCAAAGCTACCTGTTTCGCTTATGGTCAGACAGGTAAAAGGAATTTGTATGCTATTGATGTTATACTAGTACCAAACTATTAGTTACCAGTTTCACATTTCAAAGGTTTTAGCTTTTCATATCATCTATCTATGTGTTTCTTTTTGGGTTTAAATTTAGTAGTTTTTGTTTATACTTTATAGTATTCTATGCTGGTTGTCAGTGTGAGAATCCAGTGAACAAGGGAGGAATGCAGTTCTTTGTCTATTTTTGGGAGGGGAAGGGTGTAATGTTGTTCCTAGCTGGCATATGTGTTTATGGTCTCTAAATTCAACATCTAAAATATTATTATTGTTGAGATACTCGATGACAAAATTTTTGACCAATGTAGTCCTTCTAAAGTTTAGAAAGTTTCCAACTTATGAATCTGATTTTGTTTGGTTAAATTAAAACAGGTGAAAAATCTAAAAAATGGTATCAAAGTGTATCCTAAAAGTATGAAGGGGTGTAGTGTTAGAAATTGTTTTAGTTACAATCACCTCTGACCTGCCTTAATTGAGGCCTATCTGATCTGCCATTATTGTAGGCTCAAGACTCGGGTAATTTGGTCCACATCAGTTAGAGATATGATCAATGTAGCCCTTGTAAGACTTGGTTAGTTCTTACAAATTGTTTTGTGGGGTTGAGTAAGTAGTAAGGCCAAATTCTAAGAATTCCAATATGTAAAATGCTCATTTGTTAATGGGGAAATCATGGAGTTTCAGTTATAGAGGAAGGACATTGATAGAAGAGTAGAATCCGGATAATATTCTCTTCTGTATGGTGATTTGTTACATTGTGGTGATAAAGTCTAAGGCACTAACCCATTTTATACTAATCATCATAACTAAATAAGAAAAAAAATCATGAAATACATGGAAATAAGGAAACCAAGGATATAAGGAAACTAAGCCTAATAGATGTTAAGGAAATATGGAAACTATTCCTAAGGGATAATATAAGACACTCCCAAAATATAGTCAACGTTTTCTTATATTGTAACAGTTCAGAGGGTTGGAAGATATTAATGGCCCTGCTGTAGATACAGTTGATATTTTGCATCCAGTGATAGATGAGATTATGCTTTAAATTGAGTGTTTGAAATTTGTCCTGAAAATAATTTTTAAATAAAACTGTATTCGTATTTGTCTTCAGCATATAAGAATGTTCATTTCATGTTCCATTGATATGCTTGATCCTCAAGCAGCTACCACACCTTCTTTATTGTGATGCTCATAATGCTTTGCTTTCAGGAAGTGGCAAAACATACACAATGCAACCCTTACCACTCAGAGCTGCTGAAGACCTTGTTCGACAATTGCATCAGCCAGTTTACCGGAACCAGAGATTTAAATTGTGGCTCAGCTATTTTGAGATATATGGAGGAAAGCTTTATGATCTTCTTAGTGAAAGAAAGTAGGTATTCAATCTTTTATACAAATACGCTGGGTATGCCTTTTGTATAAGTTCTTTATATATTGATATGGGGCTTAATTAGGAGACAACATTTTTAACGTTTGTGTTGAGGGTTCAGTTGCTTTACTAAAGAATTGTTCTAATATCAAGTATGAATCTAACTTTATCCTATATCCTGTATTCATTTTTCTCTGTTACTGGCCCCCATATGTGGATGTATTATCTTATCTATGTAGATTAGTACTTCTACCTGCATGTTTTACTTTCTCTTTGGTTTACAGTGTTAATGTATTGTTGAATGGTTGTATTTATTTTATTACTATATATGAATAGGAAACTTTGTATGAGGGAAGATGGACGACAGCAGGTTTGCATTGTAGGACTGCAAGAATTTGAAGTTTCTGATGTGCAAATTGTCAAAGAATTCATTGAAAGGGGAAATGCTGCAAGAAGTACAGGATCCACTGGGGCAAATGAGGAGTCCTCCAGGTCACATGCTATCTTACAACTGGTTGTAAAGAAACACAATGAAGTGAAAGAGAGTAAGCGAAACAATGATGGGAATGAAGCAAGAAGTGGGAAGGTTGTGGGGAAAATTTCTTTTATTGATCTTGCTGGAAGTGAACGAGGTGCTGACACTACTGATAATGATCGTCAGACACGGTACTTCTGCATTTAAATTAATTGCTTAATTTTTAAACTCTTGAAAAAAAAAATCAATTGCTTGATAAGACTACTCTTAGAATTTGGGTTTATAACCTAACTTAGCTTCACAAAACTTACTGATGAGGTCTGTCAATCTTGTAAGCTCTTTTTAAGTCATATATCTAATTGATGTTGGATTAAACACCATCCTTAATGCAACTAAGGCAATCTTCAAAGAGGTTGACATTTTTTCAACACTACCCTCCTACCAGCCTGGTGGGTGGAAAATGCCAATTACCCAACTAATTGCTCAGGACATGTCTCTAAATACAATTCAATTAATGCAAGCTAGGGTTGAACACGATGAAGGTGTTAGGCCAACAACTCTACAATAGTCTTTGCTTGAAGAATTTTTAAGAACTCATTCACTACATATTGACAATTCGCTGCATCTTCTGAATTTTTGGGTGTGGTATTAAAATGGATCAATATCGAATGTAAGTCAATGGACTATTCCACTTAGTGGATTAATCTTTTAAGTTGGGTTTTCATCACGTGCTTAAGTTAATGGCTTTGGCAGAAGTGCCTCATGACTTAAGTAACACATTCTTTGGGACTCAACTCCTCCATCCCTTTGAAGGGTCTATGTCCAGGGCAACTTCACTTTATAGACACCGACTCAACATCTCCTGCTACATCACTCACCTATTACTATGTGGTGTATTGCACCTTAAACTGCCTATATGTATAGCCCTTCTAGAGGTTAAATTTTAAACGGAATCACCCAGGGGGAGCCTAGCCCGAAAGAGTAGTAATTCATTAGGCGGAGGGGCTCAAGATGTGAGACTCACAAGAACACTTTATATCCACTTAACACGTGAGGAAAATCAATCCAAAGGATAGGTCCTCAAGTGGGAGGGTCTCATTTTTTAAGTGCCACATAAAGCTCCCTTCTTAAATGTGAGAACCATAAGAAAATTACGCATGTATTCTTAGTCTCGTTTAGAATTTTGAGTCATTGTTTTCTTGTGTTTCATACTTCAAACTGGATTTAATAATATAGTTTGTCATGTTGCACAAAAAACTATATCTAGATGACAGTTGAGGCCCAAATGCTTAAATTTTAAAACATTGATGCTAGGAATCTACAGGTGGCCTCCTTCCAGGATAGATTTGTAAAATTTTAGATAATGCAGAATTACTTTACAAATATAAACCAAATGTACAAACATCTTGGCTGCTGTTAATGTATTTTTAGCTTGTTGTCTTGATGTAACTACTGAAAACAATATTTCATCCACTCTTTCTGATCAAGAACTTTTTATTATATTAACTATCAATTTACTCTGCAATTTTTCATCTATCACTGCTATAGGATTGAAGGAGCGGAAATCAACA